>NW_026898232.1:0-472568 GCF_033153095.1 Gastrolobium bilobum
AAGTCAAGGAGTAAAATTCAAAGAGAACCAAAAGAAGAAAGCAACTGCATCATCTGCTAAAGTTCATCAGCTGGTCCAGAATGCTAATATTAGCAAAGGCAGATTAAATGCTTCAAAAGGTGCAGAATCTCAAAAGAATAATTTTAAACTTGATTCTCAGAGAATATGTCGAGAGGATTTCCAAGATAGACAAATTGTCTTGCACCCCTTCTTTATCTAAATTCCAGAGGAAGACGTCTCATGTGGTTAATGATCAGCAAGTGACTCTTCCTTCTTCTAGTGGCTTGGATAATGGAGGTAAACATGGAAGACCACCAGATGCTCTTACGTTAATGAGGAATTTTTATCAAACTCACAAGGATTCTATCCCTTTGGATAATTTGGACGTTTTGGGTGCGACTTCGGTCTATACCAATGCTCTTCTTAGGGCCGGTTTCTGTTCGGATAAATTTAAGATTGTTTTTATGAATATTTTGACCTGGAATTGTAGAGGGACTGGGAAAAGGAGTATTCCGCCTCTAATTCGGGATCTTTCTCATAGATACAGTATTAAAGTTATGGCTTTGTTAGAAACCAGATTGAGTGGTGTTATGGCGGATAGAGCTATTCGGCGTCTTGGTTTTTCTGGTCACTTTCATCGTGATGCTGTTGGTTTTTCTGGCGGTATTTGGGTGCTTTGGAACACTGATGAAGTTTCAGTGGATGTTCTTTTTCTCATCACCAACTTGTCCATACTAAAATTTGTTGGGTAAAAGAAAATAGAGATGAGTTCATGACTTTTATTTATGCAAGTCCGCGAAGACAGGAACGAATTCAGCTGAGGGAAATTCTGTCTTCACTGTTTGATCAGTCCATGAGGAATGCGGCTTGGGGGATAACAGGTGATTTTAACACTTATTTGTATGAGTATGAGAAGCTAGGTGGTAATGGGCATAACTGGAATAGCATGAGGGAATTTCGTGATTGTTTAGATGAATGTAGCTTGTCTGACATTGGCAATCAAGGTCCTATTTTCACTTGGCAAAGAAGAAATCTTCAGGAACGTCTTGATAGGGTTTGCGCTAATGATAATTGGAACTTGGTTTTCCCTAACCGTGTGGCTTTCAACTTGCCTTTCTTTGGCTCAGATCATCGACCAGTGTTATTATGGGAAGGTCAACCTGCTATTTATCTGAGAGCTGATGGTCCTTTCCGTTTTCTAGCGTCCTGGTTAACAGAGAGCACTTTTCATGAGGTGGTTAATGGATGTTGGTCAAACAATGTAAACTGGATGCATGCTATGGAGACATTTCGGATTAATGCTTCGGAATGGCATAGAAATGTTTATAGGATTGCTCTGAAAAGAAAGAATGATTTGATGCAAGGATTAGAGGTATTGATAGATGTCTTAGTTATCAGTACAGTCATAGCCTTGAGATGTTGCAAAAGGATCTATGGAGGGAACTGGACAAGATTTATCTTCAAGAGGAAATTACTTGGTTTCAATAACATACGAAATTGAATTGGTTTGCTCTTGGAATAGACAAATCAAAGCGTTAACCTCTTTGATATTATCTGTGAAGGAACACATCTATACTCATCGTGTCTAAAGCATGCGCTTTAATAACTGGAAAAAAGCCACGAACTGGTAAAGCCGGTTTAGGTAATGGATCTTTTGTGTACAGATTTTCAAAGAAAGAAACAGCCATTTCCATTAAAACCTGTTGATCACCAATCCAAACTCCCTCAGTTTTTCAACGTATCTATGTGATTCCTCCTACGTCTGGCAACCGTCACAGAATGAAAGAAACGCGAGTTCCTATCTCCAAGAGCAAACCAATTCAATTTCGATCTTTGAAACCAAGTAATTTCCTCTTGAAGATAAATCTTGTCTAGTTCCCTCCATAGATCCTTTTGCAACATCTCAAGGCTATGACTGTACTGATAACTAAGACATCTTATCAATACCTCTAATCCTTGCATGCAAATCATTCTTTCTTTTCAGAGCAATCGGAAAGGACGCTCCCCTCTCGGATAAATAGCAGGTTGACCTTCCCATAATAACACTGGTCGATGATCTGAGCCAAAGAAAGGCAAGTTGAAAGCCACACGGTTAGGGAAAACCAAGTTCCAATTATCATTAGCGCAAACCCTATCAAGACGTTCCTGAAGATTTCTTCTTTGCCAAGTGAAAATAGGACCTTGATTGCCAATGTCAGACAAGCTACATTCATCTAAACAATCACGAAATTCCCTCATGCTATTCCAGTTATGCCCATTACCACCTAGCTTCTCATACTCATACAAATAAGTGTTAAAATCACCTGCTATCCCCCAAGCTGCATTCCTCATGGACTGATCAAACAGTGAAGACAGAATTTCCCACAGCTGAATACGTTCCTGTCTTCGCGGACTTGCATAAATAAAAGTCATGAACTCCTCTCTATTTTCTTTTACCCAACAAATTTTAGTATGGACAAGTTGGTGATGAGAAAAAAGAACATCCACTGAAACTTCATCAGTGTTCCAAAGCACCCAAATACCGCCAGAAAAACCAACAGCATCACGATGAAAGTGACCAGAAAAACCAAGACGCCGAATAGCTCTATCCGCCATAACACCACTCAATCTGGTTTCTAACAAAGCCATAACTTTAATACTGTATCTATGAGAAAGATCCCGAATCAGAGGCGGAAAACTCCTTTTCCCAGCCCCTCTACAATTCCAGGTCAAAATATTCATAAAAACAATCTTAAATTTATCCGAACAGAAACCGGCCCTAAGAAAGAGCATTGGTATAGACCGAAGTCGCACCCAAAACGTCCAAATTATCCAAAGGGATAGAATCCTTGTGAGTTTGATAAAAATTCCTCATTAACGTAAGAGCATCTGGTGGTCTTCCATGTTTACCTCCATTATCCAAGCCACTAGAAGAAGGAAGAGTCTCTTGCTGATCATTAACCACATGAGACGTCTTCCTCTGGAATTTAGATAAAGAAGGGTGCAAGACAATTTGTCTATCTTGGAAATCCTCCGACATATTCTTCTGAGAATCAAGTTTAAAATTATTCTTTTGAGATTCTGCACCTTTTGAAGCATTTAATCTGCCTTTGCTAATATTAGCATTCTGGACCAGCTGATGAACTTTAGCAGATGATGCAGTTGCTTTCTTCTTTTGGTTCTCTTTGAATTTTACTCCTTGACTTTGGACCTCTTTTCTCGACTTGCCCGCGGATAGGTTAGCAGATGGAGAAACTGTTTCCATTTGAATATCCTTTTTCACCAACGGTTCTTCATTATGAGCAATTAATTCCCCATGATTAATTCGTGTCAGACCAGATTCAATGCTGATTGAATCAATCACTGGAGAATCAGAAATAATTAAGATATTATTATCCTTTTGAGCCAACTCAGCAATAGCTTGAAATCTTGAACCTGATTGAATGACCTGTCTGTGATTAGGATGAGAATTGGAAACTGCCTTATTACGTAACGCTGCATTATTAACAACGCCAACTTGTCTCCTACCCGATGATTCCTCCTTTGATTGTGCTATGCTCCTTGATTCCTCCTTTGATTGTGCTATGTTCCTTGATTCCTCCTTTGATTGTGCTATGCTCCTTGATCGACGGTTACGCTGCACCAGCATCCAATTCCCAAACGGTTCCTCCTTCGCCGGAACAGAATCTTTTTCCGGCTGCTTATGAACCATAGAGTCAGAAACTTCAGGAGAATAAGCTGTAATATCTTGTTGAAGATTACTATGGGAACACTGATCCCTTCTATGCCCATACTTTCCACAAGCAAAACAAACTAAGTGGAGACCCTCATATCCAACATGGAAGATACGATCAGCAATCCGGAATTTGGACAAAAAGCCTTTCCTAAGATCAACTTCGACACAAATTCTAGCAAACTTTGCTCTCTCTGTAATATCACCTTCACCAGAATCACGTTTCCTGATAGAGTTCCTATCAATCTTCAATGTGCGACCAAAAATACTACCTATATTCCACAAATGATGAGAGGTATAGAATTCAATAGGAAGTCCTGGAATACGAATCCAAACTGCCAGCTTTCTGATCTCATCATCATAAGGATTAAAAAATGGACGCCACCGTTGAACTACCACATAATGATCAGCTATGATCCAAGGACCATCCTCCAAAACATGAGAGTAATCATTCTTATTTGAAAATCGAAACAAAAAGTAGTCATTCTCTAGATCAATGAACTCATATGTGCCTGAGATATTCCACATTCTCAGTAAACGATTGAGTAAGAATCTAACTCCAACTTTCTTCCCCAGAAGTTTCACAATCACTGCCTGTCTCCAAGGTCTGCAACCTTCTAAATGCAAGGCTTTTGGAAAAGAGTACGTTGGGCAAAGAGGATCCTCCTCACCATCAACCGTAACAAAGACCTCATCCCCTTCTTCTTCGTCCTCTTCCTTACGTAGTTTTTCTACCCAATCTTCCTCATCGCTATCAGCAACATGGGGTCCTCCATTAAAACCAAGAAGAGAATCTTTATATGACACCAACTTCCTGTTAGATGAATCACCTGACTCTTCCTTCTTTTTTTCCCCGTTGCTAGTCACATTCACCTGGATATCCTCCTCTGCTATGTGATCATCCATAGGTTGATCTTCCATAGCAGGGCCTTTAGGTTTTTTTGTGCTTCGATGGAGAAGATCTTCCTCCTCCGTCGTAGCATCTCTCGCTTCCTTGCTGGTTTCTCTCTCTTCACTCATCTCTTAATGATTAAATTTATTCGACATGCATAAAAAATTTCATCTACTTAAATAAATATTGAAATATGAAATTAGAAGCTTATTTATTATACATGATAAATCTCAGTTAAAACTAATATAAGTTCCTAATAAGCCAAAAAGTAATATAATAAGTTTTTAGCAAAAAAGTATCTAACAAATTAAAGACTAAAGTAACATAACAAGTTTTAAATCAACATAAGTCTCAAATGAATTATGGTAACACAAAAAGACCTAATAATCATAAATAAGTCACAGAAGTTAATTGAAGATAGTGTCGTTTTAGATAGCATATTTGCATTTGGGTTCTTGTAATAACTAACTTCATTGTTACTTTTTTTTTTTTTTTTTAAATGAATTTGTCATCGAAGTAATGTATGAATTTCTTATCACAATGCCACGTAAAATGGTTTATGGATTTCTCATCTCTATTATCTTTGGTCATTATTTTGACATGATCAAAATGTCTCACTTAGAGTGAGTGTAAAGGCGAATACTTAGAAGAAAATTATATTGATATTATTGTATAAGATTTCATAGATAAAGACTCATCTCTCTATTTATACCAATAACAGACTAAACGAATCACAAAATATAAATAAATATGAAAATTAATCTTAAAAAATCTTCTAATATATTCTAAAATGAGGAGCGTGATATTCTTATAATCTTTTTTTGTTTACAACCTCTTATAATTTATTTTTCATCGTTGATTTCTGTCAATCCAAAGGTTATAATTTATTGAGTTATATTTATTAATTAATTATTAATTCTCAATAAATTATGACTATTGAATTGACAGAAATTAACATTAAAAAATATATTATAAAGGATATAAGCTTATATCATTTTAGATCCTAACCGTTGATTTCCGTTCATCAACGGTTATAATCTATTGGGTCAAAGTTAGTGGTCCAAAATACAGTTAACAAACTAATTTTGGAACAGCCTTGTGGTTGAAAAGTGATATTTCTATGCTCCGGGTGCACAAATTATTTGATGGGGCGGAGGTGAGAGATAGATCGAAAGAAGTTAAGGAGAGAGAGGAGAGAGAATGTAAAATAAAAATAAAAATTATTGACGTATTAATTTTTTAGTGAAAGAACCAAATTAGTCCCGGAGCATATTAAAAATTTTCGTAGTTGAAGGCTCCTCGTATTAATAAAAGACCAGCAACTGCAGTCGAGTTTGAATATAAGTCATATTTTTGTGGTTGTCAATGACTTTTTAGTGTCAGGCCCATGCTTTGTCTGGTTGGTAATGTTATCTTTGCTTGCTGATTGATCCAAATTCACTAATGGGCCAAGTTTTGTTCTTCTTAATAGGTTAGACTGTTAGCTTTCTAGAGTATATTGTACATTAAAATACAAAATAAGGATAAAATCTAAAAAAAGAAAAATACAAAAAAGTTAAATGACAAAATATATATATATAAAAACGATAAAAAAAATACCAAAAAATGCCAAAAAAAGGATTAAAATTTAGTTGTAAGTTAGTTGAAATGGAGTTTAGTTTTTCTTAATTATATTATGGGTTTGATGTTTGTCATTTTAAATTACATAAGTTATATCATTTTAAGAGAGAGATAGACACAAAAAATGAAAATCATGAGAGAGAGAAAGTGAGTGATTTTTTTAATTTAAATTTTAAATAAAATAATTATTTTATGTGTATCTTTCTCTTAAAATGACATAATTTTATGTCATTTAAAATGACAAACATTTTTCCCTCATATTATTGTTCTGTCTAGTTTATTCTTGCAGGATAGAATTAATCATTTGCTAAAGTACTTTCGAAAATAAAATTACTTTTTAAACCATTAGAAGGCCTATCACTTCATCTATAAAGCTTTTATAGGTTCTCAGGGTTCGCTTTTTCTGTATTCATTGTAAATAAATTATCTGCAGTAAGCTTAATACGATATCATTTTGGAATAAAAAACATAATATTTTTGTAGTTTTAATTTATTTTAAAATTATTATAATCTTTATAATTATAATTTTTTAATCTTTCAATCCCAAAATGACGTCGTTTTAGGAATAAATACAGAGATATTTTTAGTATAATAAATCATACAAAATTTAAATTTAGCCATTTGCAATTTGTCCGACATGTTTCAAATTTATGTAATTGACCCCAACCTTTTGACATCGTGCAAATAACTACTATTCTCTCTATATTGACAAAAGCACATACAAAAAACATGTGATATTTTGCATTCAAAATTCAAAATAACTAGCAATAAAGAATTAAAAAAAAAAAACTAAAACAGAGTATTTTACATCTAGGTTCCAAGTTCAACCTCTTCAATTCTAGCATAATTAAGGAAAAAATTAGGGCAAATTATATAAAATCACCCTATACTTTGATGCTTTTTCAAAAGACCACCTCCTACTTTCAATTGGAACAATTAACTCCCTTGTACTATTACATTTCAACAATTAAACATATTTAATAATTTTCAGACAAAAATACCTTTATTCCCAACCACTACCACTGTATATACGGGGCTTTTTGATCATTCTAGTCTTTATTGAATAATTAATTACCAAATTAACCTTGATTATAAACTATTTTAAAAATTTAACCTTGCTTAAAAATATAACACCAATCTGCCCTTGTTTGACCGTTGACCATCAAGCCTACCCGGGTATCTCCCTCCCTACCCAGGTATATTTAAAAAAAATTATCCTACCCAAATAGTCAAGGAAATAGCCGGGTATATTTCAAAAATCTGAAAAAATGGTTGAATTATTTACCCGGGTAAAGAGAGGAATACCGGTAAATGTTGCATATTTATCCAAAACAAAGGATTGTGTCTCCAGTAAAAAGAAGCCCTCTTCAAGAATAATTGACTAGTCTTTGGAGAGCCTAAGTTTTTTCCTTGAGGTTTCACCGTCTTCTTCTTCGCTGATTCCTCTAGAACAAGCTCTGTCTATGTCATGTTCTTCCCCGTTGTTCTCTCTCTCGCTACGCTTACCGCTCACGCTCGAAACGGTGCTGTTTTGGGATGAAACACCACCCTCCTCTTCACATTCAACCCCATAAGGCAACCGGTTCACATCGATTCTGCCCAGGAAAGATCGACCTTCGCCTCTGCATGTTTCTGAATCTCTATCTGCATGCATGTAATCAAAACAGCATTTAGTATAAAAATTAATCTAGTCATTAATTTTTATTATTTCAATAAAGAAAACCAAAAAAAAAAAAATGTGATAGAACCAACACGTTTTAATATTAAAATAAGGAGTGAAAGAGGGAGATTTTAGGAAACTTTCTTTGAATGAGCATAAATAAAAAGGGCAGTGAAAATGATTGTTAAATTGTAAAAGGATATCAAGAATTCAAAGGAGGAACCGAAAGAGAAAAGGTTGAAATTATTCCCGAGGTGCGCTTGTTTTTTTTTTTTTTCTTTTTTTCACCATGTTTAAAGTAAAAGATAAAGAAAACAGAGAGAAATTGGACCAGATCTGGGAAACAAAGGGAACAAACATCTGGAGAATCGAATAACACACACCTGAAGAAGTGAAAGGCTCGTTCCAGGAGGGTTTTTGAGTCATATCCTTTGTTTTGGATATTATTGTATTATTTCTTCTAGCTTCAGTCATCAACTTTCTTGATGATCCCTGTTATTGTTACAAGCAATTCTTTCTCTGGTGATTGTTTTTCCTTTTCTTTTAATTTTTGTAAAAGCAAGAGTGAAAGTGAAATAACTATGAAAATTCTGATCCGGTAATTACGATCATATATTGACAAAATATGCAACATTTACCCGGGTAGCCCCCTCCCTACCCGGGTAAATAATTCAACCATTTTTTTCAGATTTTTGAAATATACTCGGGTATCCCCTTGACTATTCGGGTAGGATAAAATTTTCAAAATATACCGGGGTAGACTTGATGGTCAACGGTCAAACATGGGCAGATTGATGTTATATTCTTAAGCAAGGTTAAATTTTTGAAATAGTTTATAATCAATGTCAATTTGATAATTAATTATTCAATAAAGGCTACAATGGTCAAAAACCTGTATATATAGAATATACTTGCAATAAGAAAAATGGAGAATCCACTGGTCCATCAAGAATAACCGATTTATACCATTGACCCAGAGACAGTATTCCGGCCAGTTCCTGGAGTTCTCTGCACAAAGGTTTAAACTCGTCCGTCAACAATAAATTTTAGATTCAATCCAATTTTTCACGCTTAAATTTGAGCCGAGCGTCCATTAAACTTGTTTCCCCTGTCATAATTTCTATATTGTACGAGGTTACATTACATATACGTTCTCTTCTCAGAATTAATATATTTTACCAAACATATTCTATTTAAAAATAGACTACACAGCGATAAAAAAAATAAAAATAAAATAAACAATCGCATGCAGCTATGCAAGCATGATCTTATGCCCTGTATAGACGTTCCAAGGCCCCTTGTGGTCCACTATCTCTCCTGAAGTAAAATTCTTTGGTTACAGCATCCGTTTTGCACACAATTAAAATAGAGTCCCCCCGCATCCCATTTGTATTTACATTTTACGTATAAGAAATCATGACCAATATACAGTATATAAATATTCAAACAATTATAAAGTATAATGCGACAACATTTATACATTGGTCGTTAAAAGAGCGTATTCTGGGAATTATGCACTGAAACCTCTGTGCAGAGAACTCCAGGAACTGGCCGGAATACTGACTCTGGATCAATGGTGTCGATCATGACGGACAAGTGAATTTTCCATTTTCCTTATTGCTAATATACTCCGTATACAAAAAAAAAAGTATACTCCATATATACAGTGGTGGTGGGTTGGGAGTAAGTATTTTTGTCTGAAAATTATTAAATATGTTTAATTGTTGAAATATAATAGTACAAGGAGGTTAATTGTTCCAATTGAAAGTAGAAGGTGGTCTTTTTTCTTTTTTTTTGATAACAAGAAGGTGGTCTTTTGAAAAAGCATCAAAGTACATGGTGGTTTTATATAATTTGCCCGAAAAATTAAGCTTTTTCCGCATAACATAGAATTTAATAGAAAGCAATCAAGAAGTTAAGGATAAAAATGAATATTCGACTTTATTAGAATCAACCCTTTTTTTTAGCCATGGAAATCTCTCTAGTTATTTAGATATTTAATTTGTCTTGTAGCGTAAAATGAACTCTTTGCTGCTGCACAAATATTTCAAAGATAATAAAAAACGAGAAGGAAAGGAAAAGAAGGGATTAGCTATCATCAAGATGAATTTAAACCATGTTAGCTGAAAAAAATTAATCATAAATCGCATAATAATGGCATGAAGAAATATCAGTTGAAGATTTCTGCTACATAGGGTGAAAGGTATCATGCTCCAAAATAAAACACAATGTCCCATAAGCCATTTGGGACAAGATGTGATATAAAGACTATATTGGAAGTTGCAATAAATTCTCTATCATCCAATTGCTACTGCTCAACAAAGCTTTTGATGAAATGATACTTTTATTAAATTAATGAATACCAATCCAAAATCCAATAGAATAACGGAAAATATTATAGCACCAAAACTGACTTTAGAAAAGAACAAGATTGGACAGACATCCAATTAAAAGCACAACCTGAATTAGGATATAGGAAAAATAGTCATTCTCGGAGAAACAGCTCAACTGAAACCTGTAACTTCCTGAAGGTCTCAGTTTCTTCCACGGCTTCTTACATAGGAGTTGCGTGCTAACAGTTTCTGGCTGGAAGTGAACCGGTCCCCCTGTAAGAAACATACATGTCAAGCAGCAAGAATCTTCCACATGCAATAGCAATATAATCTCATATGCTGCACAATTAAATTGCAAGCCTTATTACAATATCACAAATTCACAATGGTTTTCTTCATGATGAAATTAGGAGCTCATTCTAGATATCAGAAGATGCCACAACCATATGTAATAAATAAAAAACCCCAAGTTCCCATTTAACAACTAAATAAATTTGTATAAGCTCTCAAATGTGACACCACCTGAATATGTCATTTTACAGTGAGCTGCTTAGTGTTTAAACTGAAAATGAAACTTTTTTGCAAGTTGCATCATTTTAAAAATAATAATGTGCATCATATTACGGTGAACCAAACTAATACAGAACACCTTAATCAAATAAGTTGCAGCATTTAATTGCAAACCTTTTTGCATCATATTACGGTGATTTTTTGAAAATAAAGTCCGATGAAAATCAAATAAAGATAACAGAAGAAACTGCAATCTCATGTCTCAATAAAAAAACCAAGAGGTCCCGCTACATAAATAATAATTAAATAATATACATAAATAATTATATCCATTTAAGCATTCTCAAAGGTGGCACCACCTGGTACATATGACATTTTACAGAGTTGGTAAGAAATTAGAACATGCCACATCAAAACATGCTTATGGAGACCTTGAATAGGGTTATTCCCAATTTAGGCCAAATATTTGCTCAGCTCTACTTCATACGAGTTCTCAAAATTCTAGATTTCATAAAGGAGGTTCATAACTCATCAAAGGATAGACTAACTGAGAAGTAAAGAATACAGCTTCTCACATCTATAAAACTCAATTTACATTTCAGTGTGGAGTACTAGCTTTTGGATGTATGTATATCTTAGTCATGACATTTGTTAGATTTTTTTAAAAAAAAGTTCTAGCTTAATATCTTTCACCTATTCACTTTGATTTTATTTTATTTTTTTGTCTCATACTCATTTTGGCTACTGTGGCTAACATTGGGTTCACTTATACTGCAAGTTTACAAAATTGATTCGGACTTTATGATAATATAAGAATAGTATGATCAAACACGTCAAAAAAATCGATAACTATATTTTCTAAGTTTTGCATCCTTGTTTAAATGTTCTGTTGTTCCATACACCTTTTGTCTGTGACTGGCTAAATTTTCCCACCTTGAATGGAATAAAATCTATATCTTGAATAGCTATTTTTAATCATCCCCCGAGAGCATAGTATTTGAAACCAGAAATGTTCATCAAAATATCAACATCTAAGCAAAGTGTTCTCCTTCTAATCATGGATAATACTACACTAAGACAACCAGAACAAACCTTGCACATGGATGCTGCCGATTCAGATTCCAGTGTTTGCACGGGAAGATGTCCAAGTGACTGGAAAGAATCTAGGGCATCCAATGTCAGCTGCCAGCCACAATGAGCTATAGTACCCACACCAGAACTGGAGCAAGGACTACCGCAACCAGCAGCAGCAACATCCCCGTTCACCCAAGGACAGTAGTCATTATGTAGTTTGATTGGATCAAATTCAACACCTCCATTACTGTTGTCTCTGTAAGGAGTCCCTGAACATTACAACCAAGTGCAATAGTTAATGCACAACAAATAGCTGTCAGAATAGGGTGGAAGACAATGTGCACAAGTTGTCTTAGATAAATTAATCAGCATAATATGAAACATTTCTTCAACATCACCTTTATCCCAAATTAAATGGAGTCTGGGAGCAAGAAAAGACTGAGGAAAAAGAAAAATAAGAGGGAAGAAATAAATAAATAAATGACATCGGAAAAATACTAAAAAGGGCCATCTGGAATATAGGAAATAAATAATGGGTCTACCCCTCCCTCCACAATGCTAATAGTTTTCCTCCACAATACTAATATGAAACATTTCTTATGAAAGAAAAATTATTTGAAAGGGGCACAATGTTTGGGTACAATTCATCAGCAGACTTGAATTCAGCACAACATTAGATAAAGATTGTGTCTCAAAATGTGTTTGTATAAATCAGGTTAAACTGTTTAAAAATTAATCCACAAGACTCATTACTGATTGATGCAACCACCATGAAACATGTTTAAATCATAATAAAGTTGAAAATATTATCTGTATACGAGTTTCATATATCATAATGTAAGAGCATCACAAATAATAGATGTAACTATGATTATGAATATATTAACTAATCAATGACTGCATGTATACTACACTCACTTATAACAGTTCAGTAGACACTGTACGTGTGATCACATGGGTGTATTTGGATGAATGGGATGGAGGGGAAGGAAGAAAGAAAGGTAAAGGAGGTATGCTTAACATGCACGCGGAAGAGAGAGAGAGATTACCACCATCCAAAGCAAGGGCAGGAAAAGGAGGAGATCGAATTCATAAAATTTAAATACTATATTGGGATTACAATGCACAATATTACCAATATTGTTTTCCATGCTTTATGATATTCCATTTCCACTATATAGAAAGGGACAGGAAATGGGGGGAATAACAATAAGTTGTGCTCCCCTCCCTTTGTTTGTTGTCCCTTGCCTCTGGCTATATGAGCTATCCCTTCCATCCAATAATCAGACCATTTTAGATAAGGCATTCAGATATTATTCATCAAGTTTGTATTTTGTAATTGACCTTAGCATATTTCAAATTTTCAATAGCCAAATAACTTTGTATAATTGACATCACATAATTATATCATTAGAAGAGAAATTGGCAATCATATTACAATGAAATTATTCAAAACGCAAAAGAATAAACAGCTAATACCAATCACATTGAGCATAAGAGTAAACGGGTAAATGAGAGCAGAACAAGGTTAAACAAAAAGGAAAAAACTAAACAAAATCAACACATTCATATATATATATATATATATATATGAATGTACGTATAGATATGTGTGTGTGTGTATATAAAAAATATTCAGACATACCCACAACATCCGGAACTATATAGCCTGATTCATGACATGCACCATCATCAGCCTTCCCAGTTTGAGTAACTTCTTCCTTGGACACTTCATAGCCAGAACAGACAACAGCATTGCAAGAAAGAGAAGGACGGGCACCATTTTCATGGCCTAGCATCTGCATGCTACTACTGGTCTTCTCACCACTTTCAACAGATTCAACCTTGGTTGAAGCTATAATTTTTGAGCCGCTATCAGTCCTTGGTGTAGATTGAAACACCACAGCTTGACTATCCCCTTGAAGATCATCACGACTCATTTCCTCAGGCACAAAATCGTCAATAAGTCCATTATAGGGTACAGACTCACCAGCTTGGCCCTGATTTTCAATCACTTCAGCAATTGGTTCAACATCACCTAAACTATCACCTCTATGAACTGAGACATCAGCCCCATGTATTTCAGCCTCATGACTAGCACCCATGCCAACACTTCCCCCACTAATACCAAAACTAGGCCCATCTCTAGCATGTACAGTCAATATCTCTGTGTTCAAAACTTCCCCACAAGCATTTGAACTGCTAACACCTGTCTCCCCTCCTGCTCTCTCTAAAAGTGGTTGGAAACAAGCACTCTGCTGCGCTTGATAGCTGTTATTTAACTCTGATGTTTCATTCAAATCAACAGAAGGGAAACTGGCATCATTAACACCTATAGGAAAATTGTCAACACTTTCCATTGATTCATCATCTGAACCGTGATAAACCGTATTCATTGCAATAACAGAAGATGCACGGGTGGAATCTCTGGTAGACGGGATGCCGATACCATGATCCCTTTCTGGGTTCAACTGGTTTCCTATGTTTCCATCGGATTCTATTTGAATATCCAATGAATGGCTAGGTACAGCACCAGATGGATTTCTTACTGGGAATTGGAATGCTTCCAAAAGATTAGCATCGCGGGGACGCTTGGAAGGGCCAGCTGAATACTGTTGACTTCCATTGACATCATTGTTATCACGGTCGATTGTAGTTCTTTCTGCACTGTCTCCCTGTTGCATGCTTAGATGTTGTCTGTCAGCTATGGTTGCACCGTCATCCAACCTGCGCTTGTGCGATTTGGGGCCTTGCAATTCATAAGAAGCTGCCTGATCACCAACCTCACTTCCAGAAGGCCTCCCAGTCATTAAATCTCTTCCTTCACCAGCATCTTGCACATGATCTAAGGTTGAAGCCAAATTTACTGGTGAACGGGATGGCCCACTTGCCAATTTAAGATTTAAATCTAAATTTTTATTGGATACAAGTTGCCTTTTATCAGATGTTGTAGCATCATCATGGTCTCCAGTCCTCTCTTTCTCAACACCATCAGCAGCAGCCCATTCATTGATACCACTGGCTGCACTTATTCCTCGTGTTGATGCTATTTTCTTGCTCGTTTGAGGGGTATCAATCCCACAGGGAGTCAAATGAACTGGACGGGGGACAGTCAAGAAATCCCATACTCTAACTGTGGCCCCACATAAGCTACAATCTAACAAAGGTGACCTAGATTCACAATTAAATTCTGAACCCAGTACATCATTATCCCCAGTATCTTTCCTGGATGAAGTTGAAAACTCCTTCCTGCTTGGAGCAGGATCTGGTGCAGAGCCTTTGGCCGGATCAGAGCTGTAACCATTTTTAGCAGATTCTGCTGACTGTTCTTCACAATCAAGCACATTAGGAAGCCACCGTGGCTCCCATCCACAAAGACTTATGAGTTTTTTAGCCTATTGAAGTGGTACATTAATGTAAGTATGGAGATAATAAAACCAAAAGCCAAATTGGAATAGAATACACTTACACAAATAATTAAGATAAAACAGCATATCTGAGAAATCTTACATAAGAATATGAATGAGGAAGCTGTTCTCCAGTAAAGCCCATTCCACACACACTTTCTCCTCTGTAGCCCAATTCTCCAGCCATCTGAATTTGCAATTGAGCAAGAAAGCGATCAATTTGAGGGCTATGTGTAACCCGCATCTGCTCAACTGCAGATGAAGATACAATGGGGAGGGAGTAAAACTGCAGGAGTCCATCGCACCGATCCTTAAAGCCTCCAATTAGAGCTGAAGGTGAAGTAGGAGGGAACTGCACCAAGCTTTCTGGACAGCTATTACCTCTCCAAGGACAGGTGACTTTGTGTCCTCTATCAAGCTGTTTAGAAAGTTCTTCACTGGAAGCATCAGCTTCACCAAATACATGAGAAACAACAATCAAGGATCAGACAGCAACAATGAAATGAAGTGGTATAAAAGTCAAGATAAGAGGGATTATGATGAAGGACAAGAACATAAAAAGATAGATAGTTTACAAAAAAGAAACAAGAAAGATAACTACTTTTTTAATATTAACTAGAATTGATACTAAAATAGGTTAAAAATACAGATTATGGACAACATAATCTAACACAAAACTGATAAATAAAAACCTCTAATAAATTCAATCTAGTTGGCATTCTAATGTCAAACAGACTTACCTGCAACCCTTGTAGAAAAGCAGTGCAACAAAATCAACTGGAAATGTAGAATCTGAGACATTTACTCATTAAGTAAAAGGTACAAAATGAATCAGATTGTTTTTTCGATCACAATTACAATCATAGTTATTAACAGCGGATAGCGGCCAACCTTAAAAACGATATAGCGGGTAGCGGTATAACCGCTACGGTGTAGTCCACATAAATGGTATACTTATATTATACTACACATAAATAAAATGGAATGGTCTGATCATTTATAATATTAATACATTAATAAAATTAAAATATTAATATTAATATTAATATTAATATATTAATATAATTGTGATGAAGTGAGTCTTACCAAAGATCAGAAAGGGTTAAGAAAATCATAAATCGTTAAATCGGCATGCATCGTAAGATCCTACATTTTTTATTTTAATTATAAAAATAATATATTAAGTATTTAAATTTCTAATTTAATTATAAAAAATACTATATTAAGTTTTTAAATTTCAAACATTTAACCATTAAAAAAAAGAAACAACATAATTATCATTTAATATTTAAGAAAAAAAACATAAGTTACATATATTATCACTTAAAAATCTAAATTGTTTTTATTTTACTTATTTAAAAATAGATAAAAGTTATGTCAAGAGAATAATAACATAATTGTTTATGTTTATTATGTACTAAATTTTTTTTAACATAGCACCCTTGGTCCAGGCCCAAAATTGGGTTGAATGTTTATTATAGAAAAATGGGGCATCAAGAGAATAATTGCAAAATGTTTATTATGTCCATCTATGTTCAGCCCAAAATTGGTCCAGGCCCATTCTTCTCCCAAAGTTTACCTAAAGTAGATGAAAACCCTACATTTCCAAAAGCTACAGCCGTCATACACGTTAAACAAAGAAGCAAGTGCCTTGCAGTTGCAGAGAAAGGCTAAAATACGTAAGAGAAAGCTTGTACCTTCGAATGGGTACAGCTCCAGTCACCAAAATGTCTGTAACTCCTCTTCCTTTCCCTGTAGCAGCGCGATAGCGCGCCTTAAGAGCTGTCGTCCGCCACCGCCGCAACCGGAAACCGTCGCATTGCGGTGCGGACGTAGAGACTGGGTGCCGCAACACGCAACTAATGCCTGATACCGCGCTAAAGCGGCGCAATTTTAATCATAGATTACAATGGATCTTTATCTCGTCGGCATAGAGTTTGAAACAATAGAGAACCATAGTAGTTAATTGCGCAGCAATAGCGCTGCGAGCCGTGCCGTATGGGTGTTGCGGTGCCTTGCCACAAGAAACCGCGCCGCGTCGCACCGGAACGCAATAGCGGCTATCGCGGTCACATTTACGGCCAAATCGTTGCCATATTGTTGTCATAAGGCAAAATGTCAATTTTGTCCCAAATTTAAATGTGTAACAGAAAATTTTTAAGGGTTTTTTAGTCTATCTGCATCTCTCTTTGTCACTTCTGCTATATCTGCCTTTAAAAAATGTTTCTTTTTGTCATTATTTATGTCATATATCTATTCCGCTATTTCCGCAACCGCAACTCGCTATAGCGCTATAGCATTTTTCGTGGTTGGCCGCAACATACCGCAATCCGCATTTGATAACTTTGTAGAGAACCCTTTCTTCTGTATCTACAAATGGATATTATTCCATTCAAATTCCTTCCCGATACCTCCCAAGGAAATCCCAAATAGACAAGTTAGTGTGAGCTTATCCATGTGGCTATGTAAATTAAGCATTTTCAGCTAGGAAGCATGGATACTTCAAAACAGTTGACATATCCATGTCAAACACATACCTGTATCAAAAACTTCATGGGAACTTTGGATACTCCTAGTTACACTTTGCAATTTTTTTGATTTTTTAATTTTTCTTTTTTTTGAATTTTTATACAAATGCAAATGGAAATACTATGACAATTAGATAAATGATAGTATTTTATTAACTAATGTTAAATTGCACAACATTAATTCTATATTTTAATTAAATATTTCTGTTTTTATGCTAGTTTTAATTGTACCTTTATCCGTGTCGTGCCTTATAATTTCTAAAATTTTCCGTATCCCCAAGTCTGTGTTGCATCCATGTCTCATGCCATATTTGTGCTTTCTAGATTATCAGCCATGATGTCAAATTTGATCCACCAGAAGAAATAAGTTTCAGGAAAGGGAAGACCAAAAATAACTCACACTAGAAAATAATGCAGAGCAACTAGTTATAGAAAGCACACCAACCCAGACACACAACAAGCATACCAAAACTATATCACCTCTCAGATATACGTTACACAAACACTTCACCAATGCTAGCAAAACCAATTTTCTTGAAGAAAACATATACCAATCTATATGGATAGCAATCTACCAGAACCAGCATTCCACCAACATAGAAAGCAACGAAATTAAGCCATAACCATAACAACAATAGCCTCACCTTCAAAAGAGGAAGCCGAGGGCAGAGCAAAATCTAACTGAGCACCACATAAATCACACTCAATCTTAGCAACATCAACATTCACCCAACCTCTCTTGGCACAAGCTAATGAGCCAGCAACCTGCAAAACGACTAAACCTTAGTAGAATTTTCCCCCCATGCTACTATAATTCTCTAAACCTAACCTAATTGCTTCCACCATAATTTTCAGTTCCAAAAAAACCGGTATATCATTTGATCATTGCATTAAAAAAGTACGCGGAAACAACGAATGAAACGACACCACGAACCTTAGGCATTTTTCCGGCGAGCTTGAAGGTGGAAAGGCGGCGAAGCAAATCGCCCCTTTCCCATGGCCTGCAGGAAGGATTTGAAGCCCCGTGCAGCACTGAACCAACAACCATATGCGAATCCGCGCTCGATTTATCACGCCGGCGAAGGCGACCCTCTCCGTTGCCGGCGTTCGCCGGAACAGCCGGCGACGACGCCCCAGCAGAGCTGAGAGAAAAAATTAACACAATGAAAAATTAACAAAAGAAAATTGAGAAACCCTAGGATAAATGTAGAGTTTGAAATTGAATTGCGGTTGAGAATAATTATAAACAAATTAAATAAAATTGGAGGTTTGAGTAAGAAACCCTAGAGAGAGAGAGAGAGAGAGACCTAGCAGCAGGTGTTGGAGGAGAAGAAGGTGGTTTGGGAAGAGAGGGATTAGGGTTCTCAGAGGTTACACCATCTTCGTTCATCTTTATTTTATGCTTCTCTTCTCTGCTTCACTCTCTTCCTTCTCCTTCTTCTTCTTCTGCTTCCTTCGGAGTTTCGAACACTTTTTAAGCCTCGCTTCCATTCATTATGTATATTTGGTTTTCGAGACATATTCCTAATATTCTATTCTTACTTTTCATTATTAAATTAATTTTATGCTCTATGTATTTGTGGAGAATAATTAATAAATATCAGTATATGATTTCATCTTGTAATAAAACATTAAAAATGCATTGAAATAAGGATTTTATTAATCTTATCTTAAAAGAAATAAGTTGTCTATGTCATAGAGACAAATTTATGGACTTTACTGCCTAAAAAAATTAAAAGCAAAGAAAAAAATGACACAATTATCGAAGAATATGTAGGAGAAAAAATTTATCTCATGTAACGTGAGAATAGTTTCTCTCTTGAAATAATTATATTATCAGAAAAATGTTTCTGCAGTTACTGCAGATAAATTATCTGCATTTATTTTCAAAATGACATCATTTTGGTATTGAAATATTAAAAAATTATAATTATAAATACTATTATAGCCCTAACATAAATTAAAATTACAAAAACACCTTGATTTTCGCCTCAAAATGAGATCTTTTTTTTTTTTTGTAAATAAAATGAGATCTTTTTAGGCTCAATGTAGATAACTTATATGTATTAACTCAGAACATTAGTAATATTCACAAAATTGCAAATACTTAATTGGGCCAATTCTTTATAATTTGGGGCTATTTCACTCCAATGCGTATGGTGAAATTCAAAAAATTCCTAGTTCCAACACTAGATTTCATGTTTCAATTAAGAGGTGTCATGGAAAGAACGAGTTCAAAATCTCGATCAATTCCTTTTTCAAATCTTGCCGCAGCTGCGCGGGCTTTAACGGGTCTGAATGGTTTGAACTTGAGTAGACTAAAAAAAGACATACAGCCTTGGCAAGAACGACATTTGAAGAAAAAATGAACTCTTATATTAATAGTAGTGAGTCTTCTTTAATCTGGTGTTAAACTCTTTCTATAAAAATAGATGTAGCATTAATTATAAAAGACTGAGTAAATAAATAAAATTAAATAGTTTTTTGTTTTAACTTTAGTATGTAATTCAGGGTATAATAAATTAAAGATTGAGTAATTCATGTCTCTTTTTAATATTATCGTATAATTTGTTAAATTTTAGCCATTAATTGATGAAAATAACAACCAATAATTAAAATAATTATTTTCATTTTTTTTTCTAATTTTGTCATTAAAATTATAATCATTTATTTATTAATGAATAGTTGAGATTTAATACATAATATGGTAATATAGACATGAGAGGATCTATTCCTATATAATATATTATATGGGGTTTAATGTTTCTTTATACATATTTTATTATAACTCAAAATTACATCGTTTTGAGTTAAAAAAAATTAATTTTAATTCATTTTGGGATTCTATTAACTTTTATTATTATAATTTTTGTTTTTAAACTCTAAAATAATGTTATTTTGAAATAACATGAAATAACTTTATCTCAAGTAATTAGTGATCGGAAAAATATTAAATCCTATTATATATCGAAAGAAATAAATCATTTGATGATATGTGACAACTTAATTGTATATAAACAAACAACAGTGAGATATTAGAGTAAAAAATAAACATTAAGATAAAAAAAAATCACAGTTAATTTGCCTATACACAATTGACTGAACACCTGTTTTTTTCTTTTATGTTAATATTCAGTTAATTATGAAAGGGAAAAAAGACTATCGTTTAAAAAGATACAAGTTGTGTTCTTTTAGATGATTTACACAAAGTATAACTGATCATATTTTGTCTAAATCTGAAAAGTAACTTTTTTTTCTCTCTCTACAGTCACATCGTTGACATGTAAAGTGAAAAAAAAAAGTAACTTTTTAGAATTACACAGAGTATGACCGGTCATACAATGGGTAAGTCACTAAAAAAACATAACTTGTATCCTTTTGAATGACACACGCTAAACCTATTATGAAAAATTATTACATTCTGGGCAGGAAGAAATATCTGCCTTTTTTATATTTAATTTCCTTTTCACTAATGTAATAAGATATTTCATGAGGAAAGTAATTTCATTCTGAATTCGGGAGAAACAATCAGTATTATAGAATCTATTATTTTCAATTAGTTAATAATTTTAATCTAAATGATCTGTCGTCATAAAAAATCATATTGCTATTTAAATTTATATTATCAAATTAAATAAGTTTAACTATAACAACTTTTATCTAACAAGTTAAATATTTTAATGACATATTAATACATCCTTAAGTGATCATGTAAAAAGATTTACATTAACGCTCGATAGAATACATAAGCAGAAAAAGATTAGTCTTGCTCTTTCTTTTTCAACAACTTACTAAACAAGTCAAGCAGGGACTTTTTGACCTTTATGATCCTTAATTAATAATTAATTACTAATTTGACCTTCATTTCAAATTAATTCGAAAATTTAACCTCCCCAGAAAACATAACATCAACCTACCCCTATTTGACCGTCGACCACCAAGCTTACCCGGGTACACCCCTCCCTACCCGGGTATTTTTTGAAATTTTTTGCCTACCTGAGTAGGGAGGGGTGTACCCAGGTAGAGTTCTTCAATCTGGGAAAATGTTTGAATTATTTACCCGGGTAGGGAGGGGTGTACCCGGGTAAAGTTCGACGGTAGGGTTTTTAAATACCCCAGCAGCCCCCATTTGGAAAACCGACAAAGAGGTACCCTGGTAGAGCTGCTGGAGGTCACTCTCATTGCGCGATTGAGGACGAATACTTGCTCAAATTCTTCGTGGTTTTGATCTGCAGATCGTGCACGTGTGAATCTCTGCCTTCTATCGATTGAAATCCATCCAAGGTTAATTTTTTTTTCTTTCTGGATGTTTCTTGTTCTGATTTTAATATGTTTGGGTTTAGGGTAAATCGAAATTATTGTGTTTTTGTAGTTTAGATGGTTATGTGATTTGATTTTTTTCGATCAATTTATGAAATTACTAACTGCTACCCTAACCCTAATCTGTATGTTTCTAATTTATTATTTTGGCTTTTTTTTCAGTTTAATAGTGTGACGCAATGACTTCTAAACGCGTTTCAAAGCTGCCAGTGACGGGTACCGAGAGAAGAAGCAAGAGTCGTCACGATGGGTTGTCGTCCTCTCAGCCCCAGGCTTCTGTTAGTCAGGCTCCGAACTTGATGTTCAGATATTTGTTTGAGGATGACATACTTGCACACGAGAGGTTTGTCAAGTTTTTCATGACCCGAAAGATTTGCGAGCCGAAATCACTGGACTCGGCATTCTTCAACATGGAGCGTTTTGACATTGTGCTGCTACTTGAGGAGACACATTTAATTGTGCTTGAGGAGATGCGGTGCCCATACTCGGAGGTGATGATGAGAGCCTTCTACCAGAACCTTGGCTATGCGCATGGAGAGCTGACTTCCCGTGTCTGCGGGATTGATATCGTCATGACTGCTCCTATATGGACAGAGCTACTGGGGTTTGATTTTGATAGTGTCACAGGAGCAGCCATATATGATGGATACAACCATCATATCTTTGGTGATTATGACAGAGAGGCCACTGTTACAGAGACTAGGAGGGCAGACGCTGAGGCCGAACATTTTTCTCATCATCCTGTGAGCAACTTGTCGGTGTCTGCTCGCATTCTCCATTATGTGGTGACACATATTATTTTCCAGCGCCCGTATAATCATTCGAAGGTGCTGGAATGAGACTTTGTCATCTTGTGGGCCCTCCTTCACCGTCAGCAGGTGAACTGGAGGCATTATATATGCATACTGATGTGGAAGGCTGCCAAGTCAAAGAAGGCTGAATTGCCTTGTGCATTCCTGGTGCAGAAGATTATGGTGAGATTTGGTGTGCCTATGGCATCAGAGACCTTGAAGACCGCCTCTGGGTGGAATGCTATATTTGGTGAAAGGCTCCTGAAGCAATGTGGGATTCAGCGGAGCAGAGCGGGTTCCTGGTACTGGAAGAAGGCACCAGAACCACCTGAGATCCCAGTCCACCACGATGCTGATATGGAGGATGCATCTGCAGGTGATGTATTTTGCGTTTAGGGTTTATGCATTATTGTTGGTTTGTTTTTTTGATTCTTAATTATAATATGTGCATTTTCATGACTTATGACGCAGGCCTTGATGACGATTATGATGACGATGATGATGGCGTTGCTCCCGTTGATGACGGACGGACACGTCCCACCCGCAGTCGGCGACCACCAGCCCCTCCATCCCTTGAAGGTGGATGCACAGCTCTTGAGGGTGGATGGACACTTGATCATGTCATGGCATCCATGTATAGCCTGACAGTAGGCCTTGACTCATTGTCTACTGATTTTAGAGGATATAGACAGAGCACAAGCAAGTGGCGGAACCAGATTGACACTAAGGTTGAGAGCTTGGACATAAGGGTTACACGCTTGGAGGCTGGCTACAGGAAGGGTGATGAGGAGGCTGATGCTGAAGACGATGATGATGTGGAGGAGGATGATGAGAATGAGGAGGACACGCAATCGGATTAGCCAGTAGATAAGGTTTCATAGTATTTTGGTAAACTAGCAGGGTGTATTGGGTTTACGGGTCCCATTTTGGATGTATTTCATGACTTATTTTGGTATAATTAGGTTACTTACCTACATTTTGATGGATGTACTTGTACTTCGATGTTCAATGGTTTGAATGAATCCCATTTTGTCTATTTATGCAAATTGTGTCTTTCAAAACGTTTGAATGTTCAATTGTGTCTTTGAAATGCCTTAAATGTTCATTTTGATATTTCTCAAAATTGGAATAAGTTTAGCACACATCGTGCCTCCAGCATCCCATATTTACGAACTGAATCCACCCCCAAGTCATATTATATGTTGTCCTTCGAAATCAGTCAAAAAACTACACAAAAATTGGGTGGAACAGCTGCTGCTGCTGCAAAACCAACTGGTCTACCCGGTAGCACGTACTGGTCTACCCGGGGTATGGTCTACCCGGGTATACTAGTACATGTAACCCAGGTAGACCAGTTGGTTTTGCGGCAGCTGTTCCACCCAGTTTTTGTGTATTTTTGGATTGTTATCTAATACCACAACCTTGACTGACTCGAGGACGAGGTAAATGGGTATGGTATACATTCAGACATTATGTAATACGAAACGAGTCGAATGCTTAACATAACGGATTTCATTACAAAACATAAATAATACAAGATAGGGTTTATGGTACCATAAACGATACACAACAATACATGTCAATAGGAAAAGACAATATGTAAACCGTATGTCATTACAAAACAAAGTACAACATGGAAACATAATCATGCTTGTCTTAGTCTCAAAGGACATGTACGAATGTTATGTCCAACTTGCTTGCAATGCTTGCATCTGCTCTGACTGCTCGAGGGTTGAGACTCAACCCAATCCATCTCATTCTGAAGCCTTGATGACTTTGGTCTTCCTTTTGCACGTACTAACTTTGCATCCGAAATTACAGTAGGCCCAATAACATGTGGAATCAACAATTCATTGCCAATAGGGAACCAGTGTGCAACATATACTTTAGCAAACTGCTCATACATGGTTGGTATTTTGAAAATTTGATCCACATAATCATAATGGTTTAACTTGGCTGCCTTGCAAACTGCTCATACATGGCTGCACGGATACCTCCTTGCTGTAAACCTACCACACTGACATGTACGATTGATTAAGTCCACTCTCGTAGTGTCACCAACCTTGTGTGTAGATTGATTGTAGGCATCCTCAACCTCAAACAATAACAGCTCACTATCAAATATCCTCACACGATAAGTGCCGACCAATTCATCATATTTTTGCAAAGCTGCCTCAACCTTCTTTGAAATTATCCATCCTTATAAGATATCTTTTTCAATCGCTTCACGTCTCTTGACGAAATACTCAACGAGTCTACTGAATGTCATCTTCACCAATGCAGTTATCGGAAGATTATGTGCTCCACGAAGCACCTTATTCACACACTCAGATAGGTTGGTTGTCATATGACCAAACCTACGTCCTGCCTCATCATACGATCTGCACCATTGCTCTTTCGGAATCGCATCCAACCACGAAGCAACTTCAGGATTGTTGTCGATAAATTCCTTGTATCTAATGTCGAAGTTTATCTTTGAACATGTGTACCCTGCAAATCAATCATCACATATGCAATTAGTTAATTACGATTTAAAAACATAAACATGAGTAATTAAACCGCACAATACCTAATTTCATCAACGTTTTCTTCAATTCAACATTCCTAAAACGGGTATTGAAGTTGCTTCCGATGTGACGTAGACAAAATACATGATAAGCATATGGAGGCTGCCACCCAGCGTGATCTTTCACCGCCCTTATAATGCTTCGATGACGATAGGATATTAGACAAATATCGTGCTTATGAGTGACATGGAAGGGTAAAAGGCTAAGAAACCAGGACCAATCCTCCAACCTCTCACCTGGAGGGACAACATCAAAGGCAATAGGGAGCAGATATCCATCTTCATCCTGAGATGTTGCAATCAAGAGAGTTCCTTTGTACTTCTCATACAGATGAGTGTCGTCAATTTGAATTATAGGCTTGCAGTATTTGAATGCTTCAATGCATTGGTGAAATGTCCAAAAAAACCCTGTGAAATATGGCCCTGTTTGTATAAACCCGACGTTCGTCAAAACATTGATTTGTATCAAGCTTGAACACAGAACCCACATTCACATGCGTCATATTCGTCAGCCAATTAGGAAAGAATCTGTATGACTTCTCCCAGTCACCATACAACTTAACAATGGCCTTCATTTTTGCCTTCCAGGCCTTCCTGTACGTTATGTTGTATCCATATATTCCTTGTATTCTCTCTTGTATCAGAACTGGTTTTGTAGATGGATCTTCCTTTAACATATCTGTAAAAAAAAAAACCATATTACCATGTAATCAATAAGAAGCTTTATTAAGTACACGGTAAAATACATATTCATTATAGCCGCACAAATGACATCTGAATCCAACTATCGATGATCCTGTGATAGGCCCTAATTGAGGCATGTGTGATGTTGACCCTATTTACGGACCACCCAATTAGCTCCCTTCTTCGGCTTGATTGCCCTCATATACCAGGGACAACCGTCAGCATGGTTTTTACACTTCATAACAAATCTTGACTCGTCGCTTTTTTCGACTATGGCTGTCCTGCGCCCCTTCATACAATGTACCTTAACAGCATGTTGCATTTCAGGTTTGGAGCCAAATTCTTGTTGCACAAATAACGAATCTCCTAACTTCCAACCTCCGTGCAAGTCATCATCCCCATATAGCATCTCCAACTCGTCATTAGGGTGCGCCCAATTAATGAATGAATAATGTTGGCTTTCATTCCAGAAAGGCTCCACCGCAGTCCCTGCATCTAAAGATCAACTCTCATTTGTCTGAATGAATACCACCACAAATAATAAATTGTCTAAACCATATGTCCAAAATTAATAACTTACCACTACTGACTGGGTCAACATGAAGTGGTGACAAGGCTGGGGTACCCAGACTTACCGCGCTTGTGTCAGCGTCAAAATTTTCGTCCACGTCAGTGTCTGACGAATCACCTTGTGGAATAGAACTTTCAGGTTCTCCCTCATCTTCGCTGTCCACATACTCCTCATCTTCATCCTCATCCAATGCTACCGGAGGAGGTATGGAAGTCATACAACTGTATCTTCTTGACCAGTACAGTGTGCAATAGTGGTTGTATGCACCGGTAAAGATGAAGAGTGACCAGCATCAACTTCAACATATATCTCAATATATTTTAATACTTTCCATCCAACAAACGCATCTGTTACGAACTCCACATCTTCATCATCTTTGATATCGTTACCAATGTAGTATATTGTATCCATATCCACTACAGTCTCTAACCTGGCAATCATGCGGTGGATGGATTGTATGTCTTCTAACCCCAATTTTTGGAGAATTCTCTCCTTTAATTCATTGCATGTAGTGCCCAGCTTGATTTTCATCATTTTTGTTTTTCCTTCAAATCTGACACCGTTCGGACCTTCAAAATGCCTTCCATTGTAGTAAATAACTATGGGAACCATGTTTGGACTTGAACTCATATTTCAAACACAAATTAGATCTAGGTTTTGGGTTTGGAGGTTGGTTCAGATTTTTTAGCACAAAATGGGAGTGTGGAGGTTTAATCCCAATGTCCTACCAAGATTAAGCTTTCTGAAATGATGAGATAAAATATATGTGTTATGTTTCGGAATAGAGAGGTCAAGGGAGAGAGATTTGGGGGCATAAAACCTAAATTCAGCAACAATGGCCGAAACCCATTGATATTGGGGTTTCTGGTCGAACTTTACCCGGGTAAACCTCTCCCTACCCGGGTAGGCAAAAAATTTCAAAAAATACCCAGGTAGGGAGGGGTGTACCCGGGTAGGCTTGGTGGTCAACGGTCAAACAGGGGCAGATTGGTGTTATGTTTTCTAGGGAGGTTAAATTTTCGAATTAGTTTGAAATGAAGGTCAAATTGGTAATTAATTATTAATTAAGGGTCAAAAAGCCCATGCGAAGAAGAAAATCACTAAAAACAAAACCATAACTCACCTTTTCGATTTTCGTCTCTTTGCCTTTAAAGACCAGCATTTTTTAACCTTAAAAAAAAAAGGGGAACGAAACAAAGTATGTTTCGAACTGGAGAAAAATTAGGACCCTCCAACCCAACTTAGGGCCCGTTTGGATGAGTTTTTTTTTTCAAAAGCTGTTTTTTTTCAAGAAAAAAAGCACTTCTCGTTTTTAGCTCGTTTGGATGTCTCCTTTTAAAAAAAGGAGAAGACACAAAAAAAGTCAAAAACCTACTTTTTTAAGAAGCTAAAAATTTTAACTTCTAAGAAAAACAGAAGTCAAAAACTAAATATTTTTATAAAAGTATAAATAGCTTTAACTTTTGTAAAAAGTACTTTTACAATAAGGAAGTGATAAAAGTTACTTTTTTAAAAGCTGAAACAAACGACCTCTTAAAAAGGTAGTTGAATTGTTTGTCAAAACATTGATGAAATTAACCCAAGTATGAGGTAGTAGAGATTCAAGATAACTTTGGCGTTTATATTTGCATCCTCGTGCCATCAGTGTTTTAAAACCTCGCCTCCCGAGTTGATCCGGGTCAACCTTCACCCCTCCCCTCTAAGGGTTGGGGTCACAAGTTGGACCTTATATGCACGTCGACTCCTCCGATCCCCAAAATCAGGCCGGGTTTCAGTGACTCCCGAGTCAGAGGGGTCTAACATATTTTTTTTAAAAAAAAAAATCCATGAAACAATGTCATTTTATCAAAAATGTAAAATAAAAATGCTTGCAAACCTAAATCTAATCGTTCTTTTCTCTCCCAACGACCTAGACGTCTTCAATCTTCACCTCGCTGCCGTGAATCCTCTAGAAAAGGTAAGAATTTTACTCATTCAAATGAAATCCATATGGTCGTCGATGGAAAACAAAAACACATTCTTACTCCCTTTAAATTTTTCTTTGTCACTGACCTTCTCAAAAGAGGCAAAACCAGGTTAGCGTAGTGACCCCATTAGAATATGAGTTTTGTACTTTGGTATCTTGATACTTTAATTAGGTTGTGTAATTTTGACTTGTGGTTGTAATTGATGAATTATGTTAAGTATATTTCGAATATTTGATGATTGGTGGTTTGTTTTATAATATTTTCATATAGGATATATATATATATATATATATATATATATATATATATATATATATATATATAATCGTGTTGAGATATATAGTCTCACATTGGTTGTATGTCCAACTAATGTGGAGTTTATAAGGCCTTAGACACTCTCACCCTTTGAGCTAACTTTTGAGGTGGTGTATCCCAAGGTTCTTTACATGGTATCAGAGCCTCGTGTCACGGGTTCGATTCTCGCCGCCCCCCACTTTCTTTTAAGTGGAATTTCTTTGTTCGCACAGGTAGGTGGGCCTGTGTATTGTCCACCCTTCAAGCCCAGTGGGCTCTCGTGTGAGGAGGCGTGTTGAGATATATAAAATCATTAATGTAACCTCACCTAATAGCTTAAGCTTTTGGGTTGAATTGGTTCTTTACAAATCGGGTCATCATAGTGACCCCGTGACCCCCTGATTGAACCCGTGACTCCTGACCTCGGCCGGATCGATAACCGAGCCGGGTTTTTAAACACTGCGTGAAATATATATAGTTGGCTGTTTTTTTTAATTAATGCCAAGGTGACACAATGTGACATCTATTATGTGCTATAATTTCCTTTTATGGTTAGAACAAGGAGAGCATGTTGACTGAAAAGCTGTAAAGGATATTATAAAAGATTTTAACAATTTTAAAAATTGAATCAATGTAAGAACAATATAATAACAAAAATGTGGATTAGAAAAAAATTAACAAAAATTTGAATTTGTTAGAATTGACTTATTTGATTTTATTTTTTCATTAACAGTGGGTACTTACATTTATTTTCTTATGAATGATCTAAATTTCCAAAATAAGAGGCATTTTGATGATGAACTTGCATTAAGTGTATTATTTTGGAAGAGGAGCTATGCTGAATTCTTTATTCAAAAATAAGTAAAAAGTAGAACATAGTACAAATATATAGTTGTCACACTAATGAGCTATGAGAGGGAAAAAAAACTAAAACTAACCCATCACATGTATTAGTATATGGATATCCTAGAGACAATCTTTTGATTAGATTAGGACATATGTGGATTTTTTTATATTGTCGCAAATAAATAATAAGCACTCTTTATCTTATTTCATATTTTGTCTCAATATTATTGTTAATATATTATATGAGTAACTGGATAAATTCCTTGGAATAAAATAGGTATCTATTGAGTATCTGTGATGAGATCACGATCATGAGAATTTAAGGATACCAGACGTTTATTCCTAATTTTATGTTCCTAGTCTAGAGACACTTAGGGTTGTGCGTGGGTCAGGTCGGGTCAGATTTTTGTCCGACTCGACCCAACTTGGTTTTTATAGGTCAGGTATTTTGACCCGACCCACTTTAATTTGGTCCAAGTCAGGTCTGACTTGGTTTGCATTTTGTTGAACTAGTTCAGAACTGGATCGGATCTGACCTGACTTAGTTTCTGAAGTGGGTCTGACTTAGTTTCTGAAGTGGGTCAAATCTGACCAGACCCGTTTTTGACTTGGTTTCCTCAAAAAATTTCGTTGAAATTTCTACAATGCAAATGACGAGAATTTCATCACAAAATTATTTTTTCGTCGGAATACTTTTTGTCGAAAAGCAACGACATTTTTTCTCTAATGAAAATTTTTACAAAAATAAATTTTCTATCGAAATTTAGTTTCCGTCAAAAGTTTTGACGAAAATGATTTCTTCTATCAAATGTTTTAAACGAAAAAACAAAATCTATCAAAAATTTTGACGGAACGTTTTTCGTTCAAAATTTCGATGGGAATGTGTTTTGACGAAAATTTCAACGGAAATTGTTTCGAGAAAAATGTTTCATTCGAAACTTTCGACGAAATAATGGGTATGGGTTAAGTTTTGGGTCAATAGGTCAATATTAAAACAAGTCAGGTCTAAAACTGACCCAAATAAAAGTGGATCAATATTTAAACCAGTTCAAAAAATATAGGTATTTATGGGTCAGGTCAAGGTCGTGTCAAAGGCAGAGCAAGTGAAAAAGTTTTTTTGCACCCCTAGAGACACTGAGAATGGGTATCAGTAATCTCGGGTAAGACTAGCACGACTTATCTACTTGTATTCGGATACAAGGTAAAGACCTCATGAGCTACAAATATGGAGATGTCTTAGCTAAAGTCGTGGGTGGACCTATAAGGGTATAGCTCGCACTGAACAGACCCACAAAGAGACTCTATGAGGAAATCTTACAAAAGTATCATTAGAGCAGTCTCTTAATATTTGGATATGTTTTTCCTTAGACCATAAGTTGTCACCTAGACTGTGTTCTAGAAGGCATGTTTTGATTGTATACCTCGTCTGCCTGAAACATGGAGACTCATAGGTATACTTTTGGGCATGTCCTGAAAGAGCACAGGCCTAGGGTGATAAGCTGAAGAAAATTCGTCAAATCTCTGTAAGGGATTAGGTTATCTGTAAGGGAATGATGTATTTGGTCTTATATTTCTCTTTCCCTTCTACCCTTTTCCCGTTTACCCCTCACTCCTCTTCTCCCTCTGCCACCATCGGTCTGCGGTTGTCATTGGAGCACGGCGACGAATGAATCACCACGAAGCATTCTTGATATTTTGAATTCTACTTTTATTCTCGTATTACATATTATATGTTAAGCATTCAGTTTGGTTTCTTGTTCTCCTCGAAACTCGGTGACTCATTTGCCATCTCATTGACCAACGAACTATACTTCCCACATGTTCTCTTTATTCTTTTTCTTTCCCTTATCAATGTATTGGATAAATTAACGGTCTTTGGTTATGTGTTTTTCATTTTGCCTTGAATTTTTGGGAACTTGATTACGTGATATATATGTATCCATTAGGTTCAAGAAAAAATTGTCTTGGGTTAGTGGTGTTTGTCATTGAAAGTTCAAAAGGAAAAACATGTGTTGAAACTTGAAAATTATCATACTTTAATGGGCAATGAACGTTTCTTATTTAAGAAAGCTGGTGAGGTTTATTGATTTACCCGCAAGTTGTAGGAATTTTATCCTTTTAGTTTTGGGTTGTAAAGGAGTTCCTTTGAACTTGTTAGGGTAGGTAAATGGAGAAAGGTAGGCTAAGTGCGAGCATTGAAAAATTACCCTACATCAAGAGATTCCTAAGGAAGTTGGGTCTTGTAAAATAGCTAATGGTTATCAGGAATTAGAAAAGTTGAATATTTACATGGATGGGGACATATTGGAATTGTGGATAATGGAGATTAAAGCTTTAAAAGGGTAGGGAATGAATGTCTGGCCAAACACAAGTTAGCAATGTTTTGGAGGTTAAGATTAGGGGTCATGTCATACCACAAGTTGCATATTTAGGCATCTTTTACCTCTTATCCATAAACGAAGTTGGCCTCGCTCTCTCTCTCTCTCTCTCTTTCGGTCTCTAGTTGCAATTTTATTAATTTTTTTTTGATAAACCACAGGTATCCTTCACGGGAGGTAATCCTTGTTCAGGGCGGGTCCATCATTAACGCTTTAAACTCCTCCCAGAGATGGTATTGGGGATAATCGAACACATGCTCTCATCTCCACCTGCTCAGCTCTCATGCGCCAACTGAGCTACCATCATTTAGTATGTTATTAAGTTTTTTATATGTAAGCTAAGCTCAAAAACTTTCATTTAAGTCTTGGAATTGAGAATGTTAAGAAGACTTTAAAAACATAGAAATCTTATTCTTGGATTAAAGCCTTGTTCATATAGTCTCCTTTTGTGCATATTATTTTATAATAGTGTTATTAAAACAAGACAAGATCGATTGGCTGAACATGTAACGCCTCACATCGACAATGAAAGTTTTACACCATTGCGGTTCGAGCTTCATTCTAGCAAAGTATAAATACATTTACATAATGGGAACAAAGCACACAAATATCTTCGCAATTCTAAGACAACCTTGACTTTAGCGTTCATAAACAATCACATATGCTTAAATTACTTAATTGGGTGTCGGACAATCGTAACTTAAGCTTAATTACATCTTGGATTACACATATTTTTTGTTGTATAATAGGAAAATAAAGACAAGAGCAAATTATAGATTTGTGACCATTCAAGGCCAAGCAATGCCTCTATGGTCTCTACCTATCAGCTCTATACATCCATCAGAAGGGAATCAAACATAAAAGTCTCCTAGTTAAGACTATAAGCTATCCCTCCAAGATAATCAGCTACTCCATTACCCTCCCTATTCACATGAACTATCTTCACCTGTCAGTCATGGTTCAACATCTAGTTAATTTTGTGGATTAAACAAGCAAGAGAATGATACGGGGGAACAACCAGCTTTAACCAGATGAATGACAATTTGTGAGTCTCCTTCAAGGATCAATTTTTTAAGCCTTTGTTCCAAGTAACTTGCAGGCCTAATAATAGGCCCTAAACTTCTGCTTTAACAGAGCTTCCAACATATAAGTTTCTAGCAAAACCCATAATCCAACGGCTAGTATGATCTCGTAATACCCTACCATAGCCACTCTGCCTATTTTGCCTCCTAACAAACTCATCTGTGTTAATCTTTATCCAATCAAAAGGACCAACGAATCAAGATTTCAATTTTAGAAACACCCAGGATACCTTGCATCCAAAATTTTGAAAGATAAGCGCAGGCTGCTTTAGTTAATTCTCCACCCTAGAACTATGATTTTCAAAAACCAACCTATTACTATCTTTCTAAATAAACCATTAAATTATATCAAACAGAATGCATCCTTTTTCTCCACCTAAGGTGCTCTTCTTCGACATTAAATCTGTTTGCTGCTCTTCTTCGACATTAAATCTGTTTGCAGCAATTCTATCAAGGGGAGGTTGTAACGCCCGACCACTTGCAAGCATCAACGACTATCCCCTCACACTAACACGAGACTTTTCAGCGTGCTTTGTCCTCACTCGCACATTTCCCGGAAAAACTTCCAGGAGGTCACCCATCCCTGAATTGCTCCAAGTCAAGCACGCTTAACTGTGGAGTTCTTCTGATCTGGGCTACCGAAAAGTAGATGCATCTTATTAGTATAGGTAGTACCAATTAATTCTTATAAGTTATCCTCAGCTGTGCTGTCCTATACCAGCACAATCTCTGGAATCCCTATCTTTCCGGTGTTATTGGATTCATTCATGTACCCCTCCCGCTGATAGTATGCTAGCTCTTCCACTAACCATACATTCAATTGTACGTTAGCTCTTCCACTAACCATACAATCGTCAGCACTCGGGTTGTTACAGAGGTTAGTAAAACCAGCTCATTTATCAGAACCAATAAAATCACTCCAAATAGATTGGGACCAGCTGCAGTCCCTCAACACATGAAGGTAGCTTTCCGGATAAGATTTTCACCTGGACAAAAGTCAGATTCTGTTATACGCCTCTGTTTTCTTTTCTGGTTTGTAAGGAGATTCTCTCCAAGTACTTGCCATAAGAAAGTTTTAATCCTAGGAGGATCATTCCACTCCCAAACTATACTCTACTTTGGTTGCTACTAATATGAACTCTCAAAATTCAAACTACAAAAAATAGATTTTATGGAGAAGCTACCATCCCGGGAAGGTGGTGGGGTGGGCAGGTTCCTGCAACGAAACTCAGAGCTTATAGGGTGATGAGGTTGGCAAAGACATGCCAGCTCTAATCCCCATTCTGGTTTACCATGTGGAGTATCTTAGTATTAAAAAGGTCAGGTGGAATTTGTTGGGTGGTGTGGTCCTTAAAAGAGCCAATGGGCAACCATTTGTAATCCCAGAAGGAGCTACCATGTCTATTGTCAACTATAATTCGTGAACCTGCAACGATCTGAGGCCAGACTTGTGTTATGCCTTGCCACGGATTTGACACACCGGATTTTTTTAGCAATGTTAGGAATTAATCTATCCTCCACCTTATACTTACTTCTCAAGACTCTAGTCCAAAGCTCATTCTTGTTAGTGAGCATACCATGTCTGATGTTCATAAAATAAGCCTTGTTGGTTTGTCTTAGGCTTCTAATCCCCAAACATTCATCTCTTTTTGCCTGGAAAACTGTGTTCCAAGACAAGGTATAGACTTTTTTCGCTTCCCGGCTAGAACCATACACAAAGCCTCTCATCCTTTGTTCAACAACATCACAAGTACTAAGGGGAATAAAGGAGGTTTGCATAGAGTATGTAGGGAGGGCAGCAAGGATTAACTTTGTTAACACCACTCTCCTTGCCATAGACAAAAATTTATCTCTCCTAGCACTAAGTTCATTGCTGGTCTTATGTAATATATGTCTGAAAGTATTTTCTTAATTCATTCGAATTAAGAAAAATTCACATGGAAGAAAAATTCAGGTAGTATTCTGCTATAGCCCCTCTTTCTCTATCCCACAATTTTCTTTCTTTCTCTTCATCCTTTCTATCTTTCTCTCTCATTTATAAATTCAAGTATTATTCTCCTATAGCTTTAAACCAGGTTGAATCGGTGTTAGCCTAACATTGGTCTTACAAATTAAAGTGATTCTTGAAATTTTATGCAAAATTTTTAGAAAAATTCCATAAATGAAGTTCAAACATATGCCTAAGAAAACATGCATATTTAACTACTAAGCTATACATATATAAATATATGTTAGTTATAATCTTTCTATCATTACACTTATCACATATTTTTCTATTGATATCTTGATTTAACTGGTTCAATAAGTGATTCATGGATTGGATTAGTCATCCAATAACTCAGTATCTAATTGAGTAGACAATCACAAAAATAATAATAAACACTATTGACTATTTTTTGTTTGTTTGTTAATACTATTGACTATTTTATATAAGGTAAAAATGATCACATTCATTAAAGAGTTAATAAATGACATATAATTAATTATAAATAAAAACTGTCCTACAAAAATAAATGAAATACAAGTAGATATCAATTTAAAGTTATAACTCGTAATAAATAACTAATAGAATATATCAATTTGGAAGATAGAAATTTAAATACATTGAAGATTAAGCTGTGATTTGATTTTGCTTTTGTAAAAATATATATTTAAAGTGATTCTGGAATTAAAGTGAGTAAATAAGAGTATATTTGTTCTTAAGTTTCATAGTAAATTATGATCATAGTGCACATTAAATTAAATAATTAAGTACTAAATATACTTTCACTGATTCACTTATAGACAAATTTATAAGAGTTTTGTTTAAACTTTTGAAGACAAGTTTATAAAGCTTTGTTTTAATTATATGTTTTATAAACTTTAATAGGATAATAAAGATAAACTCTTGCATAACTAGCAAATTTGTATCTACTGAATTCCATGACCAAAAAATCCTCTTTGGCCGTACGTTAAGATTACAAATAAAAATTCAATTGCAGGTGGTGAAAAGAGGAGTTGTTCTTAATTGTAATTTTTAAGTAGAGTTACCAAAGTTGGAGCAAATTTTTTTAAAAATATCTTGTCATGAAGTTGCATGTTGTTTGATGGTCAATGTTGGTTACTTGAAGAGTTCAAAAATGAAAACTGAAGAAGGGAAGGAGAAATTACTAAATTTGTTTCCTGAGAATCAAAATATCTCCTGGCGTTTCGTACGCTGACTCCAAGATTTTTGAAAAATTGAATTTTTTTAAATTTTAAATTTTCAGATATTATCGTAAACTGAATGTAAAAATTATATTTTTAAAAATTGAGATTCCTGGACAAAAAAAAATGTCTCCTCTACCAAACGCCCCGAAGTTTAATATTTGAAAAAAAAAAAATTAATTCTTCGAAAGATGCATTTGACATTGAAAATGGAGCTCCACTTTCTTCAAAAAATCACTTAAAGATGTTCTATTTTACTAGCTTACTTTTGCATTTTGGTTAGACTCACGTTCATGGTGAACTCTATGCGTAACAGCATACGTATAATTAAATTAATAATATGCACATATTTATAATTTTAAATCATACTTTGAATGGTAAATACTCTATTACGTATACAACTGATATACATGGGTTTTTATTTCTTAATTATATTTGGAACATTAGAAAGCAAACATTAAGAAATTGCTTCAAACAATAAGATTTTTATTTTTATTTTTAATATAAGGACATAAGCGATTGATCCTTCCTTAGTTAAGATGCTTTCATATCCCTACCAAAAAAAGAAAAAGAAAAAAAGAAAAGATGCTTTCATATATATTTTTTAATTAAGTTTAATCCTAATTTTATCTCCTACACACACATATATGATAAAAGTGTGTGAGTCTTATGTGAGGTCTTGTGAAGAGAAGAAAGAAAAAAAAAAATTTAATCTCTTACTTTTATTTGTGTATAAGAGATAAAATTATCTACTACACAACATGATAAATATTTAGACTACACACACACACATATATATATATATATATTTAGACCACACAACATTTAATGCTTTAATCCTTTGTATGGTTATGATTCCATCCATTTAATGCTTTCATTTTTATATATGAAAGCATTAAATGTGAGGAATCATAACCATACACGTGTCATTGCTGTACGTAAAGCGGCTGCAGAAATGATTTTACCATATATATAGACAGTATATTCTTACACCGGTGTAAGAGTTAGAAGTCTTACACTCAATCTTGACCATTGATCCACTTGTATCCAATGTCTCACATTACTAAAAAATTTGAGCCCTTAGATATAAACAGGATCAACGGATAAGATTGAGAGTGTAACTTACACTGGTGTAAAATGATCTTAACCTATATATATATATATATATTTGTATTATTTATAATTAATTTTATTAGTATAAGAATCACAAATCTTATACTTATTTTAACTATTGATTCGACTTACATTTAAAAATTCTATTTTATTAATCATACGAGATGGTAGATGCAAGTGGTCAAATTTATTGGTTGCATATTGCTCAAATTTAAATTATAGATTTCTCTAATTATAAAAAAAAATTAGATTTCTCTTGAACTCAACAATTGCCTATTTATTAAGGGTTCGTTTTTCTGTGGTCAATAAAGATAATTTACATTAAGTCCAAAGGAGTGAAAATTATGATTTTTTATAATTATAATTTATTTCAGGATTATATCAATTTTTTTTATTGTAATTTTTTAATCTTTAAAATGATATCATTTTGGGAATGAATAAATAAGTTATATATATTCAATGTAAAAAGATTAAAACCATTTATTAATTACATGGACATTTTATAATTTGTTTTTTTTTTTATGTGGTCTCATTGCGTTTTAATAAGCTGATATTAGTGATATACACTTTGATCAATCGAATATTAAATAAAAAACAAATCATTCATGTTCAGATGTTCTAATGTCAGGTGGTTACCATAATCCCTTTATGCACACCCTTTACAAAGATGATTGAAATTATTCTTCAATTCTTTGCTTATTTGCTTCGAGAGACATGTACGAGGGAAAGAAAAAACCATGTGCATCAAAAGCCACGAAAAAATAAAAATAAAAAAATGGAATTATCGGCATATCACATACACAAAATTTGACAGGCAAATAACCATCCACATAGACCCACACAAAATGCTAAGGTTATCCCCACCTCAGTAGCCACAAAACCACTTCTTCGCTTCCTTGTTCTTTCTTCTTCTTCTTCTTGTTTCACAGACCTATGCTTTTTCTTTTTCTTAAGTGAAATGTCACGTTGCTTTGCAATACCCAGAACCCTTTTTTCATGTTCTACCTCAATTTGAGACACAAAGTTTCTGTCTTTGAACCCCAGGTACCATATTATCCATCTTTTTCTACTGGGGTCAGGAATATTGATATTACTCTTATTTTCTCATTTTCATGGGGAATTAGGTTTCTGGGTAGGTTGAATTCTTAACTGGGGTGTGTGGTGTAATGAGGAACTGTTGAGGTTTCACAAGCTATTATTATTCCGAGGATTATTTTTTTTTTTTTTTTAATTTTTGTGTGTGTGTGTGTGTGTGTGTTGTGGGGTGGGGATCAATATGCTTATATTAGTGGGAAACGTGCAAGGAACAATGAGTTCTCTTGCTTCACCAGTGAGTTTAGGGAGCCTCATGGGTGTGAGTTCTTGTGGAAGGTCCCATTCTGGTGTGAGGAGAGTCTCTCTTTCTAGAGGGAAATGTAAGGGTAACAAGACATGGCATTGTGTCTCTTTGTCTGTATGTAGATATTCAGTGACCACAACTGATTTTGTTGCTGACCAAGGCAATTCAGTGTCCCTTGATTCTAACAGTAATAGTAAAAGTGGAGGAGATGATAGTGCTGGTTTTGTCCTTAAGCCTCCTCCTAGGCCTGTGTTGAAGTCCCCAGGCAATAAGGTTGACCCCATTTTAGGTTCGAATTCGGAATCTTGGGCCCCCTCTAGGGATACTAAGGAACCTCCTGAGGATGTAGAGGAGAGGAATAAAGTGATTGAGTCGCTTGGAGAGGTGTTGGAGAAGGCTGAAAAGCTGGAAAATCCTAAGTTGGATGGTGAAAGAAATAATGGGTCAGTAAATAAACCAGTAAGATCCAATACAAATGCTAATCCTAAGGCTGATAAACCAGTAGATTCAACAAAAACCCAGAAGGCTAAAACATTGAAGAGTGTATGGCGTAAAGGGGACACGGTCGCAGCTGTGCAGAAGGTTGTGAAGGAAGTACCCAAGCCTAGTATCAAGAATGAAGGGGAGAAATCTCAAACAGGGGGAGGGGTGAAGGTAACATCACAATCTCGTGCTCCTCAGCCACCTTCAAAACCTTCACCAATGTTACAAGCTAAACCATCTATAGCTCCCCCACCCGTTAAAAAACCTGTTGTCTTGAGGGATAAGGATGCAGCTGAAACATCTGTTAAATCTAAAGAAAGGAAGGGCCCCATCTTGATTGATAAGTTTGCTTCCAAGAAACCAGTAGTTGATCCTGTAATTGCTCAAGCAGTTTTAGCCCCTTCAAAACCGGGGAAGGCCCCTCCCCCGGGAAAGTTTAAAGATGATTACCGGAAGAAAGGTGGTCCGGCTGGGGGAGGACCCAGAAGACGAATAGTAGATGATGGGATACCTGATGAGGACACATCAGAACTGAATGTTTCTATTCCTGGTGCTGCAACAGCAAGAAAAGGAAGGAAGTGGAGTAAAGCAAGTCGAAAGGCAGCAAGACTTCAGGCTGCCAAGGATGCAGCTCCTGTCAAAGTAGAAATTCTAGAGGTCAGTGACAAGGGTATGCTAGTGGAGGAGTTAGCCTACAATTTGGCAATCAGTGAAGGTGAAATCCTGGGTTTGCTATACGCCAAGGGGATTAAACCGGATGGTGTACAAACTTTAGACAATGATATGGTGAAGATGGTATGTAAAGAGTATAACGTGGAAGTCATGGATGTTGATCCTGTTGAAGTCGAAGGATTAGTGAAGAAAAGGGAAATTCTTGATGAAGATGACCTTGACAAACTCAAAGATAGGCCTCCTGTCGTTACTATCATGGGCCATGTAGATCATGGCAAGGTAAGTGACAGCACTATGTATTATTCCCTCATGTCTGATTTTTCACCCCAAGTTCCTCCATTTTCTAATATTTGTTGCGTTATCAATTGGCAGACAACTCTTTTGGATTATATACGGAAGAGCAAGGTACATTGAATATTTAATAAAACTTTTATGATTCTTCCAGTTTCTTTCAGTTTCACCCTGTTCCCTTTTCTGAATTTTGCTTCTGTTTTTCGTAGCATCTGAATATGTTGGAATTATGTTTTCACCTACTGATGCTCATATTACACTCAAATTCAATTTAAGCTTGATGCACCAATTGTTAACAGGTAGCTGCTTCTGAAGCTGGTGGTATCACACAGGGAATTGGGGCTTATAAAGTGCAAGTACCTGTTGATGGCAAACTGCTGCCCTGTGTTTTCCTTGACACTCCTGGACACGAGGTATGCTTAATTTTAATAAAATTTTTCATTTCTAACTTTTTTCCTTATAAATATGCAAAACTACTTGTACATTTCCTTCTGCTGGATCATGGTTGGGTACTTTAATCCATGTGATAAGGTAGTTAAAAATGAGATTTTACGTAAAAACGGACGGGGAATAAAAAATCGTATACACGTAAAAGCACTTGGAATATTGGTAAAAAACGTTCTGATGAAAAAAAATCGTAAAAACGTAATAACAGTGATAAATTGAGATTTTAACTATTATGCATGTGATGACTTGCTGACTTATGCTAGTCTGTAGTTTTTAGCTGGATTATTAACTATAACTCAACTTTACACTTTTCTTTCCCTTAGATGATATCTATTATATATGCTTCTGTAGGCATTTGGGGCGATGAGAGCTCGTGGAGCAAGCGTAACAGACATTGCTATTATTGTTGTGGCTGCTGATGATGGTATTCGTCCTCAAACAAATGAAGCTATAGCTCATGCCAAAGCGGCAGGGGTACCCATAATCGTTGCTATAAACAAGGCATGCCATCCTGATGTGTCTCCAACATCTACAATTCCTATGCTTTACTTGGTGATGGCTAGAGGAATTGTTGACACATTATTATTTATTTATTTGAAACAGATAGATAAAGATGGAGCAAATCCAGAACGAGTTATGCAAGATCTTTCTTCAATTGGTTTAATGCCAGAAGACTGGGGTGGTGATGTCCCAATGGTTCAGGTTTATATTTCTCTTTTTGTTGGAATCATTCTTATATTTTCTTTATGCTTCTGTAACTTAGGAAGTTATATTTTGCTTTCTTTCTCTTTTGTAAACAGATAAGTGCTCTTAAAGGGGAGAATGTGGATGATCTTTTGGAAACTATTATGCTTGTTGGCGAGGTAACATGTTTACCATTGGCGTCATCACTAGTTTAAGTCACTTAACTCTCCTGCTATTCTATCTCTTTATCTTGCTTTTGGCATATTCTGTGTGATCAATATCTAAATATAAATCAGTATCATAGTAATTTTACACATATCAGAAACTCTTGTTATTTGCTCAAAGATAGATGGAGTTTGACCCTCACACTTTTCCATCTTCAAATCTTCTTTGATGCCATTGTTTTGAAAAGCACATTAAAGAACTATGTTTAAGGTGACCTAGCATTCTGAAGTCTCCTCCATATTGCAGACACCTTGATTAATTTTTGGTGCTTTTGTGGGACTGAGAAGATTATTGACTAATTCATAGTGTTTGGTTAAATTTTACACTTTTTTGGGCTTTTTTTTTAATCTTCCTGGCATTCATTCTGACCTAAGCATTAACGGTTTAGTTGCAAGAGCTGAAAGCTAATCCTGATAGAAGTGCAAAGGGCACAGTCATTGAGGCAGGGCTAGATAAATCGAAAGGACCATTTGCTACATTTATTGTGCAGAATGGCACCCTTAGAAGGGGAGATATAGTAGTTTGTGGAGAAGCTTTTGGAAAGGTTGGTATATACCATAACTTAAATTCAATATTATATGCCCTTAACTTTTGGTCACTGAATTCTGCGCAATCTGCTTTGCTTCCCTCTGCATTGGTAAACATTTTATTTACTTCTTTCAGGTGCGGGCTTTATTCGATGATGGTGGAAAGCGTGTTGATGTAGCTACCCCCTCTATACCTGTACAGGTGTGTAAATTCATAGAGCATAAAAGGGCATATGATGCATTGCTACTTTTTTTGTGTTTCTGAAAAAGTTTCCCTGTGAAGAACCTCCTTAGCAAAACAAAAAATGCATTGTACAAAAGAAAGAAAGAGAGAGAAGAGGGGGGTGGGGGGTGGTTGAAGTAGAGAGGTCATCATCTCCCATCAGGCATACCTCAAGTAGGCAACTTTTCTGTGTGGTTTCCCTTGGTGTGTGCATGCTGAATCACTGCATGTATCAAGTACACTTTTGCTAGTCAACGCAAATGCTGGATGCTGATAAAGTTTACTTATCTTCATTTAGAATATTGATGTGAATTCATTATTTGACTGCAGAATGGTTGGCATGAAATTTCTCTAGTTGCTATTGAAATTACTTCCTTATGCTTGTGCATGGATATTAAATTTATATTTATGTGCATACCCACGCTTATAAAATATAATTGATAAGCACATGCTCATGGTTCTAAAAGTCTTGGTATTGTTATGTATTACCTTATGGACTAGTGAGTAATGATATCAATAATTGATATACATGTTCCTACAACTAAGAACAAATTAATTAATCCAGAAAATACAAATTTAAAATATTCAACATAGATTAGTCTCTTCAACCCCAATCCTTGGGCTATACTTTTGTGTCTGGTTAATATGTGGTGAAGCATTTGCCTAAGAGGTAAAAGGTTGTAGTTAGATTTTTTCAAAGTGTTTTTCACACTAAATTCTATTTTCATCAGTCTTTTTCTATAACCAATGTTGTTTCATCGTTGATCTAGCACTCCTCCATTGTTGGCACCAGAGGGATTGGCAACGGAATAATTAGTGGAGCTGCATAGCAATAGCATTAGTGATTACTAATAAAAGTAAACGGTCTGATTCTTTTATCATTGTGGACTTCATTTCTCCTAAGATTTATGTACTATGGCTTACAAAATTACTGATTTAAAGTAATGCTTTCCTCATTAAAATATGAAAATATTTTGGTGGCATCCATAGTAGCATGAGGAAAAATTTACAATGGTGGAGAATATAACAGAATTATACTTGTATTATCTTAGTTTCCATCATCAGTCACTTTTTCGGAGCCATGCACATTTGAGTTTCTGAATAGAAGCCAAAAGTTGACCTAATTCAAAATTTTCTGATCGGTCTTCTGTGCCTCTCTGCAGATTATTGGATTGAATAATGTTCCAATTGCTGGTGATGAATTTGAGGTTGTTGAGTCCCTTGATACTGCACGTGAAAAGGCAGAGTCCCGTGCTGAGTTATTGCGAAATGAACGTATTTTAGCAAAGGCAGGGGATGGCAAGGTCACCCTTTCTTCCTTAGCTTCTGCAGTTTCATCAGGAAAGCTTTCTGGACTAGACTTGCACCAACTAAATATTATCTTGAAGGTTGATCTTCAGGTATGATCACTGCTACTAGTGTTACTTGAATTTGTACGGCATCTTGTTGATGTTAAATATGGAACCACCTACCTGATTGAACTTATTGGTGACTTTGTTAGTGATATGATGCGATGGTTTTATATTATATTGAATAATTGAAATAAAAGCATAATTTATGTTACCAATTTACGTTGAATGTTTACCTTGTGAACTTATCATATGATACTTGCTACCACATAAAGGGCTCTGAGCACTTCTTCTTGCTGGCAAAAATTTGTATACCAATAGGAAATAGAGTAATTTAATATAGCTATTAATAATTAGCCAAAGATGATCTGGCCCAGCAATTTGACACAAGCTATTTACTAAGACATGCTTAGATATTCATCTGTATGGCAATGAAATTGTTTGTTTTTATATACTAGTTAAAGTGTTAGACATGCGTGTGTGCCTGCATGTTTGTGTTCATCTAATTTTGAGTGTAGCCTATGTGAGAAGACTTTCACTTCTAAATATGCATAACCATAAAACTGGTCAATAATCTGTCCATCATAAATATGCAAATCTGTTGTATGCCAAGCCTAAATGCTCACAATGGGTAAACATACAATGAAGTTGGCATTTTCTTATTGTACTAAGTGGCTGCTACTTCAATATTGTTTCATCATCAATGTGGTTATTGCTTCACCTGCAATTAAATGTCATTGTTCTTGGTCATGGCTAGGGAACTATTGAAGCTGTCAGACAAGCCTTGCAGGTGCTACCACAGGATAATGTCACACTTAAATTTTTGTTGGAAGCAACAGGCGATGTAAACACAAGTGATGTTGACCTTGCCATTGCGAGCAAAGCTATTATTTTGGGATTTAATGTCAAATTACCAGGCTCTGTGAAAAGCTATGCAGAGAATAAAGCCGTTGAGATTAGATTATATAGAGTAATTTATGAATTAATTGATGATGTGCGGAACGCAATGGAAGGTCTCCTGGAACCTGTTGAGGTAAATCAAATATCTTTAAATTTGTAATCTCTTAGTGTAGATTATGCAAATGCACACTTCTGAGTACAGACTGATTATTATATGACATTTAAGTACCGTGGCGTGGAGCTTGCAAAGAAAATATCTCCAATGTCACATAAAATTGTGTTATACACTTTGTTTTCTAAAGGATGCTTGTAGATTTATTATATAGTTTATATTCTGTTTTATTTTTGTTTTACACATAATAATCATATATTGCCACTGTAAATGTTGTCTAGTGTGCATTAGGTAGTGTCAACTGGTCCTTACCCAACATTTACGGTCCAGGGACCTTTTATATTGAAGCTTGTGAATACTAGGGCATGCTTTGTTTTGTCACTTTTGTATTCATTCTGAACTTAAAAGTTACCAATGGTTCATTGCAAGACTCACTGCTATTATTTTTTCATAGGAACAAGTATCAATTGGCTCAGCACAAGTACGGGCCACATTCAGCAGCGGTAGTGGTCGTGTTGCTGGATGCATGGTTAAAGAGGGAAAGGTAGTAAAAGGCTGCGGTATTCGAGTCATTCGGAAGGGAAAAGTAATTCATGTTGGTATTCTTGATTCTTTGAGACGAGTGAAGGAGGTTGTCAATGAGGTATGACTCTACTTCCAGCTTTACTTCCCATTTTTACAATTTGTTAGAGAAATATAAAACCATTAATATAGCCTTATCCAATAGCTTAAACTTTTGAGTTGAATTGGTTCTTTACATGGTATCCGAGCTTCGGTGTCACGGGTTCAATCCTCACCGCCTCCCATTTAGTTAAATAGTTAATTAAGTCTTGTAGAATTTCTTAGCATAGGTAGGTTGAGCCTGATGTATCATCCATCCTTCAAGCCCAATGAGTTTTCATGTGAGGGAGCGTGTTAGAGAAATATAAAACCATTAATTAGCAATGGTTCTTTACACAATTGCATTTTGCAACTATAAACATGATTGAACAACTATTCCTTCTAATTTTAAAGAATTTACTAAATGTTAAGCCAATTATATTCGGTCCATTTTCATTTGCTTTTGGATAATACCAATGGGCAAAGGCTCTGTATTTTTTTTTAATGAGAAATAAACATTATAAATCTATTAACCTTTACCCATTAATTATGCTAGTATTCTGAAACTAATGCCATGATGTGATGTAGAGTGATAATAATAATAGATTTTCAGGAGGTTGCTATATTTTCTGCTTTATTGTCTATATTTGCACTAGTTGATTTCATTTAGGGGGTTGATTCTAAATCCAACAAAAGAGCTGGAGTAGCTTTGTGGCTGTTAACCACATGATCGAAGGTTCAAGCCCTTCCTTGAGCGCTTACTTACATGTTTTTACCCCTCCTCGCGAATCGGGATTTCATGGGAGTAATCTATTGTAAATCCAACAAAATTGTGGATATTGTTGGATGCTCAAACTTGTGACCAAGGCTGGTTATTTTCAATCAGTATATCTGTATAGCAATGGGCTTAGTCACCTGAATGCATTTAATTAGCAATTGTTGATTTGCAGTCATGTTGCATAGTAAGAATCATCTTATTCTCATGCTTCTTGTAGTTGGTATGCATCAATGCATCAAATGAACACCCATGTAACATTTGAGGATTTATCAATAACTCTTACTACATATTGCATAAACTTTTTCCTTAAGGATATCTTCTATTCAGCTTTGAGGAATGCTTCTTGTTAGATGTTGCCCTCTATGAACTTGTAATAGCTCTTTCTCGCAGTTTTTTTAGCACAGCTGAACAATCGCTATGTGTTGCTTCTCCATGTTGTTATAGCTACTGCCTGAATGAATACACGTTCCCTTTCTCTTGCTTGTGAACAGGTAAATGCTGGTCTTGAGTGTGGACTTGGGTTAGAAGACTATGATGATTGGGAAGAGGGTGATATTCTTGAAGCCTTCAACACATTTGAGAAGAAGAGGACCCTTGAAGAGGCCTCAGTATCAATGGCAGCTGCAGTGGAGGGAGTAGGAGTTAAATTGTAGAATGAACAATGATGTGCATGTGCCAGTGCCACTATGAGATTGGTTCCTATCTTGTGTTTGACAAGTCCAAGTGCTGAAAAAAAAATTATTTCTTTCCAAATGATGTTATGACATTGGGCAAGAGGTAACAATTTCCACATCATAATGTAAATTGAGGGTGGCTGCTGAAAGATCATAGTTCAAAATCATTTGTTCTATTGTTTGCTGTAAAGGTGTATATAGCAACGTATATTAGTTTCAGCTCCTCTTAAGGAGGGGAAATTTTTCATTGCCTTGACCCCTGAATACTTGTAACAACCACATATAAGACAAGGAAAGAATTGGATTTTTTTTTCCTTCATTTTTTGTATGATGCTCTATAAAATGGATGCAATATCTTATACACTGAGGTCTGGAAATTTGTATTTCTACTGGTATATTTCTAGACAAAGTATAGTTTGATGATCCAAGGTTGTAAACCGATGTAAATATTTTTTTGGATAAATTATTGGTATTTTTCACGGGAGACAATCTTATTCGAGTCGAGAACATTCATGTTATGGTGAGATTAGTTTTCCCAAAAGGGATTTTTTACATTTACAAGAATTTGAATCTAAGATCTTCTTTAAGTGGAATTAAGTATGTAAGTATTTTAGTTAGTGGATGATGTTAAACACATCAACATATTTATTTATACATTTTTTTATTTATTTAAATTTTTGGATCTGAATGGGCAAAGTAAATATGTAATATGAAGAAAGGAGGTGTGGCAGCTAATTCAGTCAAATGTGCTAAGTTTGCTTCTGTGCTTGATGATTGCCAGGTTGCTGATCTGGGTAGTGATGGCTCCTTATTTACCTGGCAGGGCCCAAAATGGGCTAATATGAGCAGGATTTGTAAACGACCGGATAGAATAGTGGCTAATGTAGGTTGGAGAATGACATTTGATGAAGCTAGAGTTTCTTCTTTACCTAGACATCTGTTAGATCATAATCCTATTCTCATTAAGCTTTTTGAGGAGTCTAGAGGCAATAATAAGAAGTCATTTCGTTTCTTTGCAGCATGGCAGGAACATCAGATGTTTAATGAATTTCTCAAGTCAAGTTGGGATTTGGATTTTGATCTTCCATATATGCTTCAAAGGCTGGTACCTGAGATAAAAATATGGAATAAAAGGGTGTCTGGTAATATTGAAAGGAGAAAAGAGAGACTGATTAAAAATATTGCCAATATTCAATGTAAACGGGAAATTAATGACTTTCCTCATTTACAATGTTTGGAGAATCAATGGCAGGAGTTGCTTGTAAATGTGCTCCATGCAGAGGAATTGTTTTGGTTTCAAAAATCTAGGCAAAAATGGATTACTGATGGGGATAGAAATACTAAATTCTATCATCTCAGTACTGTGGTGAGGAGGATTTCAAATAAGATCTTTAGATTGAAAAGTGAGGGTGATGCATGTGTAACAAATCCATCTAATCTCAAAGATATGGCTTATAATTTTTTCAAAGGACTGTTCACTGAAGATATGAAGGAGAAGAGATGGATCACATCAGAAAATTTTTGGCCAGATCTCTCGGTTAAGGAAAAAGAGTATCTCGGAAAATTCCCAAATGAAATTGAAATTAAGCAAGCTTTGTTCAGTATTGGTGCCTTTAAAGCTCCAGGAACTGATGGTTACCCAGCCCTGTTCTTTCATAAGAATTGGAATTTGATGAAATCACAAATTTGCTCTCTAGTGTATCAGATGTGGAACTATCCTAATATTCTGGCTTCTATTAATTCGACACTTCTGGTGCTCATTCCTAAGGTTCAATCTCCAGCTCATATAAGCCAATTTAGACTGATTTCTCTCTGCCCAGTAGTGTATAAGATTGTTAGTAAACTTATTGTCAGCCGTCTTAAATCAATAATGGCAAAGATGGTATCTCCTGCTCAATCTAGTTTTGTTCCTCATCGTCATATTCAGGATAATATTATTGTGGTCCAAGAGTTGATTCATTCTATGAAGAAAATGAGGGGTAAGAAATGTTTTATGGCAGTCAAAGTGGATTTGGAGAAGGCTTATGATCATCTCAACTGGAATTTTATTCATAATGTGTTAAAAGAGATTCAGATTCCTAGGCATCTAACTGAGTTAATTATGGGTGCTGTATCTTCTTCTAAAACTAGCATATTGTGGAATGGGGATATGATAGAGAAATTTCAGCCTAGTAGAGGGGTCAGACAAGGAGATCCAATGTTCTCATATCTGTTTGTTTTAGCTATGGAGAAGCTTTCCCATATTATTCAAACTACTGTTAGTGGAGGTTTGTGGAAACCTATCAAGGCAGGTAAGGAGGGACCTAAAATCTCTCATTTACTATTTGCGGATGATTTGATGCTTTTCTTGGAAGCTAGTGAGGAGCAAATTCATATCATTCTTCGTTGTTTAAATCTGTGTGGAGAAGTTTCTGGACAAAAAGTAAGTGAACAAAAAACTAGTGTTTATTTCTCTAAAAATACTCCTATTGATACAGCAAGTAAGATTTTAGAGGTGAGTGGTTTCAAAAGGGTGTTAAACATTGGTAGGTACCTTGGGGCTATGATGCAGCATAGAAGAGTTACCAAGAATTCCTTTGCTGGTATAGTGGAGAGAGCTAAAGAGAGATTGAGCAATTGGCAATCTCAATCTCTTTCCCAAGCAGGCAGAATAGTCCTCTCACAATTTGTTCTATCTGCCTTGCCCTACTATCACATGCAATATAGCATGATCCCGAGGGCTATTTGCAACGAGCTGGAGAAACTTCAGAGAGCTTTCATTTGGGGTGATACAGTCAACAAAAAGCATATGCATCTCATTAGTTGGGATTCTATTGCAAGGCCAAAAATTCAGGGTGGTTTGGGTATTAGGAAGCTTTTTGTGATGAATGAAGCTTTTATGGGAAAAATTGTTTGGAGCTTTCTTAATGATCATGATAAGCTGTGGGTAAAGGTGTTGAAAGCTAAGTATGGAAGTGTGAGTAATAATCAAGAAATTTTTTTCTGGAAGAATGGGAATTCTAGCCTCTGGAAAGCCATGTGTGAAATCTGGAATAAGCTGAAGCCTAGGCTATCTTGGGATGTTGGTGATGGTTCATCAATTGATTTTTGGGAAGATAAATGGGTAGATCATGATACTATCTTAGCCAGTAAAGTGATCTCTGTTATTCCTCAGGCTGAAATTGGGAGAAAAGTTAGGGATTATGTTGATTCTGATGGTTCTTGGAACGTGGGGTTCTATTTAATCTCCTTCCAGAGAGTACTGTCCAGTCTATAAGAGGGTTATTACCTCCTCAGGTGAGTAGTGGGGCTGATAGACTAAGGTGGAACATTAAAGGCTCAAGTGAGATTTCAGTTAAGCATTTATATAGTGCATTAACTAATCAGGATGATGAAGAGTGTATTGATAATGGGATCTGGTCTGTCATTTGGAAATTAAAAATACCTAACCGGATCAGTGTTCTTCTTTGGAAATTAGCTCATCAATGTCTGCCAATAAGAAGCATGCTAGCCAGATTTTGTATATCTGGTTCAATCTGTCCTCTTTGTCAAATTGAGCAAGAAACCATCATTCATATGGTTAGAGATTGTAACAAAATTAAGAGAGTGTGGCTGGATTTAATTAACCCAGATATGTATATGGTGTTTTTTAGTGCAGATTTATGTAGCTGGTTGAAGATGAACTTGAATAATGCAGATTTGAAGCGGTTTAATACCCACTGTCTGATAGTGTTTGCTGTCACTGTTTCTTGCGCTTGGAGTTGGAGAAATGAGGTGGTTCATGGAGCTGAGGACAATTGGCTGGCTTACAAAATTCATATGATAGAACAGAAAGTTAATGAAATCTCCTACGCTTGGATGCATAGCCATGTTAGTCAGGTTAGGACTTAGGAGGAACCCAGTTTATATTCCTTCTGGTTGGCATTCTCCGGAAGCTGGTTGAGTTAAAATCAATACAGATGGGGCAACCAAAATTTCTGGAGGAGATGCTGCTTGTGGGGGACTGATTAGGGATGAGACTGGAAGATGGCTTCAAGGATTTGCATATCACATAGGACACTGTTCAGCGTTTGTAGCTGAGCTTTGGGGAGTGCTCAAAGGTCTTGAAATGGCTTGGGCTGGGGACTGGAGGCGTTGTTTGTTGGAAAGTGATGCTAGTTCCGTGATCACTTTGCTCACCAAAAGTGGAGGAGCAGCTCGAGAGTCCTGCTTGGTGTCTCATATTCGAGCATGGTTACAAAGAGATTGAGAGATTCATCTGGTTCATGTGTTCGGGGAGAGTAATGCATGTGTAGACTGGCTGTCCAAATATCCGTTGAATAATAGATTGGAGAATAATTTTATTGCTTTTCATTCCCCTCCTCTTGGTATTCTGCCATTGTATTTGACTGATTTCTCTTTGGTTTGTAGTCTTTGTAGGGTATTTCTGAATTGAGTTTGTGTTTGGGGTTTTTTACCCCTTCATATTACCAAAATAAAATAAAATATGTAATATAAAATGTAAGTATTAATAGATTGATTTTCCATAAAGGCTTAGAGTGGAAAATTTTGCCTCTAATCCCAAACTAAGTGTTCAGTCTTATACTACTCTTGGTTATTTTTAATCATGCAATCTCCAATTTGATTTTGAGATATATGTATATAGAATTTTTTTTTTTTATTAGGAGGGGTCTTTGCCTTTTTAACTCTTGATCATAGCTTGAGAGATAGTGGAGAATATTTTAAGAAATGAAACTTAAATTCAAATTTTGAGTGGGAAAAATAACTCATTTATTAATAAATCAATAGAATCATTTTGATTTTGTTTTTGGTAATAAATCAATAGAATCAAAAATGAATTTTTTTTGATTTTCTCCTCTTTTAAAGGTAAAGAATAAAATAAGGGAAAATATTGAATGCTGCCATATGGAGTGAGGTGGATGAAAACAAATTAAATATAAAATAGAGAAAATTGTTTATCCTTTTAAATGACACAACTTATATCCCTTCACTCTCACAAAGAGGTGAGACCCACACCTTTATTTTTTTTTGGTCAACTCTCTCTCCTTCTTTGTCTATCTCTTTCTCTCTCTTAAAATGACACAACTTTATATCCTTTAAAATGACACACACTTTACCCTATAAAATAACACACCTTTACATAAAATTCTTATTATAATTTTCAAAACTGAATTTTGGCAAAATGGTTAATTCATCATATTAATAATTCACTACCAAATTTTCTTTCTTTCTTTGTTTTTCTCTCATAGAATTAAGTAATAAAATATTTTCTCATTACTATTCTTTCTATGTTTCCTTGATTTCCCAAGTTAGGTAACATAATTATTAGTTTATGAGGCAATTGAATATCTCCTAAAATAGGGAGTAATTTCTTTTCCACATTACACCCTAATCTCATAATTTTATTTTATTAATATTATTATTTTTTTGTCATCGGAAGAAGACACTAATTAACTTTAGCTTATCAAATTTTATTGCCTCTCACTTTTTAATCCAAAGTAACAAAGGGAATGTGACGTGTCTCATGTTCCAATAACTTTAGTTTATCCAAAGTCAGAATCCAAAGCAGAAAGCAGAAACTCCACCAAACAAAGCTTCAACACATGATTTTATAATGTTTTGTAAAACTCTGTAATTTGTGAATATTGTTCTTACCTTCACCCGCTTACAACATTTCAAAATTTGAAACCCCAACGGTCTAATTTTCCCATTAAGGCAAGTTTCAATCTATACACTCCATCGTAACGAAATCAAAACCAATTTCTGAAAAACCTTCAACTTTTTTTTTTTCATCACCATCATCATAACCATTATGTAAAGCATAAACCCCTCCTTTTTTTTTTATGCTTTGATTATTGTTACTGCTGAATTCAAAGTTCAAACAGCTTGGTTATTTTATCAATGGAGGATAATCAATGGCATCTCTATGACCATGACCCTCTTCTTCTCACAGACGTTTCTTTGCAACAAGATTCTTCTTCTTCCACTTCTCATTGTTCCAATTGTAAGACCCTTCAATTTTTTTGTCGATTCTCTTTCTCTCTTGGAAATAATAAAAAACTTCGAAGTTCTTAACTTGATTTCAAAGTTCTCAACTTGATGATCTATTCGTGTACCCTTTTGGTTTTTTACTCGTTGTTTTCTTTTTGACGTGACAGACATTTCTTCACAAACATCACCGAGCTCTCGGAGTTCGGCTATGGCGGCGGAACCTCAAACTCATGGTGGCAGCCCAAGTTACGGTTAGGACAACGATAAAAAAAATGAAAAAGACTATTCAAAATTTGAATCTTTTCTTGTTTTTGATGAACCCCATTTCGTGATTTTGTTGAGTTATCAAGGTTTAATAGTGGTTGCTGTAGGATTTTCTCGGAAAAATAGAAGCTTTCAAGGGAACAGCGTGCATTTTGATGACCCAGTTGTGAAAAATGTGTTTGATGGTAATAGAGTTGGGGTTTGCTTGCACAATTCAAGATTTTTCTTTCTTTTATATTATTTTTATTTTTATTTTTATTTTTTTTATTTTTGTTTTGTTTTGGTGTCTCCGAGGATTTGGTTGTATATTATGGGATGAATTTTTTCAGGAAGATCAATGTTGGGGTACTCTTTGACTTCCCCAGATTTCGTCATTTGTGCTGGGTCACCAGATATTGCTGGAATCAGCTATGGTGATTCCCCTGAGATGTTGAAGAGCAAACAATGCAAGAATTTGGAGTCATCTATGGAGCTTTCTCTTGAGAATGGAATCAATGGTTCTGAAGTTGATGTTGACAATGTTCATAAGACCCCAACAGTTAAATTCTCTGATTTGTGTCAAACTTTTGAACATGGGGAAGAGATGCTATCCCCTGAAGCCTCCTTCGAGCTTCTTCCACCCCCGGTTACCAAGGATGAGTCTCCCCAAGACTACCCTCTTAGTGAGTTCAACTATTGTTATCACTTATTGTGAACAAAGGTTTTGAAATTTGAACATAGATCTAACATGATGTGATGTTTCTGGTTATAGTGCAAGTGGTTATCTATAAACAAAATTTTGCTTTTAAATTCAGGAGATAATGAAATGCTAGAAGATATTGGAGTGTCTCAGGAAGCAGAATTGGAGTCCTCAGAAGTATGCTTCTTTATGAACAATGGTATGTATATTTCTTATTTTTGAGCAGGAAATTGAGAGTGATTGTGTGTGCTCTCAATGATATTTTTGTAGGTTGTGAAGGATATTGGGGTGGAAGAGAAGTTTCAGAAGCTGAAGATAGATTTTAAGAGTCAGAGAAAGGAGCTAGAAGAAACAAGGAGGGAGTTGGGGGAGATTAAGAGGGAGAAACAACAGAAGAGTAGAGAATGCCAAGAAGCTTGGAACTCCTTGAAAGAGCTTCAGAATGAGCTAATGCGCAAGTCCATGCACGTAGGGTCTTTAGGTATGCATATCACTTCCTTAAGTTATTATTAATTAACTAAGCATTTAAGGTTTTGTTTGTCTAATCCATTGATTTTTCGGGCTTTCAGCATTTGCCATTGAGGGGCAAGTGAAAGAGAAAAGCAAGTGGTTTTCATCACTGAGAGACTTGATGAGGAAATTGAAGGTACCAATATCCTAACAAAGTTGAATAACAAACAAATTAAAAGGTAAACATGTATTTACAACGTGTGAATCATTTTCATTGAATAGATAATGAAAATGGAACACATCAAGCTATTAGAGGAAGCAGAGGCAAACAAGAAATATCAAGCAGATATGAGTGAAGTGGAGCTTATTATCAAGTCCAAAAGTAAGTAGACATTGCTACAATATATCTTTCGATCTTATATGCGTTAATAGCTTTCCTTTCTGCATTTGCACATAATTTTTATTCCTCTTTTTATAGTGAATGAAGAACTGGAATCACATAATGATCTCAAGTCCAAGTATATTGAAATGGCTAAGGAAAGAAAAGAGCTTTACAATAAGGTTTTGGAGTTAAGAGGTAAGCTGTGTATTTGATCTTGTTCTCTTAGACTCAAATGTGATTTATGTGCAGGATGGTTCACCATCTATTCTTCCTCACAGGAAACATAAGGGTCTTTTGCCGGTGTAGGCCTCTCAATGCTGAAGAGATAACAGCAGGAGCCACAATGGCATTAGATTTTGAATCTGCTAAAGATGGTGAGCTTACTGTAATGTCAAATGGAGCTCCCAGAAAGACTTTTAAGTTTGATGCTGTGTTTGGTCCCCAAGCTGAACAAGGTAATTATGCATTAATTCCACGAATTCTTAAGGATGGTTTTTGTTAAGAGTGTTAGTGTTAATAGTGTAGAAGTCCCACATTGAGTGTGTCTCTTTGTATTCTTCAATTGGTTTGCTATATAATAGCACCAATGTTGTGTAGTTTAATAAAACAAGGATTACTATCATTTCTTCTTGTATATATGATATTCAACATGGTATCTAGAGCCTAACAAGAGGAATCTTAATCCGTTTAACTTAGTTCTATTTTCCATAATTTCAATATGGTTATAGAGAGATATCACCCTCCTTGAGGGTTTCCCGTTGCTATTTCTTTTTCGGATTTTTCTTAGTATGCTCTGTGACTGCAGCTTAGACTGATCTGTCACATCAGAAAAGAATGATCATTGGGAAGTTGTTGGGTTGACCACCGTTGTCGTTGACCGCGTCGTCCACCGTTGACAGCCGTCTCCGGCGACTTTTTCGATGACTTTCCAGCGACTTTTTCGGCGACCCACCGCCGTCTCCGGCGACTTTTTCGATTCCGCGAAGCTTTGTTTTTCTTTAATCTTCTTTCTTCCCAAGATGAAGTATTTATACTATTCATCATCCATCTTGAGGGGGAGCACTGTCCAAGTTGCTGATGTTGTCTCCGCTGATGTTAATTCTGACACCGAAGTTCCTCTTGAGGGGGAGCACTGTCCATGTTGCTGATGGTCATTCCAGCACAATTGTCTTTGCCGATGATAATTCCGGCACTGTTTAGAAGTTCCTCTTGAGGGGGAGCACTGTCCATGTTGCTGATCGTCATTCCAGCACAATTGTCTTTGCCGATGATCATTCCGGCATCTTCCATGTTGATGTTCATTTCGACGCCATTTTTAGCACATTGTTGATTTTTGGTTTCTCATTTAGGAGATTTATTTTGATGTTATGTTACTTGGTCTTTCTTGTAATAAGCTTGTAGCATAGTCAAGGGGAAACCACGGCTGCTCACCAACTATTAAATGAAATGCCTGAGAGGGATCTTGATGCTGATGTCCTGGTCAGCTCAGTTGTCTTTGCCGATGATAATTCCGGCACCATCCATGCTCTGATGTCCATTCTAGCACTATCTCTTTATCAGCTCTTCAGACTGATGGTCATTCCAGTTGATTTGTTGTACTTAGTCATTTCATTTCGTTGATGTAGCATTGTTGTTTTTGGTTCCTAATGGGAGTATTATTTATGTATCAAGCTTGTAGCATATGATCTATATGCTACAACTTGAGGGGGAGTGTTAAGAGTGTTAGTGTTAATAGTGTAGAAGTCCCACATTGAGTGTGTCTCTTTGTATTCTTCAATTGGTTTGCTATATAATAGCACCAATGTTGTCTAGTTTAATAAAACAAGGATTACTATCATTTCTTCTTGTATATATGATATTCAACAGTTTTGAATTGAAGACAAAATGCTAGTTTTGACAGAGTTGTATTGTTTTTCTTTATAGCTGATATTTTTGAAGACACAGCCCCATTTGCAACCTCAGTTCTAGATGGATACAATGTATGCATTTTTGCATATGGCCAGACTGGGACAGGTAAAACTTTCACAATGGAGGGCACAGAAGAGGCTCGTGGAGTTAATTTCAGGACTCTTGAGAAAATGTTTCACATAATCAAGGAGAGACAGAAACTCTATCGTTATGATGTCTCTGTAAGTGTGTTAGAAGTGTACAATGAGCAAATAAGAGATTTGCTAGGAAATCAACCAGGAATAGCTGCAAAAAGGTAGACTACAACCTAGTTAGTTATTTTTTCCTGCTATTTTCAACCTAATAGCACTTTCCAGTTACTCTTAAACAAGGAAGTTTAAGTAAAACAACACTCTAGCTTATTTTATAAGTTCGTCAGAATAACAATTGATATAGTTCACTAAAATGTGGTTAATTGTAGACTTGAAATAAGGCAAGCTGGTGAAGGAATGCATCACATTCCAGGGTTGGTTGAGGCTAATGTGAACAACATGACTGAAGTCTGGGAAGTCCTACAAACTGGTAGTAATGCAAGGGCTGTAAGCTCAACCAATGCCAATGAGCATAGCAGCAGATCTCACTGGTGAGCTTCAACTTTTTTTAGTTGGAATCATAAACCATATTTGAATAGAATGGTTGGAGAAACACTGCTTATGATGGGGTGTTCATTTTATGCAGCATTCACTGTGTTATGGTGAAGGGGGAGAATTTGTTGAATGGGGAATACACGAGAAGCAAATTGTGGCTGGTGGACCTAGCAGGCAGTGAGCGTGTGGCAAAGACAGAAGTGCAAGGTGATAGACTGAAGGAGACACAAAATATTAATAGGTCTCTATCTGCACTTGGTGATGTCATATCAGCTCTTGCAACAAAAAGTTCACACATCCCTTTCAGGTTATGGAAATAAATATTAGCCCTTGTTTTCATTCAGTAATGCTGAAATGAATCACCACCTTTTGGTCTATTGGTTAGTATTGAAATTTCTATTGTTCTTCGCGGTGCAGGAACTCCAAGCTTACACACTTGCTGCAAGACTCATTAGGTAATTAAAGAAACTTTATCTAGGCTTGCTTCATTTGCTTGAGTTCTATCCTCCGTATGTATGCAAATATGATTGTAAAATTTGATGAACAATCATGTTTTTCTAGGAGGAGATTCAAAGGCACTCATGTTTGTACAGATCAGTCCTAATGAAAACGATTTGAGTGAGACAATTTGCTCTCTGAACTTTGCTAGTAGAGTGAGGGGAATAGAACTGGGACCTGCAAAAAAGCAGTTGGACACTACTGAACTTCTGAAACACAAACAGATGGTATGATTGCTTTAATGCTGCTGTGTTATCAACATCTCACTGCTTAACTAACTGCGTTAGTCTATTACATTTTCATCAAGTTTAATCTCCTTTGGTAGGCTGAGAAAACCAAACATGAGGTAAAGCTGAAGGATTTTCAAATCAAGAAGATGGAGGAAACAATCCATGGATTAGAGTCCAAGATGAAGGAAAGAGATAATAAAAACAAAAATCTGCAAGACAAGGTATCATAAAAGCACAAATTTGAATTTTTTTTATCCTTGTAAGTACTCTTCTTTTCCCAAAGAAGAGGCCTCTAAGAGGGTGAGCCTGAAGTAGTAGTAAAAGTGTTCCTTTGTGACTGAAAGGTTACGGGTTCAAATCCGGAAAACAGTCTCTTTGTAAATATGCAAGGGTAAGGCTGCGTATTACGATTGTTCTCATCCCTACCCTCGCTAGTCGCTACCCTCGCCCCTACTCTCGAATCTCTCAGTATTGTCTTTGTTCACTTTGAAGGTCAAGGAACTGGAATCACAACTTATGATTGAGAGAAAACTAGCACGTCAACATGTAGACTCAAAGATAGCTGAGCAGCATCAGATGAAACATCAAGAGGAGCAAAACAATGCACTTACAAAACCAGCACTTGCAAATCGACCACTAGGAAGTCTCAAGCATTTTAATGATCCAGTGAGTGGTGGTTTGTGCAAAGACCAACTAAATTCTACTAGACCTCTTACGGAGAACAACATCTTAAAACCTTTTATACCCTTTTCAACAATGGAGAGCTCCATCAAATACATTGATCAAACTGAGAAAGAAAACAATCCTGACATGGCTGAAAAAGCACTACTGCCAAAAAGGAGCGGAAGAGCTTCTATATGCACCATGACACCACGTGTCCCTTCAGCCATTGCTTCAAGGCGCAGCTCTTTGATTCCACTCCCAAGTGTACCTAGCTTAACACAGCTCCCATCACCATTATTACCCAAGTTAACAAACCAAGCTGATCAGAATGATGTCAATGGGGAATCAGAAACTAGCTTTTTGCCTACACAGACTCATTGTGAGAGTCCCAAAGAAGTAAGAAGTGGTGTTAAGAAGAGCTTACTAAGAAGAAGCTTGCATAAGAAAATAGTAAAATCTCCACTGCAACAACATATGAGAAAGGTTGGTGTAAATGTAGGGATGGAGAAAGTTAGAGTTTCCATTGGAAGTAGAGGGAGATTGGCACAAAGGGTGCAACTAGGAAGTGGTAGAAGAGGTGGAGCTAAAGACATCCAACAAAAGAACAGTCACAAGGAAAAGGAAAGGGGATGGATCTGAAAGCTGAGTTTATCTAGATTTTTTTTTTTTGTAATGTGTGGATAGATTAAATTGATTTCTTGTGTGTCACCCTTTCAAGGAATATGAAAAATGATATGTTTTTCATATGAAAAATGCTAAATAGTACGAAAATCATTTGTTAGACTTTCATGAAATGGGACGTGGAGCAAAACTCTTGCAAATGTTGCATGGGAGGTGTATAATTTTTCTTTAACTCAGGTCTCACAATCCTTTAATTTATGCATGAACCATGATGCCACATCATTTGTGCTTTATTCATAGCTACTTTTGTAACACATATAGCACTACTGGAAATGAGAAATGAATGTGGGGGTATTGAATCCAGCACCCATAATTGTCCCAGCCAAATGATTTAATTTTTTATTTTTATTTTTGTATGTTAAATCTACAAGTTCAACCCAATTAACATGTATGTGTGGGTTGGGAATTTTTTTTAATATACTGCGAGAGTATTATTCTGAATAGTTCGATACGAGAGGATCATGATCAATACGAGATATGAGTACTGATGATATCTATGAAAGAAATAATCGCAGATGGTGATAGATCACTATGTATAAAGAAAAGACTTGAAGACGTGGTGTTGTGTATGCACTATTAGTGGTAATGAGAATAGAGGCTAGGGTTTTAGAAATATTTACTTGTGGAGTTTAACCCTTTTGTTTACAGAGAAAGGGTTATTAGAAGGTGGGGGAATTTGAGTAAGATTCAAACTCCCAATTGGATCCATGATTCGTATTTTGAATTAGGTTGGCTTGAACTCTCATCTTTTAGAGCCTGTGGACCCATGGTGTGAGTTCAGAACATAGATAGTTTAGTAGATTTTCATATTTAATTGAAGGGAAAAAAATGTGTCATTCTCATAAAAAAGTGAGACCCGCGTCTTTAAAACTTTTTTTATTCATTCTCTCTCTTATGATTTATCTTTTTCTTTTACTTAAAATGATACAATTTTGTGTCCTTCAAAATGATACACACTTTTTCCTTAATTGAATTGTATTTTATTTTAAAAATAAGAACCAATATAGTTATGGAGTGCCACATTTCACGTTGTTAATGGAGTAGTGTACTATAACTACACAAGAAATTCTCATGTGTTGAGTTAAGCAAGATTGAAGGAAACAGTTCTCCTAACTGTTGCTTTTATGAGTTGGTCAGGTTCAAAAATATCTTAAATCCTACTTTACCTAGACCATGAATATGAAAGAACTATCTATAAACATGAAAAACCAATTCTGCCAGGTTCGGTTCATGAGTAAAATTTTGATATATTATCATACAAGATTATTTGTAATATTAGTAAACATAACCAGATAATGAACAACTTTTGCATACCTGTATCCCCAAGTTATGTTATACGCAACCTCCCTTATCATAACTTATCTTACCCTACATAAAATAAATAAAACTCATTTGCATGAATAATTGATGCCTATATTTTTTTTTTTAAATTTATGTTAATTTCATTTGCGGAATTGTCTGCTTCTGAGACAGAGTTTCTAACTGAAATAACTAGAAGCAACTTGCAGTGTCAGGATCAATGAAATCATTGAACTTATTTAACTTTTAGCATATTCTCTCTGCTCATATAATTGTTTTTTTTTTATTTTTTATTTCTCCATTGGTTCGTCGATTAATTGATTAATCCAATCGAGGTACGTAGGATCATAGGGAACAAATCTCTCCTTATCAAATTTTTAACACAATTGTATATCTAAGACTCGAACTCGAGATCATTAATTAAGCTAGATAACCCTTTACCAGTTGATATATGTATTTGGTGGTTGCTTATATAATTTATTTGCCTCAGTATGATAGCACCAACTGGGCTCACCAAACAAGAGGAACCTTTAGCCAACTGTAATAGCAACAAGTTTATGATCATCTCACCAATTCTTATTTGATAATGAGTTTCAGATGGGTATCCTTAATTAGTTGAGGGCAATGATTAATGGACCCCTCTCTTTCTCTCTCTTAAACATCTTTTAAACAATGATAAAATAAATAATATAAAGGGATCCAAGTTAACGATTGAGAGCTTCTAAGGGTGCGTATGTCGATGTATAGACAATGGAAGTTGATGCATGTGACTCTGTGTAGAGAAGACGAAATTGGAAAGAATAAAGAAATAGGGGAAAGGTCAGGTGTTATTTTTCTGTTTAGAATCATGAACTCACAATAATTGGAGCTTTAATTAGGAGAATATATAGCCAAATACAATGTATTGATCCTTATAAAGCTAAAAATGCTGGGAAGCATGTTTGTCTTAGGTTGAACTTCTCCTTGGCCATATACACCTAATGTAAAACTTGAGATTATTTTACAACTTATTTAATTATGTTTCTTTACTTTTTTCTTGTAGATGTTCTTTCTCTTGTTTACGTGTCTGTGGCCATGCATGTACAGCTTTTCACTTTTTAAGAAAGGGAATGATCCGTTTACAATTTATTTATTTATTTATAAATTACACTAAGTATGATCGGTCATACACTCTTGATTGAAGTATGACCGATCATACTTAGTGTAATTTGTAAACAAAAAGTTTGTAAATATAATTTTCTCCTTTTAAGAAAACATTAACTAATATAAGATCTCACGTCATCATATAAAATTATATTCAAGTTTATAACAGTATAATGTTCAAACCATAGGATCATAATTAAATACGTTTCCCACATTTCTTCAATTTAATTCATTTCAAAGAATCAAAATAATTTTTTTATATAAGTATGACATGGAGTACCTTCAAAGATCATGTATAATAGCTTGATAAGCGTACCAATCTATGTAAAGCATGGGAAACTATTTTCTCTATCACATATGAAGGATGCATAATCTATTACGCCATCCATATTTATGAAGTAACATGCAGCACATTGTTGTATCATCTAAGTAAAATGTGTATGAAATGTTGATTACCTCGATAAAAAAAAAACCATTATAGTATTTCAGTTGTGTATTTGTTCTCATCGCTTACATTGAAGATTTATATTATGGGAAAAGTGTTTGTCATTTTAAATGACAGAAAGTTGTGTCATTTTAAGAGAGATACTGTAAGAACCTGCACCGTTAATTAAGGAAAGTTATGTTAAATTAGGAAATGATTCCATAATTGATCCTAATAATTATTAAGAGGCTTTAATAATTATGATAAGTGATTAAGAATGCTGAAAGTCGCTTTTCGGAAGAAAAGTGCAGATACCGGTTATGCTAGTCGATATAAATGCGTACCGAAAAAGTATCCCGGAAAATTGTAATAAGTACATGATAATTACTAGAATAATGTATAGGACTTGTAAAACGAGTTTCAAGTCCAAATAATGAGAACTGGTGCCAGAAACTGGTACTGGCTATGAAAAGTGCGTACCGGAAAGGTGCTCCGAAAATATAAGAAAAATATGATAATTCTTGTAAAATTGAGTAGGTTAAGAATCCAAAGTTTGAGATTAAAATTCTAAGCGTAAAAATTAAAGTTAATACAGTGTTAATTGGTTAAGTGGGCCTATATAAGGCCATGACACACATTTCTAGGTCAGAAATTGTGCCTTCTACGTGAACTTTGCTGAAGCCTTGGACCAGCCACCTTGCTTCTTCCTTTCTCCTCCCTTTTCTCACCAAAGTCACCACCTTTGATCATTGTTTCACTTCTTGATCAAGTAAACACTTGAGTGTGAGCATTTGAGAGTGTTTAGGGTGCCTTTTCTGAGTTGTGAGGTTCAGTTTGGGAAGGGTTTGAGGGTTGACTTGCTGGATTGGTTGTGAGGCTTCAAGGAGCCTTCTTTGTGAAGAAAGACCCTTGCTTGGGTGGTATTTTCGTGCACCCTTGAAGTCAGTACCTTGGAGCTGTTGTGTGAGCTCCAAGAGCACCCATCTTGCTGAGTTTAAGTTGTGGTAAGTTCTACCAACCTTGATCTTGAGTTTTGTTGCTTAAAGATGAAGTCTTGGTATGTTTAATGAACTAAACAAGTAACCAACTGTCATATGAACCTCAATGAACCTTAAGATGCATGTTTAAGCTTCTCGAAGTGTTAAAAATGGAACCTTGGAAGGATATCTTCGCGAAATGCAGAAACTACATTCTGTCGCGAAATATCCGGATATTTTCCGGTGGAATATCCGAATATTGCATATCCGGATATGTCCCCGAGGAATATCCAGATATTCTGGGTTTGCGAGGAACAATAGCGTACTGTTCATCCAGAACTGATCTATGGGTTTGTGGACCCTAGTTTGAGGAAGTTGAACTTCTGTAATTAATTAATGTAAGTCAGAATCAAGTGATTAAGAGCTTATGGCTTGGTGAGAAGCCTTAAGACGTAAAACGTAATGGAAAAGCGTTGTCTTAATATTGTATGATTGCGGTACATGTTTATTGATATATTATTGGTCCATAACAGATTGTGAATCTGCTGTGTTTGGACTTTGAGCTATGGACTCTTGGCTTTGGGTGTTAGCTTGCAAGGTAAGCTTACGTGTCCTCGGTTTAGCCATGTTGTGGTTCCACCATGTCCCATGGGGGTATGGTTATATGCATGCTGTGTTACATGCTTTTGATATATGAAATGCTGTTGAGCTTTATGTGTTAATGGCTTTTAATATGCATGTGTTGTTCCATCTTGACGGTAAGCCTGAGTATGTGGCGTCATACAAGACGGTGATCCGGGGTGGATGCAAGTAGCATCTTGCACTAATTGTGGGTAATAGACGTATACTTATTCCTGCATTTCTCTGGCCAGTAGAATAGAATTGACACACATGACATGATTATCTGCTGCATTACACTGTTTCAGAAATGATATTGATGAACTGCTTTTAAACTTATATTGCACATGTAAGTGAGCTTGGGGTGGAAGACCCTTGAGGACCCCTTGTCTTACTGAGATTTCTTGTTTAGAGATCTTACCCCACGTTTGGGGAATGCTTATTTCAGGTTCAGGTAGTATGGTGAGTGATGTCTCTGGAGGCAGGAGGCCAGAGTTTAGCTGATTATGATATTTATGCTGTATTGCAGTCATGACTGGATTGGATGCTGTTTATGTTTTCTGCTCTTTATGGTTTGAGTTGAGACTTATGTTGGGCTTTGTTGCCTTATTTGGATGAGCATGAGAGTTGTCCATGCCACTATGTTGTTAGTACTTTTGAGTTGTATAAACTGCTAGTTGGTCCGGTCTACGTGTGGTAGTTCCGTGACTAGAGACATACATTATGTTATTTTAATTAAAGACGTATTTAAGATAGCTGTTTTATTGCAATTGCATACATGCGATGTTTTATTAATTGATTAATAAGCAAGTTGGTAATGATAATGACTTCATAATTGAAAAGAAAAAAGATATTCCGCATTTTTAATTAAGTGCAGCTTAATACGATAGTATGATAACATTACCGGATATATACGGGGTGTTACAAATACAGACATAGAAAATTTGAATTTTAAATTAAAAAAACCACCCACTTTCTCTCTCCCATGATTTCCGTTTTTCTGTGTCTATCTCTCTCCTAAAATGACATAACTTATGTCATTTAAAATGACAAACACCAAACTCTTATATTATACTACAAAAAAATAGGTCTCATGGGACACTTCATTTTTAATACCTGAGGCGGTTAAAACAGTCATGAAATCCCCAAAATGCATTTAGCGGTGATTTTAACTGTCACATGCACTAAAAATGAACTGTCATGGAATACTTATTTTTTGGTAGTATCAACAGATAAATTTACACTAGTATAAAGATAATAAGCCCTACACTAAATTTTAACCGTTAATTTTCGTCCATTTAACGGTTATAGTTTATTGAGTTATATCACTTAATTAATTATTAATTTCAAATAAATGAGAAACGTCAGATGAATGAAAATCAATGACTGAGATGAGGGATAAGATTTCTAACTCTTATATTGAAATCAAAAGATCTCCTATATATATATATATATATATATATATATATATATATATATATATATATATATAAATAAGAGTTTAATGTTTTTACGGTGAATACAGATAAGTTTTCTGCATTCACTCCCAAAATGACGTTTTGGGGTTAAAAAATCAAAAAAATATAATAATAAAGACTATTATAACTCTGGAATAAACTAAAATTACAAAAACACCTTATTTCTGCTCCAAAATGACATTGTTTTGCGCTCAATGGAGATAACTCAATTGCATTCACTATAGAAAAAATGAACCATATATATATATATATATATATATATATATATATATATATAAATATATATATAGGGGTGTAAATGGGCTAGCCGGCCTAACAGGAACCTACAGCTCGACCTATATCAAGCCAAACTCAGCTTATTATATAAAGTTAAATAGAACAAGACCAGGATTTAAAAAAAACCTATTTATAAAGTACGCCATATGCTTTCTTTTACATGCTAGGCCTATAAACTTATAGGCCAGCCTATATCATATTAATTATTTTAAATAAAATAAATAAATTATCATTTTAATGATTTTGAATAATAAAATAATATTATTTTAATTCTTGAATGCCTAATAGGCGTAAACAGACTAACAGACCTAGACCAATGCTTTTACTTTTTAAATATAAGACATGCAGATTTATAATTTGGGTTTACACAAGGCTAACAAACCAGGCTAGGCCTAAAATATTTTGCATATGTTTAACCTATTTAAGCTAAATGCTAACCCGACTCAGCCTATTTACACCCCTATACAGGGTTTAATGTTTCTCATGTTATAGAAAATAATTTTATCTCTTATACACACAAAAAAATATGTAGGACCCATATTTTTTTATTCTTTCTCTTCTCCTCAATGGGTCGTACACACTTTTATATTTATGTAGGAGACAAAATTATCTCCTACAGCACGAGAAACACACACACATCACACACACACATCACACACACACATGAGGAGGGTTAGAATACCAAAATAAAATAAAATATGAGGAGAGTTATATTGACAATTTTTTTTTAACAAACTTACAAATTATACTATGTCTTATCGGTAAGACTTCAATCAAGAGTGTCTTACCGGTAAGACATAGTATAGTTTGTAAACAAAAAATTTATAAATATAATTTTCTCATATATATATATATATATATATATGGGAAGTACATAGTTATAGTAAAAATTATAACTATGTATTCCTGGAAGTACACAATTATAATATGGGTTCGCTTTTTCTGCAGTTACTGCGGATAAGTTATCTGCAGTAAGCCCGATACGACGTCGTTTTGGAAGTAAATGCAGATAATTTATCTGCATTAACTGCAAAAATATTTTTCTGTTATAATATTTATTATAATTATATATTTCTGAAAGTACATAGTGCACTGGACCGTCCAGTCACTGAATATTTATTTTTTCACACACACACACACACATATATATATATATATATGAGGCATGATCCTTTAATACCAGTGTCAAATTTGAAATTTAACACCTCATCTGAGAGCCATTAGATCAAAAAAGATCAATGGATTCATATGTTTACTAATCAGAGTCGTTGATCTTTTTTGATCAAATGACTCTCAGATGGGGTGTCAAAAGGATCCCACCCCACCTCTCTCTCTCTATATATATATATATATATATATATATATATATATATGAGATAGGATCCATTGACACCGGTGTCAAATTTTGAAATTTGAAACCAAATTCTAACCTTTTATTTCCGCCAATCAACGGTTATCATTTATTGGCAATTGATGATTAATTAATTAGTACAATTCCCAATAAATGATAACCGTTGATTGACGAAAATCAACGGTTAGGATTTGGTGTCAAATTTCAAAGTTTGACACCGGTGTCAAAGGATCCTGCCCCTATATATATATATATATATATATATATATATGGGTTCGCTTTTTCTGCAGTTACTGCAGATAAGCTATCTACAGTAAGTCCAATACGATGTCGTTTAGGGGCAGAAATCATGGTATTTTTGTAATTTTAATTTATTTCAGGGTTATAATAGTCTTTATATTTATAATTTTTTAAGATTTCAATACCAAAACGACGTCGTTTTGAGAATAAATGCAGATAAGTTATCTGCATTAACTGCAGAAACATTTTTCCCTATATATATACCCAAATTATCAACTCTATAAACAAATTATTGGAGATAACACCGATATATCTGTGTACGGCACGCTAATCGGAATTAGTTCATTGACCATTAATTGCTTCTATTGATCGAATTTTAATTATTTCGTAATGGGGCACGCGATTTTTAAGAGGTCAAAAACATTAGCTAAGCACTCATGTGAGTCCTGCGGACACACATTGTGCCTTGTCGAGCAAATGAGTTACCTAGAGGATCTTCAAGGAGGGTGGTGAATTTGTACGTGCTTTAGTGATGTCTAATGCGATCAAGAGAGGGCTTTGGAATATACATTATCAATTGTGTATTGAGTCATTGACACTTATTACTACTACTCAGACTTAAGCGAGTTTAATTTAAAAACAATTAAAAATAGTTAGTATGCGATGCAAATAAACGATTAGGAATGTCAACGAAAGGTAGAAAGAAAGTGCTTTTATATATATATATATATATATATATATATATATATATATATATATATATATATATGGGTTAGGATCATTTTACACCAGTGTAAGTTATACTCTTAATTTTGTCCACTGATCCTATTTATATCTAAGGGCTCAAATTTTTTAGTAATGTGAGCCATTGGATACAAGTGGATCAATGGTCGAGATTGAGTGTAAGACTTCTAACTCTTACATCAGTGTAAGAATATCCTCTCTCTCTCTCTCTCTCTCTATATATATATATATATATATATATAGATATATATATATATATATTAAACACTTAATTTTGAAAAATTAGTAACAACTAAACTTTGCTTTGGTTTTGAGCTGTAGTAGAGTGATAATTAGGTTTGTATCTCTCATGGGGTTGTGTATTTCAATGCATGAGTGCTCAAAAGGCAATGATATAGACCAAAATTCTTGGAAAATCATTGTAGATGCAGTCTTAGGGAGGCTAAGAAAGGGGAGAGTGTGTATAGATTACAGTGACTCTAAAATCCGATAGAATGACAACTTATAAATATGTGGAATATAAGATGCCTCTTCAATGGAAGAAGAGATGGTTATATAATGGGAGACTATTCTCTAATAACGAGAAAGAGAAGGATGAGTCAAAATCATTAACCAATTGCTTACAATTGCTGTGAAGAGTTGCCCTACCATCGTGCATATATAATAATTCGTTGTGTAGGGCTAAAAGGGGAGAGCATTTTCAATACAACCGTTGCACCGAGTATTCTGTGCAACAATATTTTATAACTATATACTACATATAGTACATAGTTATAATGGTAGAATTATTTTTTTTCTCTTAGCTATGTCAACTGACAATATCTTAGGAGAGAGAAAAGAAATAACTTTATTATTATAATTATATACTACCTGTAGTACGTAGTTATAATATGACTATTGGACTTATTCAGTGCAACAATTGTATATTAAATTTTTTCCTAAAAGGAATCCCCATTGGCGAGATCTATGCGCTCATCATAGGTTGTCAAGGGAATGGACCCTTGATAGGCCATTATAGGCCAGACTATTATCATTAGAAATATGAAAGAGAGAAAATAAAGGAAAAATTGATTTCATTGAATAGTGATTAATTTGTACATAAATAAGGCTTTTATATAAAGGAGCAAGAGAAGATTTTAGAATATCACAACTAAAATAAAATAAAGTATTTAATCTCTAATACTCCCCCGCAAGATTGATGGTGAATAACATGAACACTCCATCTTGGGAGGAAAGAAGACTAAAAAAAAGCTTCACAGAACATAAGCTGGAGAAATCAGTGGCACGACAAATCAACTAGAATGACCATCAGTTTAAATAGCTGGTAAAGAGGCAGTGTTGGAATGAACATCAACGAAGATGTGTTGGAATGGACATCAACAAAGGAAGCGCTGAGATGGACATAATCTTGAACAACAGTTATGCAACTGAAATAAAAGCATATGAAGCCACTGTAACACTAGAACAATCCGTGGATCAGGCAACAACCGAAATAAATGCTCCCCTGAATGGGAGGCCAAAAATGGCAAAAATAAACCAAATACCGGCCAAATGAGACTTAAATAACATCACAAACACATGTGGGAATAAAATTAAAATTAAATTGGCCAAATACAAGCCTAATAACAATGGTAAAAAGGAAAACAGAGATTAAATCAAGCCATATCAGACTTGGGTAAAATCCACAAAAAAGAAAAAGAAAATCAGGAGGTCAAATACAAGCCATAGAAATTGAAACAACACAATCAGAACTTCAAATGTAAAATAACAAGACGACAGTACAAGATATGTTGGGGTCACGAATGGCGGCATGTAACACCCTGTTCTAGAACCGGTTTGTTAACATTGCTTCATGATATTAAGCGCAGTTACAATCACATCGGTTCAATTAAAATCCCGGGTAAATTTTCATTTTCATTTTAAAACGTACTTGCTTTTCCTCATTAACATTGCCGAGTTTAAAATAATCAATTGCGTGACCATAACCGTATTACCTTGCGGAATAATCAAAGCTAGACTTAACATCATATTATTATTTACTCGAGTTCAATACTAAACTCTCTTCGCTTTTTATTAAATGGTAAAACTTGTACTTCCTTATAGTTCTCATCTCACACTATACGTATCCATTCTTTGTTTACTTAAGAAATTCCTATACTGCTTTTATGGTCTCCCTTTGACATATATATTAAAGGATTTTTCATTAACTACGTGTGGGTTCAAACCGCGCTCAAATCAGAGCACCGTAGCTCAAGTTACGCATTTTCTAAGAAAAGGGTGCAGAAATTTGCAGGACTCCCACGCTCATAGCGTGGGTTACCACGCTCGTAGCGTGAAATTGCCCCAGGAGGCAGAAATTTGGCACCCCTAGCGCCACAGTGGCGCCCCTAGTGCCAATGCCAATGCCTCGTTTGGCCAGTTGGCGCCCTCAGCGCCAATCTAGCGCCCCTGGCGCTACCCAACAGGGTTGTATGCCAAAAATAGGATAATTTGACCTACCTATGACGTTTAATTCATAACTTTAGTTTTACTTATCCAAATTACACAATCTTGATCTCTATGGAAAGCTAAGAAAATTATCTACAACTTCCATTGAGACAAAAGGGTCCAAATCTATCATATGGGATACGAAAATTGGACAACAAGACAGGGTATCTTTACTTTTACTTGGATTTTCAACCTAGAGATCTTCTTTCACCTAATTGACATCCTATAATCCTTTAATTACATGGTTCTTAGTTCTTGCAAGGTACATATACATCAAAAGAAACATGCATACCATTTTCTCATACACATATATATACAATAATCCCAGCATTTTATCATCTCTACAAGTCTTAATTACAGAATCATGGGACTTAGCTTACAAAACACTATGATCATTCCCTTGGCTCCCATCAACAAAAGAGATAACCAAAGGCATGAGCATAGGCTAAGTTCATTCAAATAAAACAGGATATACATCTATCAATGAACAATCCTATACATATGAACTACAAAATGACATGTATAATCTCAAAAGATAGCATCTTCATGTATCACTACTAATCCAAATAAGGCCACTTGCCACTGGTGGCTCCCGCAGCATCTTTACCTGAAAGGGGATCCCCACAACACGGGGTGAGATATACGAATATATCACAGTAAACCAGGGGTCCATGGAGATCACTCCACCCTAAGGCTCACTTTCGATGCACACATAATCATAACAGCTTAACACATTCTTATCCATAAACATTACATGGACTTCAAAGAGCCACGAAAGGCTGTTTCTCTTAGGCTCTTACCACATGGAGATCCACCTAGGGCTGTTTCCAAGGGAAGTCCTTACCTCAATCTAGGAACCTCCAAGAGAGATCCACATAGGGCTGTTTCTCTTAGGCTCTAACCACATGGAGATCCATATAGGGCTGTTTCCAAGGGAAGTTCCTAACAACCATCCTCATCATAATTCTATCAATCATTCCTCAATCCTTATTTTTACATCTACCAACCATTCCTCAACCACTCAAAAATAATCAAACATCAATTAGTCAATCATAACATTTATCAATTACTCAAAAATATCATATCATATAAATTATTTTTCCTCAACGGAGTATGGTGGAACACTCAATGGGATTAACCTCAAGGTCCAAAGGTATACCTTACTCTTGAACTTTCCTCAATTGCTCCCAACCACAAGGGTTGGTCACTCTACTTGGTCCTCTTGCCTCAATCCTATCAACACAAAGAATACAATCAAACAATGCTAACAATGCAAGGAAATCCATAGTTCTAAGCCTAGATTCCTCCAATTATCAAAGCATACTAAAATACACTCTAAACTCATTTCTACCGATTAAATGTCATTCATAGAATTTTTCACAACATACACTAAGCCTCATTCCTCCTTGAACATAGCCAATCTACTCACATTAACCTAAAACCCTAAAACACTATTCATCAAAACCTAAACTCATGAAAATCTCAAGGAATCAAGTGAAAAAGGATGGAAACTTACCACCAATGATCACACAACAATGGAATGGTTGTTCCTCAAGCTTCCATGGAGGTAAAAGCTACCCAACTCCACAATTTCTCCAATGGGTCGAATTTTGGGGAGGAGAAATCTCACTCCACAAGGACCCCCACTCAAAACCAAGCTTGGATTATGAAATAGGGGAAGATTTGGAGTGGTTTAGACTTTTGGATCACTCAAAATGGTTAGGATTTGATGAAGCTAGGTTTTCCTCTCTCTCTCTCTCTCCTTCTCCTCTCCTTCTCTTCTCTTCTTTTCTGGTGGCTGTTCGACGGGTTGGGGAGGGAAATGGGGGTTTTTTTTTTTTTTTTAGTTGATTGGTCACTTAACATATGTTAAGTGGCTTTAAGCGGGTATTAGCTCATCTATCTATTCAACTCCATTTACCACCAAACTTTACCCAAAGGTCTGGAATATTTTTCTAGGAATATTTCCACTTTTATTTTTTATATTTTGGGTACTTTTGCCTACACCCATTAATACCCCTTAATTTTCACTGAGTACACTTTCTACCTCCAAAGTGACTCCAATTCGTTTAATTAAGTCTTATACTTAATTTTACTCACTAATACATGCTTAATTACTTAATTAAAAGTCATTAATTAAATTATTTAAGTTAGGGGTATTATACGGCACATGATGGTCGAATGGCGTAAACGAGATCGGCGACGCGTATGTACAGCGACTATGGAGATGTGGCGGCGCACCTAGAAAAAGAACACATGCAAACAGAATCAAAGACACAAATGACCGGGTGGACAGACATGACGTGAGTGGACCAACGACGCCAGAAAAAAATGAAACATATATGAGATATGAGAACAAGGACGTGGCTAGAGAAAGAGACGCGACTGGATTCACAAGTACGAACGACGATGAAGGAAGCACGAATAGAGGTAACATCGACCTGTTTGCTGAACGACGACGATGGTAGTTTGACAGGAGCGATGGTGGCTTATGTGACTCATCGGAGGAGAGAGCGGGAAGCATCATCTCTGATATCGAAATGAACTAAACGAACGAACAAATATAGGAGAAATAGGGATGAGAAGAGTGCTCACCCTCGATGGCAAAAAGGAGCTCATCAAATTGCTTAGGGTTTCTTACAATCCCCAAGTAGAGAGCGAAGAAGGCTATAAAGGAAGAGTAAGGAATGGATCTATAGAATGAGAATAGTGGAAGAAGGCTATTAAGAACATGAGATATGATATTGTTACTACCAATTAGTGTTATTACCAATGTCACTACCAGTTTGTTTCACCGTTAGATCGATTATCTTGATCCAAAGGTTATATTTATTTTCACCTTTGTGTGGTTATTCTCCATATTTAATGTGAAAGCATTAAATATGGGAAATCATAATCATACAAAGGTGAAAATAAATATAAAGTATTAAATATATGGAGAAAAAAAAAGGTTTTTAGAAAGTTAAATCAGAATTGTTGGATCAACATAATCGATTTAACGATGAAATAAATTAGTAGTGACATTGATAATAACACTAATTGATAGTAACAATATCATATCTCTAAGAACATATAGATGATAACAAATAAAATTCACAATTCGGGATCAAATCTGGAAGAAAGGGAGAGAAAAGATACAGATCTTGGCAAAGGAGACATTGATCTGGAAAAAGGAAGAACAGTGAAAAAGAAGAAGAAAAAAAAGGGTGATGACAACGAAATATCCATTCACGGAGGATGAAAGATGATACCATATTAGAAATATGAAAGAGAGAAAATAAGAGAAAAATTGATTTCGTTAAATAGTGATTAATTTGTACATAAATGAGGCTCTTATATAAAGGAGCAAGAGAAGATTCTAGAATATCACAACTAAACTAAAATAAAATATTTATATCTCTAATAATTATGATGAGCTATGAAGACAGCCTAGAACAATTTCCTTCACATGAAGCATATGTTTGAAGCCCCTTATCCACGCTACATAAGCAAAAATTTGCCTTGGATACCAGTAAACACTTGGTCTAGCTAGTTGAGCCATTAATATGCATCTTTCATATATAAATTACATGTGTGGGTATGCCATGCACATGGTTAATCGTATTTAAGTTGCATATGCAATGTTATATGTCTACACAGATGTTGTGCATAATTCGGAAGAGATATTATTCTTAGCATTCGTAAGACTTTGTTTGCAATAGAAGAATCCGATGTTATCTTCATAAACCTTATGTTAAAGAAAGGGCAACAAGTTAGCTTCTGAATACAATATTACTTCAGAAAAAATATATTGAAAGACGACCTACTTAGTGGCTTCTATAAGTTTATATGTACATTGTTTTTTATCTTATCTGATGGAATATATAGTACAGTTCAATAATTTACCAATCCATGGATGCCGTGTTTACAAAAGTTTTTTCATAAGAAAATTAAAAACATCTGTGACTAATTTATTTCAGAAGTATATGTATATATATTCATATGGAATATATATTTGGTACTAGTTACTAGTTATTTAATGTTATTAAATCTGGATTAATTATCTATTCGGTTGGCACACTACGGTAATGGATCACTGATTCAATTAGTGGATTATGGGTTATAAATTGATTGAATTAAATCCATACAAAGATATATAATAAATATATAAATAAAAAAATATGACAACTAAAATGATGTGATTTCATGGTTAGCATTATACTCACCGGAGTTACCTCCTTCAAGTCTAAGATTTGAATGCCAAAAGTATATTCTGGTGGAATATTTTGTCACAATTTTAAAAAAGGGTTCAACTAATAAACCTCTATTGGGTTAGTATCAACACTGGTTTTCAGTTCAACCGTATAGACTTATTAATCCGATTTTAATAACACTTATTATAGTTAAAAATATGAAAGAAAATAGATTACCAAAAAAAAAAAATATATGAAAGAAAATGTATTAAACATATTAAATAAGAAATTTTTTTTTTACCATTTAAGTAATTGCGTGAAAAACGAAACCAATAAATTGTTTTTTTTATAATATGTTAAAAGAAATAACCCCTAGAACCTTATTAAGCAAGTTAATAAGTTCTTTCCAAGATATTTTGTTCAAACATAAACTTGCTCACTTGTGTTTTAGCATGAATATTGGAATGTAAGTCTGAATGTGATATGCATTCGAATAATTTTATTTGCTTGGGGAGATATTATTCGACATTTTCCCCATAAAATTAAGATACAACAACATAACTAACTGTGAGATTGCGTAAATAAATTGTATAAATAAATCATTTTTGTCGTCAATTTTGGAGGGGATCAGATCCCCTAAATAAAATGGAGTTGACTAGAGTTTGCAAGCAAGATCAAGGGAACATCACCCATCCCTTCTTCGTTATATTGTTTAATTCAATTGAATATTAACACATTCCTAAATTTAAAATTTCCTCATTAAAGAGGAGCAGTTGGATCTATCTTATCACGAGGGATGGAGGTTCATAATTTTGACATAGCCTCCATTATTATTAGCAGCACTAAATACTCTTGCTACCTAAGGAAGGCGAAGCCCATTATTAATTAATGAACTCTGTATAATAGCTTGCTCTTATGTTATATACTAATATATCAGGAAATGGAGAAAAATTGGAATAATGAATTGTGTATGCGACAATGTAGGACCAATGTTCACCACGTGGCAGACAGCGACACTAACCCCTTCACTACCATGTAGGTCCCAACCCTTTAAGAGCTTAACACTTATATATTGCCCCACCATCATATATCACATGGACCATCATCACCAATGTTCACCTTTTTTTTTTTTTGAAATGTTGAAATCAAGTTATCGCTTTATAACTAGTTTGATTCGAGACGGATAGGGGTGTTAACGGGTCGAGCCGAGCCGAGTTTTGATCTTAAAAGGCTAAGCCTGTATTTAAATGTGTCAGCCTGGCCAAGTCTGTTATCTATCACGAATATAATTTCAGGCTGTGGCCTGTCTTATTTACAAAAAATGAAAGCTTGCTTTAACCTATTAAGCCTGTTTAAAAAAAAATTAAGACAACAAAAATTTATTCAAGCAAAATATGCAATCAACAGCATTAGTAATTCCATAAATATTCATAAATTTAATGTATATCCAAATAGCATAATATAAAATAAAATCATTCAAAAAGTCTGTTTAATTAATAAAATGGAATGAAATGGATTGAGGAGAGAGAGAGAGGGTTATCACAAGTAGTACAAAAAATATAAAGAATTAATATATTAGGTAAGCCTGAGAGGCTCTAAGGCCGAGCCTTTGAATTGGAGCCTTAGGCCTTTTTATTAAACGAGCTTTTATACAAGTCCAAGTCTAGGTCTAACAATCAATTTTAGACATGTAAGCTCAGGCCTTCACGAGCCGAGCTAAAAGCTCCTGACTCGTTTAGCACCCCTAGGGACGGATGTAAGATTAAAGCTTTAAACAAACTTTATGTTCATTTTCTAACTTAGCCTTACTCACAGACTAAACAATATTTAATTGATTTTGATAATTTATACCATTGAATGGTGTTTTGATTCATGGACTTTTGGAGATTACGAGCTTTATTCATTATAAGGTAATTTTTAATTTTTTCTATAAATAAAGGATTAAGCCTTCTAAATACATCCCGAAAATCATAACCTCCCCTGATGTCATTATATAACAATACCTCATGCAAGAGCACTTTTTTGATGCATCATACGAAAAAAGCAAAAACTTGGGATTTGATGAGAAATATTTAAAAATATATGAATTAAATGAAAAGAAAACTTTCTCCTTTTAAAAAAAGATATACCCATTTGGATACATCATCATGCAGCGGTTTCCTTCGTAGATACCACTAGCTCATATCCTCTTTAGAATCGAAGGAATGGTAACAACCTCAATTGATTGGGACAGTGTAGTTAGATATAACAGGGGCTTTGTGTTTTGGTTACAAGTTAAAATAGAGGCTTTAGCTTCAATGGTTTTGTTTAACAATAAAAGCAGAGGCAATATATTTAATTTATTGATGCTTAGCAAGTTATATGATGAGATGTAAGTACTCAATTATAAAAAGAATGACTCAAACGAGGAAGTTTAATGGAAGTAAAATATCACAATTCTTAAATACTGTTCGCTTGTAAAAACCACCTCCAAGGTTATACCAACCCCTTATCTGCTTTAGCTCTATTATCTCCCCTAATGCTCTCTATAATTTTGTAGAGAACTGCAAGTTGATCCTATGCAACTATACAACAACACCATCCCTGTTTTCTGGCAACAAAGTCTGCCGCAGCACCTAGCTAGCAATGGTAATAAGAAGCCATGAAAACCATGCAAAACATCCACATTTACATTTCCTTGAGGTGGTGTTTGGTTGGGAGCTTTTCAGCGGATATCTATGTTTCTCAAGTATGGCTTTTAGAAACACCATGTTTGTTTTAACGTATTTTCACTAAAAACTCATCTATCCGATTTGTATGGATTTATGAGAAACATAGATATCCGCAAGGTTTAGAAACCCAATTTGAAGCTGGGATTTTTCGGAAAACCGGTTATCTGGCTTTTAATGCACTGTTGATTTCATAAAGTTACCTAATTTTCTCAGTAAAGTTTTTTCCCACCAAACAACTTTTTTTTACATTTTTCTACCTATCTCACTTTATCTATCTTTCCAATCATTTCTCTATCTATTACATTTTCCTACTATTCCAAAAAAATTTCCTCAACCAAACGTCCCCTAAAAATGGTGCAAGTAATAACACATTAGATTTGAATAGCGGATAATGTATCATATCCGTATATGTACTAATTTAATTCTATTAGAATGTAGGGACAATGAATATCAAACTCATGACTCTATGATCATGAAAACTTTTATACCATAATAAACAATCTTCTCACATAAAATCTCAAATTGTTAAGTAAAGATTTTTTAATAATTTTATAGTTCTCAACGCATACACAAAAGATCAAATTCCGATGCAAGAAACTTCCCAAACTTATGAGGATAAGAATGACGGTGCATAAAAACAAGTTATGCTATCACCCTTGTTCCCTAATCAACTCTGCTTCCATAATCCAACAAACCCATCCTAAAAGTTAATTTGTTCCTCCAAGAATCAACTAATTACTCCATCATTTTTTCTCTCTCACACCAATCAATCCACCCATGAATACATTAATATACATCGATCTGAAAAATAAAATAAAATAAACGTAATAATTTATTCATAATTCAAACTTGCATTATCTTATAATAATAATAATAATAATAATAACAATAATAAAAATGTTAGAATATGTAAAACCCAGTTGGTCAACCTAACCTTTGCATCTGTCCAGTGTCCATGTTCATGTCCTCCTTGCTCCATTTGGGTCAACTTCTTGAATCTTCGGACCCACCTTCGTTGTTCCCATCCTTTTATATACAAAAACCAATCACCATAACGTTAATATCTCACTCCATAACAACCACCACCACCACCTTCCTCGTCATTCACCATGGACGAATCCACATTCTTCTTCCCACCTGATTCAGACCTTGACCTCAGTTTCACAAGCACCACCACCGATCGCACCTTCACCTCTTCTAGTGCTCGCACCAGCTTAGCCCGCACTAGCAGCTTAACCCTAACCCTCAGCTTCAACGATCGCCTCTCCACCGCCTCTGCCACCGCATACTCTACCGTCAACCGCCGTCCACACCGAAGCTCCGATCCTCACTGGTCCGCCATCAAGGCCGCCACCAACCTCTCCTCCGACGGCCGCCTCCACCTCCGTCACCTCAAACTCCTCCGCCACCTCGGCTCCGGCAACCTCGGCCGCGTTTTCCTCTGCCGCCTCCGCGACTACGACGGCGCCAACTTCGCCCTCAAGGTCGTCGACAAAGACCTCCTCACCGCCAAGAAGCTCTCCCACGCGGAAACCGAGGCAGATATCCTCCACGCGCTCGACCACCCGTTCCTCCCCACTCTCTACGCGCGCATCGACGTCTCCCACTACACGTGCCTCCTCATCGACTACTGCCCCGGCGGCGACCTCCACACCCTCCTACACAAACAACCAAACAACCGCCTATCTCTCTCGGCGGCGAAATTCTTCGCCGCCGAGATCCTCGTGGCGCTCGAGTACCTCCACGCTCTCGGCATTGTTTACCGCGACTTGAAACCGGAGAACGTTCTGTTACGCGAGGACGGCCACGTCATGCTCTCTGATTTCGACCTGTGCTTCAAATCCGACGTGGCACCCACGTTTGAATCTCGGGCCCACGAGCCCCACGTGAGGCCCACAGTTAGTTGTTTCAGTTGTAACAAACGGAGAAAATCTTCTCATACGGTTGCGGAGTTTGTTGCAGAGCCAACGACGGCGTTTTCTAGGTCGTGTGTTGGGACCCACGAGTACTTGGCGCCGGAGCTTGTCTCGGGTAACGGTCACGGTAACGGCGTGGATTGGTGGGCTTTTGGAGTTTTCATTTACGAGTTGCTTTACGGAACGACGCCGTTCAAGGGGTATAGCAAGGAGAGCACCCTGCGCAATATAGCGTCGAGCAAGGATGTGAAGTTCCACGTGGCAGAAAAGGAAGAGGCAGGGATGGTGGAGGCACGTGACTTGATAGAGAAGTTGTTGGTGAAGGACCCTAGAAGAAGGTTAGGGTGCGCTAGGGGTGCCACAGATCTTAAACGACACCCGTTTTTTGATGGGATCAAATGGCCCTTGATTCGGACCTATAGGCCACCAGAGGTGAAGGGGTTATTGAGGAAGAATAAATCAAATGTGGGTCACGTGACCTATAAGAGGAGGAGATGGTGGTGGAAAGGACTGGAGTATGTCATGAGGAAAAGAGGAGCTAAACATAATTTATTTTCAAACTACAGTAATAGTAATTATTATCATTATATCAATAATAATAAGATTAGGTAACAGGCAATTTTTCATCTATTTGGTTTTGTATTTTCTATGGAGTTTGTAAACATGGGAACATAGGATAGTGTGACTATAGTTTTCAATTTTCGGTGTATAATTTTTCTTGACACAGATTGACTGTTTATGAATTATAATGATACAACAAATCGATTTACCCCTTCGAATTATTTCTTCTTAAGTTTTTTTTTTTTTATATTCCTTGAGTTTAGTTATTTTGCAAATAATTTAATGTAACTTTGAACAACATAAAGACATTTTTTTTGTTTTTTTAAAATGCTCATATTAGTGGGGCTCATGTTGGGGCTTATGATCGTTTTAAACATCACATTAGGGGTGTGTATCGATCAGGTCGGGTCAGGTTTTTGTGCTGACTCGACCCAACTTGATTTTTTATAGGTCAGGTATTTTGACCCGACCCGCTTTAATTTGATCCAAGTCACGTCTGACTTGGTTTGAATTTTTTTGAACTAGTTCAGAACTGGATCGGGTCTGACTTGAACTGGTTTCTGAAGTGGATCTGACTTGGTTTCCGAAGTGGATCAAATCTGACCTGACCCATTTTTGACTTGGTTTCGTCACAAAATTTTGTCGAAATTCTACGTTGCAAACGACGAAAATTTCGTCACTAAATTATTTTTTCGTCAGAAAAGTTTTGTCGAAAAGCGACGAAATTTTTTCTCTAATGAAAATTTTTACAAAAATAAATTTTCTATCGAAATTTAGTTTCCGTCAAAAGTTTTGACGAAAATTATTTCCTCCATCAAATGTTTTAAACGAAAAAAGAATTCCGTCAAAAAATTTGACGGAATGTTTTTCGTTCAAAATTTCGATAGGAATGTGTTCTGACGAAAATTTCGACGAAAAATGTTTTGAGGGAAATGTTTCATTCGAAACTTTCGACGAAATTTAGATTCTCGATAGAATTTAGACAGAATATTTTTCCCGTCAAAATTTTTTATCGAAATATTTTGTGTCAAAAAATTTTACATAAATTTTTTTACAGAAATGTGTTCAATTGAAAATTTTGATGAAAATATTTTTTATTAAAAAACTTGAGGAAAATATTTAGTCAAATTTTTTTATGGAAATGTATTTCGCTAAAAATTTCAACTTTTTGTCAAAAAGTTTAACGAAAATGTTTTCGTCGAAAACTTTCGCCGAAATTTGAATTATGTAAAAAATTTTGATTAAATTTTTTTCCGTCAAAAAATTTCGATGGAAATGTGTTTCGTCGAAATTTTTGATGAATATGTTTTTTTGTGAAATATTTTGACGAAATTTGGATTCCGTAAAAAAATTTGATAAAAACATTTTTCCGTCAAATTTTTTTACAGAAATGTTTTTAGTCACAAATTTTGGTGAAATTTTTTTTCGCCTTTTGAGGAAAATATTTTTCGTAAATAATTTTGACGTAATTGTTTTACGTTAAAACTTTTCTTTTAATGTAATTGTGAATTTTTTTCACATATGGGTATGGGTCAAGTTTTGGGTCAATGGTCATTATTAAAATAAGTCAAGTCTAAAACTGACTAAAATAAAAGTGGGTCAGTATTTAAACCCAGTTCAAAAAAAGTAGGTATTGATGGGTCAGGTCAAGGTTAGATCAAGGATAGAGCAAGTGAACCAGTTTTTTTGCACACCCCTACATCACATGACGCTCACATGCGTTAAAGGACCTATTTGCATATTTTTAATGTATCATAATCAAAGTGCATATCAGGCAAAATTAAAGGGTGTTTATTGGATTTTTTTTCTATAAACTTGTATCATTTAATTCTTTTTTTTAATACGTATCATTTAATTCATGAACCATTAGATTAGATTTGAGAAGAAAGTTCAGTATAGTTAAATGTTAGAAATTTCATATATTTCACTCAACTAAATGTTATATTTTACTTCATGAACTTTTAAATAATATGACTATTGTATTGCACTTGGAAAATGAAAAAACATCAATTTACAAAAAAAAAAAAAAATGAAAAAACATCCGAGAACATTTGGAGTAAAGAAAAAAAAGTGAACCTTTGGACATAAACACATAATATATGATGTCATATACACAGTACATGTAGCATCCCAATTAATTAGAAATAAATATATAAATAAATAAATAAATAAATATATATATATATATATATATATATATATATATATATATATATATAGAGAGAGAGAGAGCAAGAGAGATATCATTTGACTCTAGAGTAAGATTTATAAGTCTTACTCCCCATCTTAGCCGTTGATTTCCGTCCATCCAACGGTTATAGTTTAGGAAATTATATTAATTAATTAATTATTAATTACATTATAAATGATAACCGTTGATTTCCGTCCATCAACATGGGGAGTAAAACTTAAAAGTCTTACTCTGGAGTCAAAAGAACCCTCCCCGTATATATATTTAACTCTCAGTACTGAAATTTTAAAATTTAACTATTATTGCTTATACTTTATCGCTAACTATTAAAATAATTAACTCTTAGTACTGAAATTTTAAAATTTAACTATTATTGCTTATACTTTATCGCTAACTATTAAAATAATTAACCCTCCCGAATATGTTTATCGCTAACTACTAAAATAACACACACACTCACACTTATTGCTTATACTTTATCGCTAACTATTAAAATAATTAACCCTCCCGAATATGTTTATCGCTAACTACTAAAATAACACACACACTTATTGCTTATACTTTATCGCTAACTATTAAAATAATTAACCCTCCCGAATATGTTTATCGCTAACTACTAAAATAACACACACACACGTGGAGTTTACATTTTTGCTGCACGTACACACATGGGAGTTTACATTTAGTTTACATTTTTGCAGCTACTGTATGTGCAGCAATCTGGAGTTTACATTTTTGCTGCACGTACACACATGGAGTTCATATTTAGTTTACATTTTTGCGGCTACTGTACGTGCAGCAATCAAATACTTGACATATATATGCTTGAAAGCATTAAATGTACACACACACAGATGGAGTTTACATTTCTGCAGCTACTGTACATGCAGCAATCAAATACACACACACACACACATGGAGTTTACATTTCTGCAGCTACTGTACGTGCAACAATCAAATACTTGACATATATATGCTTGAAAGCATTAAATGCACACACACACACATATGTAGTTTACATTTCTGCAGCTACTGTACGTGCAGCAATCAAATACACACACACACACACGGAGTTTACATTTCTGCAGCTACTGTATGTGCAACAATCAAATACTTGACATATATATGCTTGAAAGCATTAAATGTACACACATATGGAGTTTACATTTCTGCAGCTACTGTACGTGCAGCAATCAAATACTTGACATATATATGCTTGAAAGCATTAAATGCGAAGAATCATAACCATACAAAGGATGAAAGCATTAAATTTGAAAAATCATAACCATACACCTGTCGTTGCTGTACATAAAGCGATTGCAGAAATAATTTTACTTATATATATATATATATATATATATATATCAAAGTATATTATCATAAGACTTTTTTTAATACATAAGGAGGGCTTAAAGCCCAGAGAACAAACAAAGAAAAACCAGAAAAAAAACAAAACAGAAACAAAGATGCAGCAAAGTGAAACTAATTAACCAGGTCTTATACATCACACCAAACATGTCCTTATGCGTCTTACTCTGGAGTCAAATCATATATATATATATATTAAAAAATTTGATAGCTAAACCATATTGTTATTTTGGCCTTAATTGCGTGACCATAAATGAGATTTCTTATTCACTTATGAAAGAAAGAGTGTACATTAATTGTGCATCTTGGAAATGCTGCGTCCAAAAATATGGTGTCTACAACTCAATTAGGAGCCAGACAAGAAGAAAATCCTTCATGGATATCTATGAACATTTATTAATGGGCATTAATGATTTCCTGTGTCGTATAAATGAAGTTAGGACATATGAAGTGGTGTAAGTTCAGAGTTGTCAAAAAGGGCTCAGGCCTAGGGCCAGCCCATGTAGTCTCATGTTAAGCCTTATAAAATTTTAGTTCTTTATGTAATAAGGTTATTTTAACCTCATCCTCCTAAAGCTCTCTTATTATAGGGTTAGGTTGGAGCTGGCCGCGAGCTACAATATTCAACCCAATTTGTAACTTCCTTCTTTGACACTTTAAACTCTCTGATTGGAACGCAACACAGACGGTTGAGAACTGAACTCAGCTCCTGCACAACACATACAATTCTTCTTTGATTCTAAATTTCTCTCTCTCTTGATTTCTCTCTCAGTTGCAGCTGCACCATGAAATCTACCAGAGAAAAAGATGACGATCGCACTTGGCATATGCACACCCTCCATCACTGTCTTCTTCATGCCTTAGACCTTGGCACCAGGTATCAGCGTAGAAACATCGGACCACCCACTGTCGCTTAAGGCATGAGAGTATACATTTGTTCTTTTCTCGTTCCACCCACTATCGCTTAAGGCATGAGAGTATGATTTGTTCTTAAAATATGTTTTTTTTTTGTTTTTTTTATTAGAACAAGTTTTAAAAAGAATGGATTTGTTGATAAATTAAAATATTAGTAAGTTGAAAATTTTAGTATAGTAAATTATTGGTAAATGAATAATTTTGAAAACCGATTTATATCAACAATAATTTTTTTTAAAAATAAAGTAATATAAGTAACATTTTTCAAGTGTTGAATACTATATTTATTTTTTCTTTCTAATGATTTTTATGCACCATTTTATTAATTTTTTTTTAAAATACATATTATTTTTCTAGAAGGCTCGTGGGCTGGCCCTAATTCATAGGGCTTTGGCCCGTGAGGATCTATATCATTGTGGGCTTTTTGGTCCTAACTCGCTTGGACTAGGGCTAAATGGGCCGGGCTGACCCTTTTTGACAGCTCTAGGTGTAACAAAGCCCATGGACTCAATTTTGGAATCTGTCTCTTCTTAAAAAAGAGTGGAGATATTCTAACTACCAAAAATATTTACTACTAACTTACTATACATCACATCACCATTTGATCAAAGAGAGAGAATGTTAAAAAGTTTTTGAAGAGAGAGAAAATGTTAATCTCATGGTGATTAGATAGGTAGTAAGTTGGCAGTGAAAAATTTTGGTAGTTAGAATATATCTCTTCCTTAAAAAATAGGGGAAAGTAATTAGTTCTATGAGGAAGCATCTAGAGAGCACCTGGTCCATAACTTAGCTCCGTCAAAGCTCTAATCACTTGGCCTCTCCAGCAATATGCATAGGCGGAACCAGGGGAGGGGCTAGGGTTGGCCACCGCCCCTCCCTAATTTTTAGATTTCTTTTTACTATATATATATATATATATATATATATATATATATATATATAATTTTGAGCTAAAAAAAAATAATTTTGGATTAAAAAAATTAAGTAATTGGGCTGAAAATTTCAAAAAAACTTAAACAAACACAACTTTAGAAATTGAAATTGTAGTTTTTTTCAAAGGAATGAGCAAACTTTTAGGGCTTAAGAAAAAATTTCAAAATCAGACACACTTGATTATTAAGAAGGTGACGAAAATCATTGTCAAAGAAGATAACAATAAAACACACAAACAGAGGTTCTAATTTTTTGAGCTAAATATTGAGGAAGGAGAAGAGCCCGCATCCATTGTCGAATGGAAGATAATCAAGACCAGACTTCAAAATTGAATGGAAAACCAATTTCTTGATGATTATTTGATTACATGTGTTGAAAAAGAAATTATTTTAAATTTTAGCACAAGTTCAATTATAGAAGAGTTTAATAATATGAAAAAATGTAGAGCAAGAGTTAAGTGAATTAACCTTAAATTTTGTAATAAAACTCTTTCAAACTTTTTATATTAAGTTCATATATGATTATATATACTTTTCTTAATAATATATAAAAAAAAAATTCGCTCCCCTCTATAAAAATTTCTAGGTCCGCGGCAATACGAGAACTTCAGGATAAACCATACTATTATGCTCCTGTATGTAAGGTCAACAACTTCATGAAAGGATAACATATAGTACTATAAAACTGTTATACGCACGATTCAGGGTGTCAGACCCATTATAGAGTCTATAACAGACCGACTTAATATAAGAGATTCATTACATGAATCGAATTTAATTAGAAGTTTTATTTGAACTTTTTATTTGAAGTTTAATCCTCAATATTAACGTTAGTGTCGAGGGAATTCCATAAATCGTTATGTTGAGATATATAGTTCCACATTAGTTGTATGTGTAACTAATTTGGAATTTATAAGGCCTTAGGCACTCCCACCTTTCGAGCTAGCTTATCCCAAGGTTCTTAACATGATATCATAGCCTAGTGTTCCGGGTTCGATCCTCGCCGCCGCCCACTTTCTATCAAGTGGAATTTCTTTGTGGCACAGGTAAGTGTGTGCACTGTCCACCCTTCAAGCCCAATGAACTCTCGTGTGAAGAGGTATATTGAGATATATAAAATCATTGATGTAGTCTCACCCATTTTGAGTTCAATTAATTCTTTACATGATATCAAGAGCTGATTAATTCCTTCCTAGAATTATTCTTTGTTTTTAAAAAAAAAAAAAAGAGAGAATTTTTTTTTTCAAAAGCAAAAATCCCTTCCCACCCCCTGTGACCCCAATCTTTTTCCATTCCCAAATATCATCGCCGCCCCACCAACGTTTCTTCCTTGATACTTGATTTGTTTTTCATTTTTTATTTTACTTAACCTTATCTAGTGAGGAACGCAGCAACATCGTTTCATCACCTCACCGCCATAGTCGCATCTAGTGAGGAACGCAGCTGCATCAACTATTTGAAAAGCATCCGACGCGCGCTGTCATCAAATTTGAAAAGTCCAGCGCGTTCTGCCCACGCTGATTCCAGCGGATTTTTTTGGACTGGGTTCTCTATTTGAAAAGTCCTGTGCTTGGAGAGAATAACATTATCTGTCATTTGGTATTTTTTCCTTGTGGCCAGGTTCCTATTTATTTGGATTTTATTTTTCTGGTATGTGTTTGGTATCATGGCTGCTTCCGACAAGACCAGTACTACTAATAATGGACGACTCACTGTCATCCTTTTTAATGGCCGGAATTATATGCGATGGAAGCACGCTATCACAGTTGCACTTGGTGGACGATCTAAAGAATCTCACCTGACTGATCGAACTCCAGCCAAGACAGATGTCTCCTAAACGGTTTGGAAATCATCTGACAATCAAGTACTAACTTGGCTGTTCAACTCAATGGAACCTGATGTTTATGAACTCTTTGCATATTCTGATACTGCCAAGGATCTGTGAGAGTAGGTGGCACAACATTTCGGGTATGAACACAATGCTTCTCGCATTTATGAGCTCCAACAAGAAATCCACACGACCCACCAACTTCCTTCCCAGTCGTTCACTGATTACCTTGGCCAATTAAAGAAAAAGTAGGATGAGCTTAGACAGTATCGTCCCTCAGCAGTGGCAGTGACTTACTATGTGACCCGAGAGGAGTGAGATCGGGTATTTACTATCCTTGTCGGCACTCAACCAGAATATGAGTCTCTCAAGCGTAAGATTTTAATGACTTCTCCCTTTCCTTCCTTCACGTCTGTTTGCAACATCATTCATCAAGAAGAGACACATTGTCGTGCCATGAAGCCGATGTCCCCCGCTACCAGTGATCACATCGATCATTCTGCACACTACTTGCCTTCTCGGGATATTCCATTACCTAATGCAGGTACTTCCTCTTCCTCTGCTTCCATTTCTACACCTATATGTCACAAGGGACGTTCAGGTCCTAAAGGAAAAAGGGAAAGGGTGTGGTAATAACAGATACCACTGTGATCACTGCAACAAAGATGGTCACTTCCGTGAACGATGCTGGCTACTGCACCCACACCTAAAAAGGAGCGCATTATTGGTGCAAATAGTACTATATCGCAACCATCTTCAATGGAATTACCTGGCGATCTCCATTCTACATTGGGAAAACTTGATGTTCATTTACAGGAATACCTAAACCTTGGCACCACTGGAAAATCTTATGATGCTAGTCACTTTGTCCATGGTGGTATGTCCTATGCACTTACTAGCCTTTTCCCTCGATCCTTTATTATTGATTTAGGTGCTACAGAGCATATGTGCTATGATTCCTCCTTATTATGTGATATATCTGATACTAATCGCATTGCTCCTATAACTGTTGCAAATGGAAATAAAGTTCTGGTTATGGGTTTGGGAAAAATTAATCTATTTGACAGACAATCAGATACATTGTTTGTTCCATCTTTATCTGCTAATTTACTATCAGTTGCTAAACTTACACAAGATCTACATTGCAATGTTATATTTTCTGCAAAAAAGATGATATTTCAGGACACTCGCACCGGGAGGAAGATTGGTGAAGGTCCTTGTCAGAATGGTCTCTACCTGCTTCCCATGTCAACTATGGGTCTTTCAGTTGCTTGTATAGCGGGGGAATCCCAACTATGGCACTGGTGCATGGGTCACCCCTCTGATAAGATTATGAACCATGTTGATTCAAAATTTATCCTTGATTCCAGCACTTGTGATACATGTCGTTTTTCTAAAGTTCATAGATTGTCCTTTGGTAGTAGTGATCATGTTTTTTTTGCTAGTTTTGAACTTGTTCACTCTGATGTATGGAGGCCTGCCCCAATTGATTCTTGTGATGGTTTTCGATGGTTTATTACTTTTATTGACGATAAATCTCGTTGTATGTGGCTTTACTTATTGCGCTCCAAGTCTGAAGTGTGTGATATTTTTCAGGAATTTTATCAAATGATTAAAAATCAATTTGGGGTGAGTATTAAAATTTTGCGTAGTGACAATGGCACCGAATATGTTAATCACTCCATGCAGACGTTCCTTAAATCCATGGGAATTGTTCATCAGTTATCTTGTGTCGGTACCCCCCAGCAAAATGGCATTGCCGAGAGAAAGAATCGACACCTACTAGAGGTCACTCGGTCCTTTCTTTTTCATGGCAATATTCCCTCTAATTTTTGGTCCTATGCAGTACTCACAAGTTGTTACCTCATCAACCGCACACCCAACAAACAACTTCATTACAAATCTCCATTGGCAGCACTCTATGGTCGAGACATTAATCTCTCCCATCTACGAGTATTTGGTTGGGTATGCTTTGTTCACCTGCAAAATACCAACAAACTCGAGCCTCGTGCCACTAAGTGTATTTTCTTAGGGTACTCGCCTATCAAAAAGGGCTACAAGTTTTATGATTTTGTTGCTAGAAAGTTATATATTTCTCGCGATGTTTATTTCGATGAAAAGTCCATATACTTCTCTTCCAGGGATAAAAATCAGGGGGAGATTGGAATCGTAACACAACTTGATTTTTCTCCCAGACCAACTCTTTGTGAAATAACAGATATAGTTGATGCAGTATCACTAATAAATATGGCACCAAACATTGTCCACCAGAAAATGTGATAGCAGATGAAGTACCACTAGCAGATGTAGTACCAGATATAGCACCACCCCTTCTCGATTTGCCTGAAGCCGAGATATCCACCTCCAATCCACCAGTAATGCAAGATCAGCTCGTGCGTAGGTCAACCAGAACCATCATACCATCAACCAAATTAAAGGACTATGTCTCTATGGTCGTCACTTACCCTATTCAAGATTATGTTTGTCTTGACCATGTTTCTAATGGACATAAGGCCTTTCTGATTGCCATTGACAAACATCATGAACCTGCCACCTTTGAAGAAGCAAAACTAATTCCAGAATGGCAAGTTGCTATGAATGATGAACTTGTTGCTCTTGATAAAAACCACACTTGGGAAATTGTTTCTCTTCCTAGAGGCAAACACATTGTTGGTTGCAGGTGGACTTATAAAATCAAATATCAAAGTGATGGGTCCATTGAGCGACACAAAGCTTGGCTTGTCGCTAAAGGGTACACTCAGACTTACGGTGTAGATTACATAGAGACCTTTGCACCAGTAGCAAAAATAAACACTGTAAGGGTCCTTATGTCAGTTGCCATTAATCACGGATGGCCACTCCTCCAAATGGATGTTAAAAATGCCTTCTTGCATGGAGAACTTGAAGAGGAGGTCTACATGGATCTACCTCTAGGTCACCTTCTTGAATCTCAACCTGGTAAGGTGTACGAACTAAAGCGAGCTATATATGGCCTAAAGCAATCTCCTCGCGCCTGGTATGGAAAGTTGAGCAAAGCACTCATTGCATTTGGGTTCTTCAGAAGTAAGTCTGATTATACCTTATTTATCAAACACTGGGCTGGAAATACTATTGTGGTCCTGATTTATGAAGATGATATAGTTATTTCCGGGAATAATATGATCGAGATAGATAAATTGAAGAAACATGTCAATATGACATTTGACATTAAAGACTTGGGGCGTTTAAAGTATTTCCTCGGTATTAAAATTGCTGAATCTAATAAAGGCTTATTCATCTCACAAAGGAAATATGTACTGGATCTCTTGAAGAAGACCGGTAAGTTGGCTTCCAAACCGGTTGATACTCCTATGGAATATAAAGGGAAGTTTGAAAATGACTCCACTCCTATATCTGACCCAAGACAATTTCAGAGACTTATTGGCAAGTTAATCTATCTCACCATAACCAGACCAGATATCTCTTATCCGGTGAGCTACGTTAGTCAATCCCTACACAAACCAACACAAGATCACATGAATCTAGCATATCAGATACTTAATTACCTGAAGTCGTGTCCAGGAAAAGGCATATGGTTAAAAAAGAACAACCACACTGATATTATTGGGTATGCTGATGCTGATTGAGCTAGTAGCCCTTATGACAGACGATCTACATCAGGTTTCTGCACCTTTGTGGGAGGCAACCTTGTTACTTGGAAAAGTAAAAAACAGAGTGTAGTAGCTCATTCCAGTGCAGAAGCTGAATATCGTGCTATGGCCTCAGCCACCAGTGAACTTATTTGGCTTAAAGATCTCCTATTCGACCACACCTTGAAGAAAATGGAGTTCCCCATTAAGTTGTACTGTGATAACCAAGCAGCTATTCATATCGCATCAAATCCTGTGTTTCATGAGAGAACTAAACACATTGAAGTGGATTGCCATTTTGTTCGAGAAAAAGTTCAAGCTAAGATAATTGAGACACCATATATCCGAAGTGAAGATCAACTTGCAGACATGTTCACAAAGGCTCTTCCTAAGAGCTCCTTTCAAAACATCATTACCAAGTTGGGCTTGATTGACATATTTGCCTCAACTTGGAGGGGGAGTGTTAGAGATATCATAGGAGATAAATCAAGGAATTTGATTGATTGTAATCATGTATCAAATATAGCCTATAAAGAGGGAAACAAATCATGTGATTTCTTTGATTGTGGGAAAAATAATTTAGCCCAATTATTGTATCACCTATTATTTATATTGAAAGGAACCCCCCTCCTATAATATAACTGAGAGGGGGAGAAACGTCATCAGTGTGGATGTAAGCTGAACCACGATAAATCTCTGTGTCTTTTTTATTTTTACATGGTATCAGAGTCTCGTGTCCCGGGTTCGATCCTCGCTGCCCCCCCACTTTCTTTCAAGTAGAATTTCTTTGTTCGCACAGGTAGGTGGGCCTGTGCATTGTCCACCCTTCAAGCCCAGTGGGCTTTCGTGTGAGGAGACGTGTTGAGATATATAAAATTATTAATGTAACTTCACCCAACAGCTTAAGCTTTTGGGTTGAATTGGTTCTTTACACCCTAGCTACAATCTCACCTAAAATCTAGCTCCCATAATTAGAGCAAGACAAAAGACATTTGAAAACAAATCCGGAAAGATAAAGGAAGACATTAACAAGTATATGAGTCCCCTGAAAGTTCACAGTCGTTTGTATCTAAGTCTTTTTTTTATACCGACTTTAATTACATCTTTTCAATTCTTTGAATTAGTTATAAGACAAATTCCGAGTTAGGACTTAGTCACAATTAAAGCTCATCGTCCCTCCCCAAATATATATTTGGTGGGATTTAAAATCAAGTTCTTTCTCACTCTATTCCGCCTATATTGCCTACTAAGCTATACCCATTTGATTTGTATAAGTGCTTAAATTTGTTTATTTTATATTTTGAAAAAATAATTATTTTCGTAAAAACATCCTACCAATTAAGCATGCACTGAGAGTAAATCTGGCTCATCCTACCCAATAGCTGCGATGGTACTAAAGTCTCTTTTAAGAGTTGATTGAACTTGTGGTTGAATCCTCGCAGATCCATTTGTTTGCATTTGCACTTTAACTTTCTTCGTTCCCGTACTAGATTTTAAACTATACATATAGATTCTCTTTAGGATTTGCTTTATCATGTGGTTGAATCCTCTTGAAGATTCATTGTATGCACTTTAACTTAATTTTTTTTTACAAATATCAGTGTCCAAAGTTCTAATAAATTATATTAATTCAATTTTGGTTTCCAAAACTGTTAAGAACCTTGAGATACATCACCTCAAAAGCTAGCTCGAAGGGTGAGAGTACCCAAGGCCTTATAAACTCCACATTAGTTGCACATACAACCAATGTGGGACTATATATCTCAACCGCCCCCTCACACGAGAGTCCATTGAGCTTGAAGAGTGGATGATGCAACAGGCTCAGCCTACCTGTGCTAAGAAATTCCACAAGAGAAAGTGGGGGGCGACAAGACTCTGATTATATGTAAAGAACCAATTCAACCCAAAAGCTTAAGCTGTTGGGTGAGGCTACATTAATAATTTTATATATCTCAACAAAAACACTTCAACTTGATTTTATTCATTCCCATTCTAAACTTAGATACACATTCACATACTATTTTTTTTTTTGGAGATAAATCACAAATATTCTATTTAAGTCGGAAATATTCAAATTATAGTAGAACTAACTCTCTTAAAGGATATACTAAATTTTAATCCACTAATGTACCCATAAAAAGATCTCGTTCCCTTTGGATTGGAGTTTCGTTTGCTTAATTATTTTTTAGTTAGTTTATCGTAATTAGTTGTTCTAGTTGCATGAATTTGTTTTACTAACTCCTCTTCTAATGATAGTTTTGTAAGATAAATTTATCATCTAAACCTATTATATATACCTACCATGGATCGGGAATGTACTAATTTTTGTCGGTATTTTCTTTCACATACCTAAAATACTCGAGTAAACTTTACCATGCAAGATTAATGATAATAATGGGAACTGATCATTAGATATTTATATTAGAAACAAAATCATTGACTAAATAGATGGCCAATAAATCACAAGTAGAAAGTATGATATTATATACCACACACATATAGGAGTTAGGCGCACTGTGCTTATTAAAGAAATATAAATGTTCAAATATTGAAAACATGTCAGAAGGACAAAATTATATCGTTATGTGAAGGTGTTAGTTTCTATTTTGTAAGATATGAGTATAATATAGAAAAAAAGAAAAAATAAGATAAATAAAAATGAATTATCGTCAACTGTGATATGACAAAAGTAGAAGAACTTTATGAAAAACAATAGGAAACATCCAATGAGGAATTCGCATTTTACTGTCTTTCTGTGAGAGGAAGGCACGATGAGTGGGACATCTATTTTGGTACATGTTGTGAGGATGGCATGTTGACTATGCTGTTATCAACCACAACAGTGAAGACAATAACAACAGTGACAATAATGACATGAATGCTGTTCATATATATTGCAATGTGCCTAAAATATTAGAATTCAATTTTTGGTACTTTTGAATTACTTTGACGTTTTTTTTAATGAGACCACTTATCTAAATTTTTAATTATTAGCTTCATTTTAATTTAAGGGTTTTGTAAATGTCATGTAACTGAAAAATTGGTACATCATGTTACATAGACATGTTTTTGTAGGATCCACAAAATATTAGAAAAATAAAATGAAAAAAAAACTTGCACGAAAAATGATCTGAGAGCATGAGGAAACAAAAATTATCTGTAACATGACATTTGCTTTTCCCTTAATTTAATGGGTTAAAATTACTAAATTTAATAAACGTTATTCCTTGCTTTTTCTGTATTAAATTTACATTTACCCTTAATTTAATACAGACAGTGTGTATTTTTTTTAACTTATATCACGTGTAAGTGAACTCCTTTCTTTCTTTTTTCATTAGAAAATAGTACACCTTTTTTATCATAGGAAAAAGAAAATGAATACTTTCATGGTCTCATTTTAACATGATCAAATCATATAAAAAAGTCTCAAACATTCATTGAAATGAATTTTTATTATGTGACGTAATTAAAATGAGACATGAGTTATTTAAAATATATTGCAAGAATTCGAAATCAAATTTCGTCCAAAAATAAAAAAATATCTTTTTTCCTTTTTTTTCTTCAAGAAAGATAACTATCCTATCCTATCTTTTATTTATTTATATATATATATATATATATATATATATATATATATATATATATATATATATATATATAAACCTAAGGAGTAAGTTAATCAAAATCAGATAAGGGAATGATGCTTTTTTGGTTTTCGTCGTGCAATAAGATTATTTTCTGGGTAGTTTTTATATCCATCGAAATTATAAAATTATTTTAGGAAAATATTTAAAGCCACACCTCCACATCAACAACTAACGTAGAAAATTAATTAATTTTTGTAAGTAATAAATTAATTCGAACCTATCATTCAATCATATATGGTGGCACAGGGTTGAATTTAATTATTATCATGAGAACATTGTGAAGAGGAAAGGGGAAGACAAATTTCAAGGCTTTAAAGTAGAAATGGAGAGATGAAGTAGTACTAATTTTATGAGAGCCACAACTCTCGAAAATAATGAATATGTTCCAACCTAAAATCAGATTAATCGGATCTATTAGAACTTCCCACACCAGATACTATCTACTAAAAAATAGGATCACTAATACAAATCAAACTTAACAACCTTGCATTTGATACGTGTTAGTATGGTCTTAGATCAAACTTAACAAATTCGCATTTGATACATGTTAGTATGGTCTTAACAACCTTGCATTTGATACTTATTTTATTATTATTGGATCAATATAAAATTAATGACAATTATTATTATTTTTTTCAACTGTTAATTTCAAATTCATCCATACCCGTAATCTATTACTGTTAGCTGTTCATCATCTTAGTAGTATATAATTACAAAATAATACACGCCCCCAAAAAAAAAAATTAAAATAAAAACAACGTTGACCAACATTCAAGTGAATGTTCAAGCATGTGACCCATTGGGCAAAGAACTAGAGGTAGAAAATTGAAATGTGATTAGGCACTATGGCACTGACTCCATTGAGGTCCATGAGAGAAATCATTACATTCGTGACTCAACACATTAACCATACCAAAATTTCTCTCTTTTTTTTTTTTTTCTCTTCCCATATTGGCAGGCCCAGCAACAATGGCGGAGATTGTGATCCTAAGGAATCTACACGTCTCGTTACTCTCAAATCCACACCGTTTATTGTTAACCTGTCAACTCAATCTGTGTCAAACACAAAATGATAGTAACAGTGCATGAAGACTTCACAATAAGGTGGTGGATTATTGCCAGAACACCAAGCAAAAAGAGAAGAAGAACAAAGAAAAAGAATGAACAAGAAAAACAAAACTCAACAGAACACAACATAGCAACAACAACAACAACAAGTTGTTTTTATCCATTTTGCTGTAAAGTGCTTTAACACAACACACAGCGTTGACCAAACACTTTCAACTATCTCCACTGCGTGATCTTTCACGGTTCAGCTTCACTTTCATGCTCTCATCAATCAATGTTATGTCTTTTACTCTCTCTCTCTCTCTCTTTCTCTTTCTCTATCAGTGATTTTTATTAGCCTAAAGGGTATGTCTTTGTCACTGTGTTGTGTGTTGTGTGAGTCTCTCTCTCCTCTATATCATCCTTATCCCTGAGATTTTGTATTGATTGCTTTGGTGGGTCTATTTATTTTTCTCTGCAACAAAATGGGTTATTTCTCTATTGGGTTCTGATTTGTTCTGTTGTTCTCACCGCCAAGCTTACTCTTCCTTTTCCAACACGGTTTTTATATATATTTTATTCTTTTTTAAATTTTCTATATCATCTTGGGATTTGTCTTGAAGCTCTCAATTTTTCTTCTGTTCACACTTGTGTATTTAGCTTCTGTGAAGCTTTTCCATATTGCTCTCAATTTTGAAGTTGCTTAATCTTTTTAACTGTTGTCCTTTGTGGCATAATAGAACCACCCCTTGATGCTTTTCTGTTTTTTGCCTAAGAGAAATGGCATTGGAGTGGAGTTTTCACTCTCCAAATGGTATTTTCATGATGCTATTGTTTTGTCTTGGCATCATCCTTGTAAGTTCGATTAATGAAGAGGGTTCAAGTCTTTTGAAGTTCAAAAGTTCCCTTCTTGACCCAAAAAACAATCTTCAAAACTGGAACTCTTCTGATTTGACTCCTTGCAATTGGACTGGTGTGTATTGCACTGGTTCAATGGTAACTTCTGTAAAACTTTACCACCTCAATCTGTCTGGTACTTTATCTCCAAGCATATGTAACCTTCCAAGGCTACTTGAGTTGAATCTGTCAAAAAATTTCATCTCTGGCCCTATTCCTGAGGGTTTTGTTGACTGTCATAGTTTAGAGATTTTAGACCTTTGTACTAATAGGCTTCATGGACAACTTCAGACCCCTATTTGGAAAATCACAACACTTATAAAGCTTTACCTGTGTGAAAATTATATGTTTGGTGAAGTGCCAGAAGAGCTTGGGAATTTAAAATCACTTGAGGAGCTATTCATTTATAGCAACAATTTAACTGGACAAATTCCCACATCAATCAGCAAGTTGAAGCAGCTTAGAGTTATAAGGGCAGGCCTAAATGGCCTCTCAGGGCCAATACCTGCAGAAATTAGTGAGTGTGAGAGCTTGGAGATATTGGGTTTGGCACAGAATCAACTAGAAGGTTCCATTCCAAGGGAGCTTCAAAAGCTTCAGAACCTTACCAGTTTGATTCTATGGCAAAACTCTTTATCTGGGGATATTCCTCCTGAGATTGGAAATATTAGTAGCCTTGAGTTGCTAGCTTTGCATCAAAACTTATTCAGTGGTGTCCCTAAGGAGCTGGGAAAGTTATCCAGGTTGAAGAAGTTGTACATATACACCAACCAGTTGAATGGAACAATTCCACCAGAGCTAGGGAACTGCACAAGTGCTATTGAGATAGATCTATCTGAAAACCGTTTGATTGGGATCATTCCCAAAGAGTTGGGGAAGATCTCTAATCTCACCTTGCTTCATCTATTTGAAAACCATCTGCAGGGTCATATTCCATGGGAGCTTGGGCAGTTGAGGATGCTAAAAAATCTAGACCTTTCAATGAATAACTTAACAGGTACAATTCCACTTGAGTTTCAAAATCTTACCTACATGGAGGATTTGCAGCTATTTGATAATCAACTTGAGGGTGTGATTCCTCCTCATCTTGGAGCTGTTAGAAACCTTACCATTCTTGACATATCAGCAAATAATCTTGTTGGTATGATACCTCTCCATCTTTGTGAATATCAGAAGCTACAATTTCTGAGCCTTGGGTCAAATAGGTTGTTTGGGAACATTCCTTACAGCCTGAAAACTTGTAAGTCTCTGGTGCAGCTTATGTTGGGGGATAACCAGTTAACAGGAAGTTTACCTGTTGAACTGTATGAACTTCACAATCTAACTGCACTTGAACTTTATCAGAACCAGTTCTCTGGGCTAATAAACCCTGGGATAGGTCAACTTAAAAAAGTAGAGAGGCTTCTCTTGTCAGATAATTATTTTACTGGGTATCTCCCTTCTGAAATTGGAAATTTGGCACAACTTGTCACATTCAATGTTTCATCTAATCTTTTCAGTGGTAGCATTCCTCGTGAGTTGGGAAACTGTCTAAAACTGCAAAGACTTGATCTTAGCAGGAACAAGTTCACTGGCATGCTTCCAAATGAAATTGGCAATCTGGTGAATTTGGAGCTGTTGAAAGTTTCTGATAATGCACTCTCTGGAGAAATTCCAGGCACTTTAGGGGATCTTATTCGTCTCACAGAGCTGGAGCTAGGTGGCAACCAATTTTCAGGAAGCATCTCTTATCATTTGGGAAGACTTGCTGCTCTTCAGATTGCACTTAACTTGAGCCACAACAAACTTTCTGGCACAATTCCTGATAGCTTGGGGAACTTGCAAATGCTGGAATCCCTTTACTTGAATGACAATGAACTTGTTGGTGAAATTCCTGCATCAATTGGTCAGCTTCCAAGTCTTTTAGTATGCAATGTATCTAACAACAAGCTGGTAGGAACTGTTCCTGACACCACTGCATTTAGGAAGATGGATTCCACAAATTTTGCTGGAAATAATGGATTGTGCCGTGTTGGTACTTATCATTGTCATCCATCTGAAGCTTCATCTCATCATGCAAAACCAAGCTGGATAAAAGATGGTTCATCAAGGGAAAAGATAGTGAGCATTGCTTCTGGGGTGGTTGGATTAGTTTCTCTTGTTTTCATAGTGTGTATATGTGTTGCAATGAGGCGTCGTGGCACTGCTTTTGTTTCACTTGAAGGAGAAACAAAGCCTCATGTTCTTGATAACTATTACTTTCCTAAAGAAGGCTTTACTTACCAGGATCTCTTGGAAGCCACTGGCAATTTTTCACAAGATGCAGTTATTGGAAGAGGAGCTTGTGGAACTGTCTACAAGGCTGTTATGAATGATGGTGAAGTCATTGCTGTCAAGAAGCTGAATTCACATGGAGAAGGAGCAAATGTTGACAGAAGCTTCTTTGCAGAGATTTCAACCCTTGGAAAGATCAGGCACAGGAACATTGTGAAGCTGTATGGATTTTGTTATCATGAGGATTCTAATCTTCTTTTATATGAATACATGGAAAATGGAAGCCTTGGGGAACAACTTCATTCCAATGCAAGCACATGTGCACTGGATTGGAATAGCCGGTATAAAATTGCTCTTGGAGCAGCAGAAGGCTTATGCTATCTTCATTATGATTGTAAACCTCAAATCATCCATCGTGATATAAAGTCAAACAACATATTACTTGATGAAGTGTTTCAGGCTCATGTTGGAGACTTTGGCTTGGCAAAGTTGATTGACTTTTCCTACTCAAAATCCATGTCTGCTGTGGCAGGTTCATATGGCTACATTGCCCCAGGTAAGAATAAGCTCACTACATGGGTGCAGTAATTATAGGTTTACTTATTATTAGAATAGTTGAGTCCCACTTTAATCTTTTCTTATGATTTAATTTCCAATATTTATTTTTTTCATATGTGACAATGCTTTTGGAGAAGAAAATAAAAATACTTAATAGAAAGCACAGCACATTGTGAGCAACTCTTGGAGCAGTGATAAGGTTGCTCCTTGTGATTGAAAGGTTACAGGTTTAAGTCTGGGAAACAACCTCTTTGCAAAAATATAATGGTAAGGCTAAGTCGAGGAGCCTTATGCACCAGAATTTGCCTTTTTATTTATTTATTAGGAAGCATATTAAGAAATATTTTCAGTAAAAAGGTTACCAATCCCAAGATGGGGTTAATGCATACTATCAAAAGTTGATATTAGTATTGTGTTTTGATAAGCTAGATGTAGTCATTGTAATCCTTATGCTTTATCATATGGTTGCTTGATTATTTTTTCAGAATATGCTTACACCATGAAGGTGACTGAGAAATGTGACATCTATAGTTTTGGGGTAGTTTTGCTGGAACTAGTTATTGGGAGGTCACCTGTTCAACCTTTGGAACAGGGTGGTGATTTGGTGACATGGGTGAGAAGAGCAATTCAAGCATCTATACCAACATCTGAGTTATTTGACAAGAGATTGAATCTGAATGAACAAAGAACAGTTGAAGAGATGTCTCTTATTCTAAAAATTGCTCTCTTTTGCACAAGTACATCTCCACTTAATAGGCCTACAATGAAAGAGGTCATTGCAATGTTGATTGATGCTAGGGAATACGTCAGCAATACACCAACCTCTCCTACATCAGAATCTACACTGGATGAAGATCAAGTTGCTTCTTCCAAAGGTTAGAAAGCTTAAATGTTCATAATAATAATAAAAAATGTTTTGGTAATTGATTGATATTAATAGAGCTTATCTTTAAATTTTCAAGTGATATATTTTTTCCTTGGATTACATTTTTATACATCTTTAAACTTCTAGTTGAGGTTGCTTCTTGTGACCGGAAAGTCATGGGTTCGAGTCTAGAAAATAACTTAGGAAAAAAAGGCCAGAGTAAGATTATGTACAGTCGACCTTCACTCTTATCCTTGCAAATCGGGAAGTCTTGTGCACCGCAATTTACCCTTTAAACTTCTATTTCAATGCCAAGCTCTTTTCATGACCAATTTATTGATATTTAGAGAATTAATTGTCCTGTCATGGTTGGTGCAGATGGTGGTCCTTGAGTTGCAAGTCACAAGCTTCACCCCATTATTTCAACATGTTTGAATCTTGGCCAATCATGTCCCCTGGCTCAATTGAATAAGTAGCATTAGCTAGAAGAATTTCATAATCAGTTTCAATGAAGCAAAAGCAATGTTTTAACCCAACCATGTGTCCTTCATGTGCTGCAAGATGCTCCTTACCAAAGCTGTTTGAAAAGTTTCCATCCTAACAGCATCAAGCAACTCTAATCTACTATATCTTTAGATTTATCATGATTCTATTCGCATAGCAAATCTCACTCTTGATAGCGAGTTGAACATACAAAGATCGTAACAACTCTAGGTTCATTCTGCTTTGAATCTTAATGATGACTATCTTTGTTTATGACTTAATTAATTTATACAAATCTGGCGAAATATAAATTGTAAATTTATGTGTCACGCCTTCTGATCTTCTCAGTAGCATTATAAAAATTTGTAGTATTGAAGTAAAATAACCTTTTGTTGGGGGTGTTAGACATGAAACTAAGAAATAAGAATGGAAGAGAAGGCGGGGTGGATCATAACGGTTTTTTTTTTTTTTTTAATAAATTTCCTAGCAAATAAAAAGGCTATTCGTGGTCTTGAGAAATTCAAAATGGATCCATTTTAGTCTTTTCGAAGAACTAATGTGGATCTTTTTTGAATTGGTGAAGGATCGCGATTTCAACTAAATGAGTCCATTTTGAATTTTTTAGGGACTACAAATAGTCTTTTTATTTGCTAAGGATTAAATCGGACATCGTAAAATTTACCGAAGACCGAAAAAAGATATTTATTTATTTTTATTTTTTTTGGAAAAACACTTTATTTTGGACCCTAAGGAGTAGGATAACAACATGAAATATATGATAAGTAATTTTAGAAACCAATTATTAAACCATTTTGTATGAAATCATTTACGAAAGATTTTGGCCGTTGATCATGCACAAGGTGATGGAACTGTTATCCTCACCCGTGTATGTAATTTTTTATTTTTTAGGATTCATTATCCAAATTGCCTCTTTGGGACGAGTCCAGTCTTCCAGGTATATCCCACGACTCAAGTGGGGAAAGAGGTCTATACATATATGTAATTGATATCAGTCAAGGGACGTGATAATTATCCAACTCTGACCCAAAAAGTCCTCGGTTCAAACCCTGTTATTTTGGCAATTGTCCATTGTTATACTCATATATATCCACCCTAACCAATTTCGGTTTTTAAGGTTTTTTAATATTGGTACATCATTGACATCATTCCATCCGCTAGTGAACAATTTTAAATCACGGTAGCAAGGGTTGAAGAAATGGATGAGAATGACACATTTGGAGATAGATCCTCGTGTTATTAAACATTACTATATTACATGAGAGAATCATAACCATATAATATAAGGGTAAATCAATGGTTATGATTTTATAACTATTTATTATAATATTTTTTTTCTCTATCCCTTTTCATTATTGATTCATATTTATATGATTATAATTTTCTCACGTGACGTAATCATATTAAATGAGGATCCACTTGGATAATCCCATGGTGTTTTGACATTAGGGTGTGTTTAGGATAGGTTTTCATTTGAGTTTGATGGGAAACTGTGAGTGGGTATTGAAAAAGACCATGTTTGGTTCAAGTTTTGGGGGGAAAAAAACTAGCTAAATAGAAAGCCTAGGCAATTAAATTTGTGTTATTTTTTTGCTCAAACTAACTATTCACAAATAGGGTGTGGTATTTTAGGATATTTGGGGAAGTGATATTTAAAGAAATCAAGTTATTAGTGTTGGACTCTCATTTGTAGGTAGTGGTTTGTTTAAAAAATATTGATAATAGGGGTGTTTGGTCAATTCAACTAATTTTCTCATCACTATTTTACGTTTAATCAAATATAGACTTTGCAAATTTACATAAATTTTTTCGATAATATTTCGGTGAACCAAACAATTTTTTTTTAACTTTTCCATCAAACTCACTTTTTTACTATTTCTTCATTAATTATGTTTTTTCAGTAAAAAAATTATCTTCTCTACAAACGTCCTCTTAGAGTACGTGCTTCCGCGTGGGAACTGGTGCATACTAAAAGCCACCTTGTTTTGGGCCATATCTGCTCATTCAAAATTGTCCTTTTGACGAGAGTGAATCTTTTCATGTGAAAAAATAGTCATGTGATGTGATCATGTTATTTGATCATAACTACTCATTTAAAAATTATATATTTTTCTCTCTCTTATCTCATTAACAATGAGTTATTGTGATCAAATAATATATCATTTTTTTACATGAGAGGATCCAATCTCCCTTTTGACATTGTTGGCATTACATCTATAGTTCTTTAGTAAAAGGCGAAAGAGTAGTTTCTTTGTGCTCACCGCATGGCTCCGTCTATAATTCTATATGTAGTATGTACGTCTGAATATCATACAATAGAGTTTACAGGGAGATAATATCTTACATTTTTTTTATAGGAAAAACTATTTTCATGTCACACGAGACAAGTTTTTTTTCCTACACACCATTCGATAACTGTGCCACCTTTTTCTTTTCTTTTCTTTTCTCAGGTGGTGGAGCCCACTAGTTTGTCTCTATGACATAAGATAACTATCTCTTTTAACATGAGATTAATAAAACCATTTTTTTATCCAAGAAAATATCTTACATTTAGTCTTCAGCAGCAAAAAAATAAAATAAATAAATATGTGGTAGGAAAAAAAAAATTATCCTACCGCTGAGAGTCGTAAAGCCCTTTATATATGTCATTTAACTGTTTACCATTTTTTTTTAATATTTCATAGAAACTCTCAAATGAATAATTATTTTTCAGTTTTTTGCTCTTAAAATCTTAAATTAATTGTTTATACTCTCAAATTAATTTCTTTCAATTTTTTAACATTAAAACTTGTTCTTACTTTTCAAATTTTAGAGCTCTAAATTAATTATACAAATATCAAGGACTCAATCTAGAGACCACTGATTAAGTTAGAACAACTTTTACCAGTTGATCCACGTGCTTAATGGTAAATTATACAGGTAGTAAATTATACTTCATTTGTACGTGACTTATTAATTTATCTTAGGGAAAAAAGTTTTCGATGTTACTTTAGATAACTTTATCTAATGTTCATCGAAACAACGTCGTTTTGGAGTTGAAAAATTTAAAAATTAGAGTGATAAAGACTATTATAACCCTGAAATAAATTAAAATTACAAAAATATCATGATTTTCGTCCCAAAACGACGTTGTTTTGATGAACATTAGATAAAGTTATCTAAAGTAACATCAGAAAAAACAAACCCTTTATCTTAATACATTTTTTAATTATAACTTCAAAATTTAAGTTATTAACACATTATAAATTCATTAACAGTTTAACACAAGTTAACATAGTTATAAGCGCCCACAAAAATATATAAAAACAAGATGTAAAAGTATTTACCAAAAAAAACTGATGTAAAAGTGATAGTGTGCACATAGGATTTCAATTTTATCAGTGAAAATATTAATTAAAGCAACCATATATCTCGATTTTTATAGAAGACGCGCGCAACGATAGTGCCAAACAAATTATAAATGGCAATTTTCAACTTCAGAGCAATGTTTAAAAACTTGGCTCAGTCATTGACTCGGTCGAGATCAAGAGTCACAAGGTTAATTCGCTGATCTAATTTTATATATTAAAAATATATAAATATATATCTTATATGAAAAATTCAAAAAAATAAACTATCAATCATCAAAGATTCAAAATATGTTTAACATAATTCAACCAATTACATCCACAAATCAATATTACACAAGCTAATCAAAGTATCAAAATATCGAAGTATAAAACACATATTCTAATGGATGACCAATCATTACCAGATGTTAACAAATAGTCAAAAATACAAGCAATAGGTGCAACTAGCAACAAGGCACTTCCATGAGCAATGACATCTCATCCAATTCAATTTCCTAATTCACTATTGTTGCGATACAATTTAAAAATCTTAGTTTGCATCATTTTTTATTTACTATTTTCTTGATATGAGAGTAAATACATCAGGGGTCAGAGAAAGCTTTAAACCCTATTAATAATACAATAATATCAGACATGCTCAGAGCAGAGAAACCAATCAAGAAAAAGAGTGTATTAGTGAAGAGAAAAACCACCACAGCAGAGAAGAAGCGACGGCGTGACAAAGAGGGAAGACTGAAGAAGCGGAGCCACAGAGGAGAGGAGGTGGAACCACTGAGGTGAATATGTCTGGAGAGAATAGAAGATTTGAGTTTGTTCTCCACATTCATATTTCAGAAAATGACATCGTTTTGTGTGAATTTTTTTTATTAAAGAAAATGCAGTGACCCTCCTGATTCAGAAGTCACAGAGACCAGATCGGGTTTCGGGGGTCAGAGGGATCAACGTGCATGCATGGTCTAACTGTTGACCCTAACCCTCAGAGAGAGGGGGGTCAGGGTTGACCCAGGAAATCGGGCGGAGTTTTAAAACACTACTTCAGAGTCTGATTTAAGTGTTTATTCAGCAAATCAAGCAATAAGAAATTGAAAAAAAAAAAAAAAAAAAAAAAAGAGTAATAAATAATAACCGTTTTGCATTGAGTAGGTGTTAACAATGTTGTCAAAACCAAGTTTCTATATAGAAACAGAAAGGGGTGAGCGAAATGTAAATCGAAGAAACGACACGAAATGTAAAATTTCTATTACTTAAGGTTTGTATGTGTGTGTGTGTGAGAGAGAGAGTGTGTGTGTGTAAAAAAAATCACACAAGCCGCTACTCAAAATTCAATGAATAACTTCATATTTAACATATATAAATCACATAACTATATAAGACATAAGTCCAAAAACACAAATAGAGAAAATAGAGTTTACAAAAATGTAAAAAAAGATTTTTAAAATAAAGAAATTAAGTTTAGTAAAAGCTTAAAAACTTGCGTTTCTACCATTTTTATGTGTTTACGCGGCTTACCCATTTTTACTAAGAAGCATTTTTACACGTTTTTACACTGCGTTTCGAGCATTAACAATGAGTGTTAGAAGTGTGAATAATTAATTTAAATCCTTCAAAAACTTGAATCTGACTTATATTTAACATAAATTTTTTTAAAAAGATTAAACTCATGTATGAGAGTATTATCACTAAAAAAATCTAGTTATGAATAATTTACATTCAGAATTTAGTATATTTGATTTTATTTTACAAAAGCCAAATTTTCTATTCAATATATAATTTTTTTTTTTTTTAGATTTTCTTACATAAGAAAAACAGAAAGCAAAACCACGTTTCATGTGAAAATGGGGAAGAAAACAAGATATCTATTCACACTAAATCTGATTGAAGAAGTATCAAAAGTAAAGTTGATATAACCTATTAAGCACCGACACTTCAAAAACCCTGACGTGTCGTGTCCGATAGTTCCCGACACTCTCGGATACTCCGACACTCCAACACACATTATAGAAATTCAAAAAAAGGTTCAAAGATTGATTTGCGTTGAGTTTTTAGTTTCAACTATTAGATTCATTGGATTACGATTATCATTTTATTGAGTTTAATATAAATATTTGGGATATGTTATGTTTCTTTGCAAAATTTATGAATATTATAAGTTTAGATTCATTGTTTTGTTAAATTATTGAATATTAAATATAATATACACTACATAAATTAAAATTTTATTTAATATCAAAACGTGTCGAAATCTAATATTTTTTAGAATTAACATGTCAGAGTGTCGTGTCGTATCGTGTCACGTGTCCCGTGTCGGTATCGGTGCTACATAGGCTATAACTACCTAACTATCAAATCAGGTTACAACATAACAATATAAAGTTAACCAAAAGTCAATTAACTAAAGTTGTCATAAAAATAAAATATACTTATTACTCCCCCTCAAGATGGACACTAAATATCAATGACTACCATCTTGGATAGCAAAGAAAAACACAAAAACCAGTTACTGTCTTTCTGGAGTCAAGACATCCTCCCTAATTCGCATCATTGAAAGCTCGAAGTTGAAGAGAAGAGAATGAAGGAGAAAGCAAACCTTGACTGGATATAAACTGACTTAACCTGTGAACAACATAGGTAATGTCAGGCCTAGAGAGTCTTATATAGTGAAGCCTCCCAATCAGTTTATGTACTGTAAACAATCTTGGAGAGGATCTCCATTTGTTCTATTGAGGCTGGCCTTGGAATCCATAGGGGCAACAGTTGGTTTTCATGCCAAAAATCCAATATCTTCGACAAGTCGTAAAGTATAATGCCTTTGAGATAAAATGATTCCTCTCTTAGCTCTAGCAACCTCTAATCCTAGGAAATACTTGAGATTTCCTATATCCTTGAGTTAATAGAAAAATAGAAAGTAGAACCACATTTCATGTGAAATCAGGGAAGAAAACAAGGGATTTATTCTCACTAAATCTGATATAAGAACCAGCAAAAGTGCATAAGATAAGAGTCTCTTGAAGAAGTATCAAAAGTAAAATTGACCACTATGCTAAAGTTATAGCTACCTGACTCTCAACTCAGGTTACAACATAACAGTATAAAGTTAACTAGAGGTCAATTAACTAGAGTTATCATAAAAATAAAATATACTTATTAGAATTTTTCACTAATTCACCGATTAATTGATTAATTCAGTCGACCTCACTATTTAAGCTAAAACAACTCCTTACCAGTTGATCCACGTGCTTGGTGGTCCGATAATTTTTTTCTAATTGCATAGACTCAACATCCATTAAATGTGGTCCATTGATTATATTGGTATTAATAACACAGGGAACCAAAATGATGTCACACTTGAAGATCAACAAGAGAGCTTGTCATTATACAAAAAAAGAAGAAGTAATTGTTCTTGGATAATGGACTAGCCCTTGTATTATGATAATCAAATCAAAAGGGTGCAAAGAATGAGTTTGTGAGTATTTGAAGATTTTGGAAAATGAACTTTGAGACGAGACTTATTTGGCCTAAATAGATCGAGCATATGTAAAATATTTTGAGTTTGACATGACTAGTTAATTTATTGTAAGTTAAATTATCGATCTCATCTGACCTATGTCAAAAAAATAAAAGGTATGACCTAGGCTTAACAAGCATTCAATACCTATCAAGAATTAGAAAAAAATAAATGAAATAATTTTATTTTATTAATTAAAATTATTTAAATATTTATCTTATATTATTTTAATTAAAATAAATAATATGATATAGGTCGGCCTGTGCGCTTGTAGGTCAGACCTTGTAAAATTAGGCATATGGCCTATTTTCTAAACAAATTTTTTAAGACTTAAGTCTATTATATTTTACTGAATATATTAGGTCAGACTTGATCTGATCTATGTCAAGCCATAGGCTCCTAATAGGTCGCTTGACCCATTTACTCTCCTAATTCGAGACATTGAGCAAATTTAGTGATGAGAAAGAATGTTCTCGATCAAGATAACATTAAAGTTTTATGCTTGTTAGAAATGAATTAAGTGTTGACCATATAAGTAGAAGGACTCATTAACTTAAAATCTTAAGGTCTTGAGTAGAGATGTGTTGTTGAACCCACTTATTGTGATGGATTGCCGCTTAGCCCTTTTAACGATAATTTTCCTTTACAATGGGCTTCCCCTATTATATTAGAGCCAATTATTCATTGGCCTGTGTGAATTAATTATTTGGCGATGGTGGACTTTATAAGTATAACCAAGCCTTGATCTACCATTTGAGGGAGAGAATGTTGAGAATACAAATGTAAGTAGTAAAGTCTCATATTGGTTAGAAATATCCTAAGTGATGATCATATAAGTGAAATGACCTATTAACTTAATATCTTAAAGTTTAGGATAAAAATACAGTATCAAGCTTGCTTTTAATAATTGATTGTAGGGCATCCCTAGCTACACAACCCATATATTTTAAGGTGTTGTTTTTCTTCTGTTGTAGGAAAAATAACACCCTTCATGCTTATTGAAATATTCAAGTGTGACGAGTCTCACATTAGTTAGTATTAAGTTAAGTAAAATGTATATAAGTGGGAAGAATGTTGCGATCATGGCAAGTACATCGGTCATATAAGTAATAAAGAGTGAGTAGAGTTATCGTTCGACAAGGATTAATGGCACCAAGCATTATTCTCACTATTCCCTTTAATTTGGACAGATCAATAGATGTAGAGAAGAGTAATTTTTAATTAAAATAAAAATAAAGATAATTGCAATTAAAATAAAACTCAGACAAGAACGCAGAGAATTAAAACGAAATTAAAGAAATCAATAATGAGACTGTAGCTAGGGAATACTTCACCTCCGATCCCCCTTGAGTAGTTTAAATTAATTTCAATAACAATTTATCTCAATTGTTTCAAATAATTCATCTTCGTATTAATTGATTGGTTAAATCCTAATTTCTTAGTGACTTTAACCCTTTAACCCAATTGGAATTCTAATGTCTTAGTAATCCGTTTTAGATTAAGCCTTAAGCGCGATGAATTATAAAAGTTTGCAATTTTTACAAGCCTATGTCTAGCTCATGCAAGAATTGGTGTTTACCCCTGTCGGGATTAAAATCCCAATATGTCTGTTGTGAACCATAACCTCAAATCCATATATGAATGAGCAAATCATACAAGAATGCATAAAATTATTCCAAGGTAAAACACAAACAATTTGAGATACTTTATTAAAGAAATAATTTAAACCAAACAAGGATTCACGTTGGATCCATAACCCTAACTACAAAAGAAACTTAGTCATACATAGTTGGCTTAAACAAAACAAAAAATAAAAACAATTAGAAGAAATCATGAAGAAGAAGAAAAGAAATCAATGTTGCCCAATTCTTCAAGTCTTCTCTCTATGAAATTCTCCAATATCCAGCAAAAGCTTCTCTCTTTCTGAATGTGCCAGCCTATTTTGTTTCCAAGAGTTTCCTTTTAATTTCCCATGACATCTTTAATGGAATATTCACTAGAATCTTCTATCATATCTTTAATCAAATTCTTAAAATCTTACCTTTTATATTTAAAGGAAAACTTTCCTTAAAAATATTCAAGAGAATTTTCAATAAGATCATCAACCAATTATATGATTCATAAATTTAAAATAAATCCGCTTAAGCTCTCCAATTTGTCTTTTTATTGAGCTGAAAATTACTGCAAAATATAAGTATTTTTATGAGAATATTACTGAGAATAAAATAATACTTTAATTATAATTCTCATAACTTTTAATTATTTTTAAATTAATTTCGTGCTTATATTAACCTTTAATACATAATAAATTGGAGACACATCAAATAATTTCCATATTTAGACATTGTTGTCCTCAGCATAAACTAGAATAAACAATATGAAGTAGGAAAGTGACCTTGGGAGAACAATACATGAAATTCAAGCATAACATTGCTTCAAACAAGTAATTCAGAGCAGATGCTCAAGAAAATACTATGCTAAGCATGAATGACTTCCAATATTGATAGCTTCAAACAATAATTCCAGTTTTTCAATAGGAGTATAATCTAACTTGAGTACCCCTCATTAGGATAAACAAAACACTTATCCCTCAAGTGTTTGGGGGTAAAATCACTCAATCCATTAGTGAAATAGTACTACCATAGGCTTGATCATATTCTCAAGTTTCTAAAAAAGAGGAACACATACAACAAGCACAAATTGATCAAATGGTTTTTTCTGGGTTATAACGTGGCCTGATATGGGGGAAAGAATATTTGGGAAGTAGCTAAATTACTTGTATGAGATTGAAATACGTTATCCAATTCACATACATTCTTTCACTACTTCTTCTCTTTACCGCATGTTTCTTTTCTAACTTCATGCTTTTCTCCCCTCTACCACCTTCTTATTTTCTTAATTGCTGCATCTTTAAAAACTTAAAAAATATTCTTTTTCTTTTTCTCTTTCTAATTTTCTATCTTATTTTTATTTTTTAACACAAACATAACTACTGCAGCTTTATTTAATATTTTTCTTCCTCATTTTGAGCACTCTTCCCCTCTTCTCATTACTTAACATTATTCATAATAACTTCACCTGAATATTTGATAAGTCTTTCAATCTCATTCAAATGTTGGATAATTAAGAATAGGGGTTAAGTAACAATGTGGGTAAATAAAAGAAAAATAAGTCTCATGCTCAAAGGGGTTAACAATGAAAAATTTATCGGGTGGTCTATTTGGCTAAGTGGTTATATAGAATAAAATGCCTTTATCTTCTCAATCATGCATGCATCAAGAGAGAAATGGAGCAAGTTTTAGAGTACTACTACAGTGAGGTCTCTCAAGAAGAAATTTAAACTGTTTAGGTTCAAACCTCACATGTTGTGGCATTAAGCTAGAATTTTATTTCATATTTTCTAAATCACAGTTTTATCCAAAAATTCTCAAAAAGAAACTCACTCAAACGAGAACTCATATTCTCCTAGATGAGATTTGAATGCAATATCATGATAAAAAATCATTGTGAATTCTCACAGTGTCATACATGCTTCCTAAAGTTTATTCAACTTATTGACTGATTAAGCTCATGTAAATCTGGACATGCTTTTCCAGAGAATAACAAAGACTAAAAATAAAAACAAAGTAAAAAGAAAAATGAAAACTAAAATGAAAGGACTGAGATATCTCCCCTGAATTTGAAAAACTTTGTTGGGTGTCTCTCTCTTGGTGTCCATTCCTCAGTCAGAGCATGTCATGCGTAAGTGTAGGTAAGTGTAAAGTAAAGACTAAAGGAGGTGGTGGTGTAAAGTAAGTGTATGTCTCAGTCACAAGTGAATTTCTTGGCGCTTAGGGTGCCAGGTTGGTGCTATAAATGCCGATTCCATGCTCATAGCGCAGCTAAATCGAAGAATTACGGAGTTTCTAACGCTGATGGCGCCAGATTAGTGCTGCTGGCGCCGTAAAACAGTGGCATCATTCTGGCGCTAGTGGCGTCATACTCAGACTTCAAAATTTTCTTACCTGATGCGGGAGTGTTCTGACTACTGCATACGAAACACACCATCTCTTAGTAAAAATTAAAAATTAAAAATAAACCTAAGATAACGAATTAAAATGAAAAGGAATAATAAAAACTCATTGGGTTGCCTTTCAAGTAGCGCTTGTTTTACGTTCTGAGCCTGACGTGACAACTTATGATTATGGTGGCTGGTAATTGGAGCTCAATGATGACACTATTCCTTTGCTCAGAATTTTTGCCCTGCCATGGTGATACTTATATGCAAGTGGATGAGGAAGAGGGGTCTTGGGAAATTTAAACTTAGTCTTCATATGTTTTTCCTTGTTCCTGATTTTTTCCATCTTAACCTTTGGCTTGCGTTCTTCATGCCTCTGATGGACTTCCTTCTTATTACCTTTTTCAACCTTCTTTTCAACAATGTAATAGGCTTGATCTTCAGGTTGAGGAGTAGGTAGTGGAGATTCATTTGTAAGCACTGTTGCAAAATCGGCAAGTATACCGTTCGTTTCAAGTAATAAAGTGATAAATAGAGTATTGTTCCCACGAGGATTAATGCACCAAGTACTAGTTTAACTATTCCCCTTAAGTTGAAAAATAAAAATTAGTTTGATTTGTGAAAGTAATTTAAAAAGAGAATTTAAAATAAAATAATAATTCAAAACAGAAAATTAAAAACAATTAATTTCCAACGCATGCAAGAAAAGGTCAAGAACGCGAGAAAATATTGATGAAAAATTTATAAAAAGGATGTAGCCAGGATGCACTTCACCTCCAATCCTCCCTTATATTCCTATATTGTATTTTATAATTAATTGGTTTGCTCAGACAATTCATTATTTCCCTATAAAATAGTTGAACCCTAATGTCTTAGTGATTTCAACCCTTTAACCCAATTAGAATCCTAATGTCTTAGTAATTCCTCTTGAATCAAGCATTAAGCAAATGAATTATGAGTCTGCAATCTATGTAAGCCTATGTCTAGATCATACACAAATTGTTATTCTACCCTTGTCCAGATTAAAACCCCAATATGTCTATTATGAATTCTAACCCTCAAAACCCTATAATTCAAAGTGGCCAATTCTAAACAAGATATGAAAAAACTAACACAGGTAGAATAAAACAAACTAACTAATTAACTTATAAAATATCAATACAGGAAATATAAAAGATTCACATTGGGTCCGTGATCCCAACTACAAAAACAAACTAGCCAGACATAACTGGCTTAAACAAAATCAAGAAATAAAAAGTATTCATGAAAACAATAGAGAAAAAGAAGAAGATGAAGGATCAATGATCTTCAGTCTTCAACTCCGGTGGAATCCTGATCTCCAGCGTGAGCCTCCAAGAATTCTCTCCAGCCAAAGATTTCTTTCTCTGGGAGTCTAAGCCTCTACTTATAGAGTTTGTGCCTTGCTCAGAAATCTTGATCAAATCTTCATTGTATATCTTGGGTCCAGTCTTTTTTGATATAGTCTGATTCAAATCTTGATCATATCTCTTGATTTCAATCTCCTCTGATTCAAATCTTGTCTTTTTCTCTGCTGCTCAATTAGGCCCCTTTATTGTACTTTTTCCTACAAAAATATAAGAAAGTCAGTGACAAGATATCTGATTGAGATTTATCAATTTAATAAAAATTCTAGCCTTTTTTATCCAAGATTTATCAAGATTCCTTCTCTTTTTGGCTTAAAATCATATATATGTTGGAGGCATATCAAATAATTCCCAGATTTGAACGTTGTTATCCTCAGTAATGTACTAGATTAAAGTTAGAAGCAAGGATTAACTCTGTGAAGAAAAACATGGAACATGAATATCTTAAGAGGTCAGACTGCTATGCATGTATAACTCCCTGTTAAAAAAACTCTAACAATGCTTTTCAGTTTTATCAAGAAATTAAGATCATAACTTGAATGTTCCTCACTGGATAAATATGTAACTCTCATCACTCTAGTGTTTGAAGGTTTCACACTCATGCCATCAGTGTAGTAGTGATTCCATAGGCTTGATCATATTCTCAAATTCCAAAAATTGAGGAACTCATTTGACATGCAAAAACTGATCAAAAGGTCTTTGATAGGTTATAACTTGGTCTGGCTTGGGGGTAAGAATATTTTGGATAAAGGCTGATTAATTTGAGAGATTGAAATACTGAGATTTTTTTGGCAATACTTTCTTCTCAGTCTTTTAATTCTGTCACTTTTCATCAATTTGGGATTCTTTTCCCTGTTTCACTACCTTTTTCTTTTCTTTCCTTGTTTGCAGATGTTTTCTTTCTTCTCTTTTGAGCTGCATTTTTGCAGTATTTTTGCAGACCATTCTTCTGTTTCCTTTTTCAACTTACTTAACTTTTCTTTTGAGAAGTACCTTGACTTTTTCTTTTGATCAGCATTTCAATCTCTTTCAAGGTGTTTCAATGGAGAAATGATTAAGTAACTTTAATAAGGTTTTTGAATAAATTGGTCTAAGGCTCAAAAGGGCTTAATAATGGAAAAATTCTTCTAGGTAGGTTATTTGGCTCTAAGTTAACAAGAATAAACATGCCCTTATCATGTCAGCAATGCGTGCAAGCCAGAGAAACAATTCAAGTTCTAGAAAACTATTACAGTGAGGCCTCTCTGAAAAAATATTTTTTTTAGGCTCAATCCTCACAGTTATAATTCAAATTAGAATCTAATTTCAAAATTTCACATCAAGCATTATTTAAGAGTTTTAACCAAAACAATTATACAAACGAGCAATCATCATTCTCAGATTATAAAAACAATTAAATGCTCCACAGCTATCATACTTCTTATAATTCAATCTAATTACTTACTGAGTAGGCTTTGTAAAATCTAGGAACGCTTGTTCAGGAATTCACTATTTTTGTATTTTTTTAATTTTTCTAAAAAAAATTGAAAAATTGAATAAAAATACTTGAATTAAAAATAGCAGAAATTAATAAAAATACTTGAATTAAAAATAGGAGAAATTAATAAAAAGAAAGGTTAAAGTATCTCCCCTTTTTCAGAAAATTTTTCTGTTAGACGTCTCTGTTGTGCAATTCCGCAGTTGGCATTTATCGCATATGGTATGCGCCCAATTCCAAGATTTAGAATGTTGCTTTCCTCAGCTATAAACTAAACTAGTCGAGTGAAGCTAATTCTGCGCAGGTGGAACACACACACTTGTTAAACATTAAACAGAATAATCATAACTCAGCATATAAAAGGAGATATAATCAAACCATAATCTAAAAACAGCAAAATAAAGAAAGAAAAAAAAATACTAAAGTCAAAGTAAATAGTGAATTCTGACTTTGAGCCTGGCGCTGATAGCATGGAGTTCTTGCTATCAGGGCGGAGCTACTGTAACTTTTGGGCTCATTGGTGCTGGGAGCGCCAATCTCGTGCTGTCAGCTCGTGTCATTTGTGGATTTCTAGCACTGATAGCGTCACCCTAGCGCTGTAAGCGCGGAGCTTCTGTCTCATTTCAGTCTTGAGCGCCAGGTTGGCGCTGATAGCGCCAATTCCCAGATTAATTTTTTTTTTCATATGTCCTTACTTCACCAAATACTTAACTTGTTAAAACTGAAACTAACCTAATAAAAATAAAATGATTAAATAAGAAAAATTTACCATTGGGCTGCCTTTCAATTAGTGCTTGTTTAACGTCACGAGCCTGACGTACCCCTTGTGATCATGGTGGCTTGTCGCAAAGAACCAAAGCTGGCTTTTTTCCTTGGTCATAGTCATCTTTTTGGATTTCTTTATCTTAACTTTGGGTTTGCTTTTGGTTCTTAATAGATAAGGATTCTTGAGCTTTATTTTTCCATCTCCCTTATCTTCAACAAATTGTGCTTGTACATCTGAGAAAAAAATTGTAAGTGATGAAGAAATAATTTCAAAATCAAGAATACTTACCTGGACTCCGTCCACCTTGTGAATTGCCTCATCTTTTAGCTTATCTACCACTGTATCTTTGGTGGCCAAGAATGGTTCTTCAAGAAGGTGAGCAAAAGCAGGGTTCACGTTAACATCAATGACTCCAAATTTTTTTCTGTACCCAAAGTTTCCCACCTTCACCAGTACATTTTCAGCAATATTAACCAGCACTTGAACAAAGTGATCGGGCAATTGTAGAGTCATCTTTGCGGATCTTATATGCCTTATTCCCATTTTCTCTAATAAGGTCATTGCACTTGATTCGCATTAGTCTCAACATCACAATAGGCTTGCTCAACTTGTATGTCTACCATGGGGCTAAAGGTGTTAGTGCTTCTTTCACTGCATGCCTCAATTGAATTCACAAGATTAGCTTCCTCGTATTCTTCCTCATTTGAAGATCTTATCTCTAGCTCCTCATAGTCTGCATCTTCTTCGGTTTTATACTCCTTCTATTCAAGTGTTTCATCATGAGAATGTATGAGGGTAATTGCCATTGAAGATGGGTTCTCTTCCCTATATGTTCCATCTTCTTGCTCTTCTCTTACTTCAAAATATTCTTCAACTTTACGTTCTTCTTCTATAGTAGATTCCTCCTCGGTTTTGAATTCTTTAGTAGCTATGTCACATCTTGATCCTTCAAGTATGAATTTCCCTCAACGTCTTCAGTGAGTTGCTTGAGAAGAGGTGCATCATTTTCTATATAATTCTCTTGAGCTAGAATGGATGACTTCTCCTCAGCTTCTTGCTCAACTATTGGCTGGTCCTTGAGTGCTTGGTATTCGTCGTAAACCACTCTCTCGATCAACGCAAAAACTTCATCAAAACTCCTAGTGTAAAGTGATATTCCATCTGCTAGATCTAATTTTATTCTTGAAAGTGGGCACATACTGCAGTATAAAATGCAAACAAATTCCCAATCATCAACTGGGCATTTTCTGCATAATCTCTTAAGCCTACACCAAGCTTGATATAGATGTTCTCTTTCCTTTTGTGCGAAGGAGTCGATCTCCTTTTTAGTCTTTGTGGCTTTGGATGGTGGAAAATATTTGCTCAGAAATCTGAATTCTATCTCCTTCCATGTGGTGATGCTTCGTTGAGGTTGGGACTTCAACCACGTTTTAGCTCGACCTTTCAGAAAGAAGGGAAACAAATGGACCTTAATAGAGTCTTCAGTAGCTCCGTCTATCCTTATGCCTCTGCAGAAATTCAAAAATTTATCTATTAGATCGTGAGGATCCTCTGAATATTCACCCCCAAAAAGTTTTGCATTTTCAATGTAGAGCAATTCTTCCTCCAAATCTAATAGAATTTCAAATTCAACCATTATAGTACATCATAGAGAACAAATTTTGTTTTTTTTATAAAAATAAAAACCGAAATAAAAAAAGATGAGATAAAGTTTAAAATTTAAAATTTTAAAAAAATAGAAATAAAAATAAAAAAAAAAAAAAAATCCACTCATAAAGATCTAAAAGCTACGAAAAATAAAATAAAGAAAATAAAAAAATAAAAAAAATAAAAAATGAGATAAAAATAAAAAATATAATATGGATGCATAGGGAATGTGCCTTGAGTTCTCTCAACCAGTTGTTTTGAAAGTTTTCCAATTTGACTCTCCAAATTTTTTATGGATGCATCTTGATTTTTGTGGTATGACCTTGTCTTTTGGATGAATGCATCAGTACTCTGCATGTGATCATTAGTAGTCTTGATTAACTGCAGTAGTGCTTTCCCCAGGTCAGAAAGATTGCTCTATGAAAGAGGTGGCAGTTGCAACTGTTGTGGTGACTAGTATGGAAAGCTTGGATTATTCTTCCATCTTAGATTATAAGCATCACCATAGGGACTGCTCTGGTTCCTCTGAGGTTTCCCCATGTAGTTGACTTGAGCTGGTTTTGTTCCAACCAAGGCATGACAATCCCTATTATTATGATTTCCTCTGCAATACTCACAAGCTAGTGGTTGAGCTTGAATAGCAGAAGCTTGAAACTTCTCAAACATGCTAGTGAGATTTGTAATTTGTTGAGATATAAGTTTCTACTGTGCTAACATTGTGTCATTGCTCTCCAGCTGAAAGACTCCTTTCTTGGTTTGCATTGAGATGCTCTCATTCTCTAATGAAGCCATAGATTCAAACAACTCTAATGCTTGAGTTGGTGTCTTCTGTCTTATGGATCCTCCTACGGCAGCATTGATCATCATTCTTGAGGACGGTGAGATCCCGTTAAAGAATAGCCGAACTTCCTTGCCAGGTTGTAGCTCATATTGAGGACATGTCCTCAGCAACTCCTTGAATATTTTCCATGTAGCACACAAGGTCTCTCGTTCAGGATGAATAAAGTTGGTGATCCCATTCACCATCTGGTTGTACTTGGTCATTGGAAAGAAATGAGCTAAAAAATTTGTAGGCAAATCATCCTAAGTATTGATGTTGTTAGCTGGTTGTTGTCCCAACCAATTGAGTGCTTCTCCTTTGAGAGAAAATAGGAACAACCGCAATCTGATTGCATCATCCGTCACTCCACCCCACTTGACAATGTCACATATCATCAAGAAGTTGTCTAGATGAGCATGTGGATCTTCTAAATAATCTCTTTTGAACTATTTTTGCTGGACCAATGTCAACAATACCGGTTTGATTTCAAAGTTGTTAGCCGGAATTGTTAGTCTCACGATGCTTGAATTCAGCCTTATGAAACTCGACATGAGAAAAGCGTCAATCAGTTCTTCAGGAAAAGGTGGTAATGGATTATTTCTGGCCATCTCTGGTTTCGCTCTTGACTATGAACTAGAGGGTTCTTCTTGCTTCTTTAGCTTGGTGAGTTTCCTATTCCTCTTTATAGATTCTCAATCTCAGGATCGAATTGTAAAGAATCAGTATGAATTATACCTCGCATAAAACAAGAAAAATTAATTAAGTAAAAATAATAAAAATAAAAGTCTAATCTTAAACATCAAAAGCTACGAAATCAATCCCCGACAATGGCACAAAAAACTTGTTGCGATCATGGTAAGTGTACTGGTCGTACAAGTAATAAAGAGTTAGTAGAGTTATCGCCCCACGAAGATTAATGGCACCAAGCACTATTCTCACCATTCCCCTTAATTTGGATAGATCAATAGATGTAGAGAAGATTGATTTTAATTAAAATAAAAATAAAAACAATTGCAATTAAAATAAAACTCGGACAAGAACGCAGAGAACTAAAACGGAATTAAAGAAATCAATAATGAGACTGTAGCTAGGGAATACTTCACCTCCGATCCCCTTTAAGTAGTTTAAATTAATTTCAATAACAATTTATATCAATTGTTTCAAACAATTTATCTCCTAATTAATCAGTTGGTTAAATTCTAATTTCTTAGTGACTTTAACCCTTTGACCCAATTGAAATTCTAATGTCTTAGTAATCCCTTTTAGATTAAGCCTTTAGTGTGATGAATTATAAAAGTTTGCAATTTCCACAAGCCTATGTTTAGATCATGCAAGAATTGATGTTTACCCCTGTTAGTATTAAAATTCCAATATGTCTATTGTGAACCCTAACCCTCAAATTCATATATAAGTGATCAAGTCACAAGAATGCATAAAATTATTCCAAGGTAAAACACAAAAAATTTGAGAATATTTATTAAAGAAACAATTTAAACCAAACAAGGATTCATGTTGGATCCATAACCCTAACTACAAAAGAAACTTAGCCAAACATAGCTGGCTTAAACAAAACAAAGAAATAAAAATAAATAGAAGAAATCATGAAGAAGAAGAAAAGAAATCAATGTTGCTTAATTCTTCAAGTTTTCTCTCTCCCTGAAATTCTCCAATCTCCAGCAAAAGCTCATGTCTTTCTGAATGTGCCAGCCTCTTTTGTATCCAAAAATTGCTTTTTAATAGTGATGAAACTATATCTTTTAGTTTCCTATAAGATCTTCAATAGAATCTTCACTAGAATCTTCACTAGAATCTCCAATCATATCTTTAATCAAATTCTTAAAATCCTTCCTTTTATATTTAAAGGAAAATTTTCCTTAAAAATATTCAAGAGAATCTTCAATAAGATCATTGATAACACATATTTTGTTACACTTATTTGTTACTCTTGATTAGTATTTTTAGGATTTATTTGAATAAAATAATGATTGTTAGAGTTACTTTAGGTTTTTAGTTTTTAATTGGGTTTAATTTATTTTCGTCAGAATTTTTCAGCTTTACGTTACTTCTGTATTTTGGCCATATCTCGGTCCATAGTTGTCGGATTGACTCCGTTCTTGTTGGATTTTTCAGATAACACAGAGAGATACAATTCTTATGCAGAGCTCTAAGCCCAATTCGGACTAGAAGCTGGTCGATTTTGGACACCAAGTTGGACGCGTTTTGCTGAAGTTTTGTTTGACTATTGGGCTTGTAATTTAAATTAAAACCCAATTACTTAAGTGGCCCAAAGCCAAGTTTTATTGTTTCATTTTATTTTATTCGGTTTTTTTATTTTATGTTTGGGCTGAAGCAATGAAACCCTAGCCGTCCTGCGTGACGGCTATTTAAAGGGGACTCTAGGAAACCCTTGGGAGTCAGTTTTTACAACAGAGAAGTTCTCTCTGAGTTTTTATTCAATTGCGTTCTTCATCTTTTTTCTTCTTCTTCTTCTTATTTCAATTATGCTTACCTTAGCCATGCGAGGCTAAGAACCTTTTAATCAACCTAGGGTAATGGATTCCATGGATTAGTCTTGAGGGTCTGCGTTTATTTCAAATCAGTTTTCGTTTCCCTTCCAAACTCAGATTGATATCGTGCGATCGTGGATATTCAATCTGAGGTTCGCGATTGCGATTATGGAAAGGGATTAATCATCAGATTTGATGAATAGGTTGATTGACCCTATGACCTTAAATCAAGCGGGCTGATACTCTGCGATTGTATGAGTAGAAGCATTGTCTTTGATCAAATGCTAAGCGATCGCTTAGAGAGGGTTGTCAATTGGAAATAAGGATTCTGATCCGATTGACAAATCAATCACGATTCTGATATTTTCTTATCCGAGGAAAGACGTCCATGGATCCCAAACCTTAGGTTGGTTATTTTTAATTACGAATTTTTATTCCAAATTTATATTCTGCCTCTTTAATTATTGAATCAAAATCTAAAACCCCCCTTTTAATTTTCTGTTCTCATAAGCGATTTTAACCAAAACAATTTCCTTGAGAGACGACTTAGGGTTTCCACTCTACTACAAATTTTCTGAACCCTAATAAAAAAATAATTTTTAATTTGCGCGAGTTCGACAGCTCGTGTCAAATTTGGCGTCGTTGCCGGGGAAATTGCATCGGTCTAAATCATTTTCTGATTCTTGATCATCTTTTTTTTCATCTTCATATTCTTTTTCTTTAATTTTCATTTTTGAAAAAAAAAGCAAAAAAATAAAAATAAATAAATAAAAAAAAATTGGGGAAATCGGTAAAACTTCTGTTTGAGCGATTGGTTCCAGGACGTATCGGGTATTTCTGAACTTGTTCAACTTGCTCTGATCGCTCTGAAAATTGGTGAGCTGAAGGAGACGATCATCCCTGTCAAAAGTCGTGAGGCTTTGTCTCACGAATCAGGCCCTGGTTTTGCCAAATTCCTTTGTTTACTATTTTATTTTATTTTTCGAAAAAAATTTATTTGATTTTTGAGTCCGTAAGGTTAATTAGAGTTTAGGAGAGTTGGTCCCATAGCATTCTGAGTTCATTTAGTGTTTTTTATAGATTTATTTTTGCTTCTGTTTGCTATGAATCCAATTTTTCACCCTACAGATGTTTGTTCTTCCTTTCCAGAAAGCGGTTTCCAAGTTGATCAGTCTGTTGCTGCAGTTTTTCCTGCAAAGCCACAATACCAGCAGATGCAGCAGCAGCAGCAAAACAATCCTTTCTCTAATGCATATAATCATGGCTGGAAAAATCATCCAAATCTCAATTGGAATCAGAACCAGCAAAGTGCACCATTCCAACAGAGGCAGCAGTTTGCACCTTCTCAACAGAGGCAAAATTTTCAACAATTTGCACCTCCACAGCCAATGCAGCAGCAAGCCAGTAGCGATGGTCCTTCTTTGGAGGATTTAGTGAAGCAGATGGCAACTATCAATCTGCAGTTCCAGCAGATTACTGAGTATTCCCTCCAGAATCTGCAAACACAGATTGGCCAGCTTGCAACGTCAATGAGTCAAAATCAACAAGCAAGTGGCAGCTCCCTTCCATCCCAAATAGTTCCAAATCCAAAAGGAAGCAGAAATGTGAGTGCTATTACTCTGCGGTCTGGCAAGCATATGGAGGAGCCAAACCACACTGCTGCTGAGTCATCTAAGGGAAGTGACACTAGCTCCAAGAAGCAGAGCACTGATACATCTGATCATCTTGTTTTCTGCATTGATGTGATAGATGAAGTTGTTGAGGATTTTTCTCCTGAATTCCTTACTGATTTTTCATCTATTCATGGTTCTGATTTCTGTGATTGTAGTGATAGTCAAGAGTGCATTGTGTGTGCTGAAATAGCATCACATCTTTCTGGTTTTAACGATGCACTTATTGATGAATCTGATTCTGAGTGTGAATCTGCACTTTCTGAATTGCCTGCTGATATTATTGATGATCCTAATTCTGTTTCTGAGAATTTGTTTACAGGCATTGCTACTGACTTGTTTTCTGCAGAATTTGCACCACCAACTACACCTCTTCCATCCAGTGAGCAGCCTCCGAAATTGGAGTTGAAGGTTCTGCCCGACCACTTGAAATATGCATTTCTTGAGGAAAATGAGCAGTTACCTGTGATAGTGGCCAAGAACCTTCTACCTGAGCAGGAGGTAAAGCTTCTGACATTGCTGAAAGAAAATAAAAAGGCAATTGGATGGACTTTAGCAGATAATGTGGGAATCAGCCCTTCCATGTGCATGCACCGCATTTTACTTGAAGGTGTTAAACCAGTGAGGCAGAAATCAGGCTGTTTGATGCTGTTTATTCTCCTTAGGGAGTTCAGGGAGTTCTCTTCCCTCTTTTTTCTTTTCTTTCTGTTATTTGCATTTTTATTTTTCTTTTCCTTTCTTTCTTTTAGTTTTTGACTTTTTCTTTTCTTTCTGTTATTTGCATTTTTATTTTTCTTTTCCTTTCTTTCTTTTAGTTTATGATTTTTTCATAGGTAGATTTTCCTTTTCTTTCTGGTAATTATTGAGTGGTACATAGAGTAGACATAGATCACAGTGTTTGATAGCATAAATCTGTTGGGCTTTGATCTCGATTCTTGGATTACAACTACCTGTTGATTGATTCTGTGTTGTTGATTGCATGACTTGGTTTACCCTTGTGAGGTTTTGAGCCTGCATACATGGCATATCTTCTGGCCATGCTTTCTTTCTTGTGTGTTTCTGCTCTTGATTGTTGTCCTCTAGAACTTGCTCTTGTTCTTTTTGAAACTGCATTTTTCACTTGCATGCATGAACATGATTGAGGCATTCTTTCTTTTCTGTACCCACTTTAGCCAGATAGCCGTCCCTTATATTATTATCCCTTGGTGAGCCCCTTTGAGCCTTTATATCTTTTATTTCTTAAGCCGCATTACAAGCCTAAGTGAAAAACCAATTAATTCCACACCCTGGAGTTTTACTGAGCATTGGTTTCATTGTGATGTTGTGTTTAAGTGTGGGGGTTTGCCCGAGACGGACAAAAGTTTAAGTGTGGGGGGTGACTATCTGATTCATTTCTGCTATGTGGTTTTACTTCTTCAAAACAAAAAAAAAAAAAAAAAAAAAAAAGAAAAAAAAAAAAAAAAAAAAAAAGAAAAAAGAAAAAGAAAAAAAAGTGTTTATCTTTTCAGTATCTTTGTTTTATGTTCTTAGTTTAGTTCTTAACTTTTGCTCTTTGTAAAATTCTGGGGTGTTTAGCTTTCTCTTCCATATTCATCCATACCTTTACCTCAGCCCCATTACAACCCTGCATAAAGCCCTCTTGATTTGTGCATGCATGTGTTATGAGCAGTGGAGAAGTAGAACTTGAGCAAGCCTATGGTAGGATGATTTTCTTGAGTTGATTTGAGTGATATACTGAATTAACTGATGCACTTGAGAGAAAAATTGAGAGCATCTTGTGAGGAACCATTTTTTATGCAGTTAGCAGTTGCAGTTGAAGTTAGCAGGTCTTGTGATTTGAGATTAGGGAATTTCTGTCCTAATTGATTTATCTGTAGAAGACTTGTGATCTTTGTATATTTTCTGTATGCTTGGTAATTGTTAGAAAGGATTGGTTGATCTTAGTATTTACTTTCAATTTTAGTTTTTGCCCAGGAGTGCAAAAAGATAAGTGTGGGAGAATTTGATAACACATATTTTGTTACACTTATTTGTTACTCTTGATTAGTATTTTTAGGATTTATTTGAATAAAATAATGATTGTTAGAGTTAATTTAGGTTTTTAGTTTTTAATTGGGTTTAATTTATTTTCGTCAGAATTTTTCAGCTTTACGTTACTTCTGTATTTTGGCCATATCTCGGTCCATAGTTGTCGGATTGACTCCGTTCTTGTTGGGTTTTTCAGATAACACAGAGAGATACAATTCTTATGCAGAGCTCTAAGCCCAATTCGGACTAGAAGCTGGTCGATTTTGGACACCAAGTTGGACGCGTTTTGCTGAAGTTTTGTTTGACTATTGGGCTTGTAATTTAAATTAAAACCCAATTACTTAAGTGGCCCAAAGCCAAGTTTTATTGTTTCATTTTATTTTATTCGGTTTTTTTATTTTATGTTTGGGCTGAAGCAATGAAACCCTAGCCGTCCTGCGTGACGGCTATTTAAAGGGGACTCTAGGAAACCCTTGGGAGTCAGTTTTTACAACAGAGAAGTTCTCTCTGAGTTTTTATTCAATTGCGTTCTTCATCTTTTTTCTTCTTCTTCTTCTTATTTCAATTATGCTTACCTTAGCCATGCGAGGCTAAGAACCTTTTAATCAACCTAGGGTAATGGATTCCATGGATTAGTCTTGAGGGTCTGCGTTTATTTCAAATCAGTTTTCGTTTCCCTTCCAAACTCAGATTGATATCGTGCGATCGTGGATATTCAATCTGAGGTTCGCGATTGCGATTATGGAAAGGGATTAATCATCAGATTTGATGAATAGGTTGATTGACCCTATGACCTTAAATCAAGCGGGCTGATACTCTGCGATTGTATGAGTAGAAGCATTGTCTTTGATCAAATGCTAAGCGATCGCTTAGAGAGGGTTGTCAATTGGAAATAAGGATTCTGATCCGATTGACAAATCAATCACGATTCTGATATTTTCTTATCCGAGGAAAGACGTCCATGGATCCCAAACCTTAGGTTGGTTATTTTTAATTACGAATTTTTATTCCAAATTTATATTCTGCCTCTTTAATTATTGAATCAAAATCTAAAACCCCCCTTTTAATTTTCTGTTCTCATAAGCGATTTTAACCAAAACAATTTCCTTGAGAGACGACTTAGGGTTTCCACTCTACTACAAATTTTCTGAACCCTAATAAAAAAAATAATTTTTAATTTGCGCGAGTTCGACAGCTCGTGTCAATCATCAATGAATTATATGATTCAGATTTCCAAATCAAATTCACTTGAGCTCTCCAATTTATCTTTTTATTGAGCTGAAAATTAATGCAAAATATAAGAATTTTTATGAGAATATTACTGAGAATAAAATATCACTTTAATTATAATTCTCATAACTTTTAATTATTTTAAATCAAAATCATGCTCATATTAACCCTTAATACATAATAAATTGGAGACACATCAAAGACCCATGAACCCAATGCCTTAAGATTTTGAGTTGAGATGTGGTGTTGAACCTACTTGGTACGGTTGATGTAGTCTTAGCCCGTTGGAGGTGGTCCCTCACCACAGGCTTCTCCCTGGAGCTGCCTGACAGTAGTATTAGAGTTAGATTTTGCTCGAGCTAGCCTGGTGATTGGCTAGAGGTGGGTTGAGTACTTGGACCCTGGGGTACTCAAAGTTGGGGGAAGCATACCAATTTTAGGTTTCACACTTGAGGGGAAGATTGTTAAAATATTCAAGTGTGATGAGTCTCATATTGGTTGGTAAGAGGCTAAGTGAAATAGCATATATGGGATGACTCATGAACCCAATGTCTTAAGGTTTTGGATTGAGACATGGTGTCTAATCCACTTGCTAGCATTGGGTTAGCTTAGCCTATTGGTGGTGGTCCCCCGCCACAGACTCTTCATGGACTCGCCTCACAATGGTATCAGAACCAGGTTGGGCTCGAGCTAGCCTAGTGATTGGCTAGGAGGCGGGTTGAGTACTTGGGCCTGGGGTACTCGGTTTTGGGGAGCATACTAACGTGAGTTTCACACTTGAGGGGAAGATTGTTGGGTTATTCAAGTGTGATTAGTCCCATATTGGTTAGTACTGAGCTAAGTGGGCGTGGATATAAGTGGGAGGACTCATTAACCAAATGCCTTAAGATTTTGGGTTTAGACATGATGTCGAATCCACTTGACATGGTGGTCTGGCTTAGCCCATTGGTTGTGGTCCCTCGTCACTGGCTCCTCCTGGACCCGCCTGACAGTGGTATCTGAATCAGGTTGGGCTCGGGCTAGCCAAATGTTTGGCTAGAAGGCGGGTTGAGTACTTTAGCCCTATGATACTCGATTGAGGAGGAGCATACCAATGTTGGGTTTCACACTTGAGGGGGAGATTGTTGAAATATTCAAGTGTGATGTGTCTCATATTGGTTGGTGATGTGTCCCATATTAGTTGGTAATGGGTTAAGTAAAGTGTATGTACTTAGGAGGACCCATGAACCCAATGCCTTAAGGTTTTAGGTTGAGATATGATGTTGGACTCACTTGTTATGGTTAGCTTATCTTAATCCATTAGTGGTGGTCCCCCGCCACTAGTGGTGTTCATCAACCGATACAAACTACTGTAACCGAACCGAAAACAAAAAAAACAAAAATTGAAAAAAAACCCGCAAATATTTATTGGATTGAATTGATTTTCGGTTTGATTGGTGAAAATTGATCCAATACAAAACGATCCAATATATTACCTTACCATATACCTACTTAGGCTTATTCCTCAATTATAGTCCAAAAATCATATAGCAAAATTCTAAATCCAAGACCCATTAACCCAACCATCAACTTCGAAACGTAAATGAAAGATCTATCTATGAGTCAGAAGAATTCAGTTTAATGTTTTAAGTTTACTTTCGATATGTTATGAAATTTTTGTCTAGGGTATTTATTCAATTTTACGATCAAGTTTTTGTTATTAGTGATTTTGGAAGATTTATTACTCTGGCATTGCCAAAATTTTCTGCTGGTATAATACAAAGGATCCATGAGAAATAATACTCCCTCATTTTGGTAAAAAATAATTCTCCCAAGTTCTGTTTTTAGGCTTTTCAAAAAAGCAAAAATCGATCAAATCCAAACCGAAGAAAATTGAATTGGATTGGATTTGAAAAAAAAATTCAAATCAAATGGATGATTAATAATCAAACTAAAGGGATTAGATTAGATAATTTTTGCTTTAAAAACCGATTCAATTCAGACTACGAACACCCTTACCTGCCACGAGCTTCTCTCCTGAGCTGCTTGACACTGGTGACACTTTGATCACCTATAAAGCACCGACACTTCAAAAATCCTGACGTGTCGTGTCCGACACTTCCCGACACTCCAACACGCATTGTAGAGACTCAAAAAAAGATTCAAAGATTGTGTTGCGTTGCGTTGCGTTTTTAGTTCTAATTATTAGATTCGTTAGATTACGATTATCATTTTATTGAGTTTAATATAAATATTTGGGATATCTTATGTTTCTTTGCAAAATTGATGGATATTATAAGTTTAACTTTATTTTTTTGTTAAATTATTGAGTATTAAATAAATATACATTACATAAATTAAAAATAATATTTAATATCAAAAAGTGTCCTAACGTGTCGAAATCTAACATTTTTAGAATTAACGTATCAGAGTGTCGTGTCGTATCGTGTATCGTATCTCGTGTCCCGTGTCAGTATCGGTGTTACATAGTTGATCAGTGTGCTTCCTTATTTTTTTTATCTCATGGAACCCACAAACTTTTATTAGTTTAGGAATGGATTTAATTTTTTCGGCAATAAGAAGAATATTTCCTATATTTTAAAGCATCAAGTTTTGAAAAATTGAATATTAGTCATTATATTTTATTTTTCATAGTTAAGAAGTCGGTTTATTGAATACTAACTTCCTATTTTTTTTTCGAAGTTTTTTAAATTTTTTTTAGGGTTAATCTTTTCTAATTTTACATGAGAAAAGATTTTTATGTTACTCACATAATTAAAGGGTGTGTCTCATTTTTATTTTTTTTGTCTTCATTTTTTTGTGAATTGACTTATATAGTGAGTGTGTAGCATGAGAAAAATTTCTCATGTAAAATGAAAAAATTAGTCACCATTTTTTTATTATACAAGTATACCAATATATTTGCCATGGAACCGAGCCTGCTGCACGTGGGTGTGAATTAAATTTTTGTTTGGGACTCTGAGCCCGGATTCATCAGAACACAAGTTCAAGAATAGCCAGGAGGGAAAAGGAAAAGCACGATTAGAAACGAAGTTTTTAAAAGTTCAAGAATATTCTGTCGGATCACGTACAGACCAAAAGTCAAATTCATAGAGAAGAGGCAAACTAGTCAATCACGGAAGTACCCAAAAAAAATAAAAAAATAAAAAAACCTTTTAGTTTCTCTAAAAAAAAAATAAAAAAATACGCATGTGATGACGTGGGCATAGAATTGTTGGGGACAATGATCAAATTGTTACTATTTATCTGAAATATTACCAAAATATCAGGTTTCAGAATTTTTTTGACCAAAGTGTCACATCATCAATCTCGTTATGCCACATGACGAGTCAAGATTGGCCACGTGGCAGTACCTGGTTGGTCCCGTAACTAGCTGCGCAGCGCAGCTAGATTACGTGACAAACAACCCTTGCCACCATGTGCCACGTGACCTAAAACGCTGGGCTACGTGGCGTCTTACGTGACCAAAATCACTGGACTGCATAGCTGTTTACGTGGCGGTGGGACACGTGTCATACTGTGACACGTGTCGCACTGTGATAAACTAGCTGGGCTGAGCAGCTGGTTACATGCATGTATGACACGTGTTATTTAAATGAAATTAAATAATATTAATTTAACACTCCTAAATTTAATTACTTAATATTTACAAATAATTTAACTTAGCATATTGCTAATTAAAATAACACTCCTAAATTTAATTACTTAATATTTACAAATAATTTAACTTAGCATATTGCTAATTAAAATAAAATAATTAACAATCCAAAAAATAAGTACTTAATAGTTATAACATAAATAATTAATCATTATGATTAATTTAAATTAATATGGATTAAATTAAACCATTTCAGTTAACAAACATAAAATATATTACATTAATTAACAACCCTTGATTAAATTAAGTAACGTAACAGTTCATAAAAATTAATTAACATATTTTAATTAAGGAACGTAACAGTTCATTAGTTTTAATTTTAATTTTAATTTTAATCGTTAAGTAACAACCATAAAAATATTCCAATTAATCATTATTTTAATTTTAATTATTTTAGTTTAATTCAGTATATATTAATTTTAATTATTTTAGAATAATTAATTATTTATTTTTAGGGGTGTTAACTAAAATAATTTAATGTAATTTGTGTTATGTTAAATATTAATGAACTGTTACGTTTGTTAACTTAATCAAGGGTTGTTAATTAATGTAATATATTTTATGTTTATTAATTGAAACGGTTTAATTTAATCTATATTAATTTAAATTGATCATAATGATTAATTATTTATGTTATAACTATTAATTACTTATTTTTGGATTGTTAATTATTTTATTTTAATTAGCAATATGTTAAGTTAAATTATTTGTAAATGTTAAGTAATTAAATTTAGGAGTGTTAAATTAATATTATTTAATTTCATTTAAATGACACGTGTCACACATGTACGTAACCAGCTGCTCAGCCCAACTAGTTTATCACAGTGCAACACGTGTCACAGTGTGACACGTGTCCCACCGCCACGTAAACAACTAAGCAGTCCAGCTAGGGTGTTCGCGGTCTGGATTGGATCGGTTTTGGAAGCAAAAATCATTCGATCCGATCCCTTCGGTTTGACCACATAATCATCCATTCGGTTTGGACTTTTTTTCAAATCCGATCCGATCCGATCCAATTTTTTTCGGTTTGGATTGTATCGTTTTTCGATTTTTTAAAAATTCTAAAATTTGTTTCATGCAAATAACATCTTTTATATATATGTATTGGCTTTGTAAAAAAAATTGAAATACAGAAGCATCAGTAAACTATAATATAGTTTTTTTCGGGGGGACAATGAGATATGAAACTCTACGCAGATGAAATTTTGTTGATGAGATGTGACTAGGTTTTTTCTTGGGTTTAGTTGATGGGTTAATGAGTCTTGGGTTTAGAAATTTTTGGATTATGATTAGAGAAAGACCAAAGTAAGTAGAGGGGAATTATCGGTTTGGATTGGATCGATTTTCATTAAGCAATCCGAAAATCGATCCAATCCAATTAAAAATTGCGGTTTTTTTCGGTTTTCGATTTTTCGGTTTTCGGTTTGTTCGGTTATCGGTTTTTCGGTTCGGTCACCGCGGTTTGAATCAGTTTGGATCGGTTGATGAACACCCCTAAGTCCAGCAGTTTTGGCCACGTAAAACGCCACGTAGCTCAGCGTTTTAGGCCATTGCCACATAATCTAGCTGCTCTGCGCAGCTAGTTACATGGCCAACCAGATGTTGCCGCGTGCCAAACCTAACTCACCACGTGGCCAATCTAACTCGTCACGTGACATAGCATGATTGATGACATGACACTTTGATAAAAAAATTATGAGACGTGGCATTCTAATAATATTTTAGATAAACAATGACAATTTTTTTTTTTTGATAACATAACAATGACAATTTAGTCATTGTCGCGAATTGTTGCGCTTGTGTGATGAATTTGGAATTGGTGAGTCATGAGTGACTGCAAAAGGGTCTTTAAGTAGATGAGAGATATTCTCACTACCAAAATTTTCCACTACCAACTTACTACCTATCTAATCACCATTGGATTAATATTTTCTCTCTTTTCAAATTTTTTTTTAGCATTCTCTTTCTTTGATCCAATAGTCATTAGATAGGTAATAAGTTGGTAGTGAAAAATTTTGGTAGTGAGAATACCCTCCCTCCTTTAAATATGTGATAAAAAACACAATCGTATTTTATTTTTATTTTTTAAAGATTCAAAAGAGTCTTTCCTCAACAAAAAAAATATCCGTGAATCACATTCTTGGGTACAGTATTCATGTTTGTGGAGACAGTTAACTAAATAAATTTTTAATGCAACTGATTCAGCGAAGATGCGCAGTACATTTGTCGCGAAGATGCAGTACATTTGTCATTTACTTTGTAATAGATGAATAAAAAGTATCACATTATTTGAAAAAATGGAAAATTATTTGTTTTATGTAACTTTTAAGTTTTTAAATAATTTTTAAGCTAAATTTTTATGTAATCGATCGAATTTTTCATATTAAAACTTTGGAAAAAATGTTTATCTTTTTAAATGACACAACTTATATCCTTTCACCCTCACAAAGAGGTGGGGCCCACACCTTTATTTTTTTTGTCAACTCTCTCTCCTCCTTTATCTATCTCTTTCTCTCTCTTAAAATGACACAACTTTACATCCTTTAAAATGACACACACTTTACCCTAAAACTTTTTCTCTATTTGAGAGGCATGTTATAAGACACAAGTCAATTTTTGAGAATATGATTCTATTTTTAAATTATCTAACTTTACATTTAAAAATTATATTAAAAAATATTGATGTTGTTAAGAATAAAAAATAAAAAATATCCTTAATTTCAAGCTTATTAAATGCATTTCAAATATAAAAGACAATAAATTTTGATAATATAATTCTTTATTATTTGTTATCTATAATTAAATAATATAAGTATTTATTGTTAAAATATTATATAAATTATTGTTCAAAAAAAAATATTATATAAATTTAAATTAAAGAATGTAATTAAAATTAATATAAAGACACATAATTATAGAAGAAAAAAACAATAATTATCTCGTTCTTAATTTTGAAAGAAAGGACTCAAATTTTCTACGCGAGATTTGATAAATCAAATTTATTAAAGAAATTAATATTTTTTATATTATAAAAGAGAATTTTATTTCTTATACATATATAAAAATATGTGGAGCTATACAAAAAGAAAAAAAAAATATTAACCCATATATTTTTATATAAATATAAAAAATAAAATTATTTTCTTAGATAAAAGAAATATTAAATTTATTAAATTTATTAAACTGTTTGAATCTAGATTTGTGTGGACACTATCTTATCGAGAATAATAAAGAAAGTTCATTTTCAGCCACATGAATCAGAAATCTAGAAGTGTCCTTTTCCTTATAAGGTTGTATCTATACCTACTGAAGTGGTACCTTAAACTTAGAGCATCTGCCGATCTGGCTACTTCACAATTTCACTTTTGATTTTGGTGAACCTCTGCATTCAACAATGGAGGACGAGGTGGTTCTGTTGGATACATGGGCCAGCATGTTTGGGATGAGGGTTAGGATTGCATTGGCTGAAAAGGGTGTTAAGTATGAGTACAAGGAAGAGGATCTCAGAAACAAGAGCCCTTTGCTTCTGCAAATGAACCCAGTTCACAAGAAAATCCCAGTTCTTATCCATAATGGAAAACCCATATGTGAATCTGCTATTATTGTTCAGTACATAGATGAGGTTTGGAATCACAATCCTTCACTCATGCCCTCTGACCCTTACCAGAAAGCTCAAGCAAGATTCTGGGTTGATTATATTGACAAAAAGGTAGTTCCTTTGCTTTGTTCTGATTTTGAATTTCCATTCTTTTGTCTCTTTATTTTAGTGGGTTCATTTCAAAATTTATAAAATGAAGTTCTGGATTAGAAGATTTGTATTTCATCCTTGTTAATGGGAATATATCATTGATTTTTGGTAGTTTTTATGATTTAGTGGGAGGAGTATATATTAGGATTTTGATATATATTTTTTTTTTTTGTACGCTAATATTTGATTTTAGTACAAGTAATAGTTTGTGATCTTCAATGCAGGTGTATGATACTTGGAGGAAAATGTGGCTTTCTAAAGGAGAGGAGCATGAGGCAGGGAAGAATGAGTTGATCTCAATCTTTAAGCTGCTCGAGGAGACACTTGGTGACAAACCTTTTTATGGGGGTGATACTTTTGGGTTTGTTGATGTCGGTCTTATCCCTTTCTATAGCTGGTTTTATACTTATGAGACGTTTGGTAACTTCAAAATGGAAGCAGAGTGTCCTAGTTTGATGGCTTGGGTCAAGAGATGCATGCAGAGAGAGACTGTGTCCAATACTCTTCCTGATGGGAAGAAGGTGTATGATTTTGTTTTGGCCATTCAGAAAGCACTTGGACTGGAATGAAGGGACTTCATATATGAACCAAACTATAAAAGATTTGCAAGTTAAACATGGTATTGTAAGGTCTTGTGTAATTTTATGTTATGTTTGTTAGGCTTGGTTTACGTATGGTTTGGTAGATACTTGAGTGTGTCTACTAAGATTTGGAGTTGAGTAGGGATGAATGTTGTTATGTTTGGTTGAAGTTGTGACTTCATGATTAATAAAAAGCTCATGTTGGATGTTTAATGTTGTCCAAGTATATAGTATGTGCAAAATAATATTGCAATATGTTAAAATTTTAACATGCAATCTCCAAAAGTACTTCCGATGAGAAGGTCTATAATTAACCATTAAGTAATTATTTCGAGATAAAATGATATGCAGTGACTCCAATTTAGGTAAGGGAGATAATTTAAAAATACATAGGACAAGAGGAAGTGCTCTCAGCTAAGGCAGAATTTTCCAAGTCCAGCTAAAACAGAAAAGTTAACACAGTGAGTGAAGATGAGTATTTGAGTTTTGCTATCAATTAAGAATTAATAAATTAAGTACAGACAATATAAATGAAGGACACATAAACTTTTGAATTTAATGTGCTGTCGAAGGGCCTTTTGACCTATATAATTTGAAATTGGTAATGTTTGATTAATATAATTCTATGACAATACTATTGGCCATCCTTATGCATGGCAACGCGGTTTGGCAAGCTCCGTTGAGGGACTCGTTAGATGCAAGACCGTCTATGAAAACGTCACCATTCATATCCTATTTAAGTCGAGAAGAACGCGGCATGCAATGAAACGTGTTTAGGTGTCAGGATGTAGATAACACGTCCCTGCACCAGCCGTGTATGTGAAATGTCCTCATAGCTAATGTTTTCATGGTCCTTATAACCGGCTCTGAACATACCGTGAATCTTGGATGTAACAAAGTGAAAATGGTACTGATTGAGACGTGTTTAGAGACGTTATGTTCAGTAACGCTTTCTGAGTAACTTAGCATGCCACTCACTGAAAACGGTAGGCAAGCCAACGTATTACAAATAAGACAACTGACATCCAAAAATGGTACCTGCCATAACGTGTATAAAAAGATTCTTTTCTCTCCAAATTGAGTCACATTTCGCGTGAGTGCTGAAAAATCTCTTGCTTTCTGCAGCTATAAATACGTATATTGTTTAGTTAATATCAGTCGTGTTCCTCTCCTATGTATACTGATTGGGGTGTTGTTATGTTATTTAATGTTATGATCTTCTTGAAATATTTTTGTTATGGCATAGCACATCGGGTTATATATGCATCAAATGATGAGGACAATCCCATGTTTAATACAATTCTGTAATCTTATTACTTTATAAGAAAGTCAATATTTTAGATTATGAATCTTGTGAAAATAGTAAGAAACTGAATCTTATAATTTCGACCTTAAACCAAAATTTAAACTAAGTGAATCGTAAACAACCTTGTTATGCCATTCAATTTCACAAGTAAGAAATTTAGTATATAATCAGAATTTAAAAGCAATCAACCTAAGGAATTAGGACCTTTTAATTTATTTTAGTTAGTTTTGTTTTTAATTATTATATTGCAATTAGATTTCACTATTACATACATATAAATTAATATCAATTTCGAATATTACATGTACTGTATTATTAATATTTAAGGTCACAACTTTTTTAATTTATTTTATGCAGGACCTTTCAAAAACTTAATAACATGATCACTAATAAATCAGGTTCAAAAATGAATACCAAAAAATGCAAAAATTGTACAAAATTGATCCGTATAGAACACGAAATCCTATTAATACAATTACAACATTAATATAATTTGTAGATTTACTATAATATTTAACCTAATGTCGATATATATGACAATATACCATGTTTCTATTATTTCAGTCTAATTTTTTGTAATCTGTCTTCAATATGCATTTAAAAGTGAAATTTTATAAAATGCTAATTTTTTGGGCTACCCTACGTTAATCAAATAAAATAAGGGTAATCCATCCGTAATGTTACAGATTTTTTTTTTGTTTTTCCTCCAGAGACAATTTTGTTGAGGAATCCATGCATTGTTTTTCTCTCTCAAAATATTGTCTTTATAGGACAATTTTTTTTCCCCGGTAAAAGTATAACACCCCGTATATATCCGGTAATGTTATCATACAATCATATTAAGCTGCGCTTAATTAAAAATGCGGAATATCTTTTTCTTTTCAATTATGAAGTCATTATCATTACCAACTTGCTTATTAATCAACTAATAAAACATCGCCTATATGCATTTGCAATAAAACAGCTAACTGAAATACCTCATTAATTAAAATAACATAATGTATATCTCTAGTCGCGGAACTACAACACGTAGACCAGACCACTAGCAGTTTATACAACTCGACTCAAAAGTACTAACAACATAGTGGCATGCACAACTCCCATGCTCACCCAAATAAGGCAACAAAGCCCAACATAAGTCTCAACTCAAAACATAAAGAGCAGAAAACATAAACAGCATCCAATCTAGTCATGACAGACATACAACATAAATATCATAATCAGCTAAGCTCTGGCCTTCTGCCGCCAGAGGCATCAGTCACCATACTACCTGAACCTGAAATAAGCATTCCCCAAACGTGGGGTGAGATCTCTAAACAAGAAATCTCAGTAAGGCAAAGGGTCCTCAAGGATCTTCCACCTCAAGCTCACTTACATGTGCAATATAAGTTTAAAAGCAGTTCATCAATATCATTTCTAAAACAGTGCAATGCAGCAGATAATCATGTCATGTGTGTCAATACTATTCTACTGGCAAGAGAAATGCAGGATTTATATACGTCTAATACCCACAAATAGTGCAAGATGCTACTTGCATCCACCCCGGATCACCGTCTTGTATGACGCTACATACTCAGACTTACTGTCAAGATAGAACAACACATGCATATTAAAAGCCATTAACACATAAAGCTCAACATCATTTCATATATCAAAAGCATGTAACACAACATGCATATAACCATACCCCCATGGGACATGGTGGAACCACAACATGGCTAAACCGAGGACACGAAAGCTTACCTTGCAAGCTAACACCCAAAGCCAAGAGTCCACAGCTCAAAGTCCAAACACAGCAGATTCACAATCTGTTATGGACCAATAAAATATCAATAAACATGCACCGTACGCATACAATATTAAGACAATGCCTTTCCATTATGTTTTACGTCTTAAGGCTTCACACAAGCCATAAGCCTTTAATCATATGATTCTGACTTACATTAATTAATTACAGAAGTTCAACTTCCTCAAACTAGGGTCCACAAACCCATAGATCAGTTCTGGATGAACAGTACGCTACTGTTCCTCGCAAACCCAGAATATTTGGATATTCCTCGGGGACATATCTGGATATCCAATATCTGGATATCTCATAGGCAATATCCGGATATCACTATGGTAATATCCGGATATCACTATCCGGATATCCAGATCCCCATATCCGGATATCCATATCCGGATATTCTATGGCAAATATCCGGATATTTTGCGAAAGAATGCAGTTTCTACATTTCCTGAAGATATCCTTCCAAGGTTCCATTTTTAACATTTCCAGAAGCTAAAACATGCATCTTAAGGTCCATTTAGGTTCATATGACAGTTGGTTACTTTTTTAATCCATTAAACATACCAAGGCATCAACTTTAACCCATTAAACTCAAGATCAAAGGTAGAACCACTTACTCAAGGTTCAAAACAGAAAAGCAAAGGCTTATGGAGCTCTCCAAACAGCTCCAACAATGCAGACCAAGAAGGTGCACAAAAATGCCACACCAAAGGTTGATTCTTGCACCAAAAGATTACACCTTGAAGCTCAAAAGCCAACTCCAAGGTTCCCACAACCAAAACCACCAACTCAGCCCCTCACACCTCACAAGACAGTGACTAAACTCAGAACAAAAGCACTCTCCCCACTCACACTACACTCCACTAAGTGTTTGATGAAGAAACCAAGAAGAAAGATGAATTCTTGGCTCTTAAGGTGAAGAGGAAGGGATGAACAGCAAAGGAAGAGGCACTCAGCAGCTGAGCATTCACGTAGGAAGCTAATATGGCCTAGGGTTTTGTGCATAAGTTGCATTTATAGTCACTTAAGCCTTTAACACATAGAATTAAATTTAATTGCTACACTTAGCATTTTAATCCCAAACTTTGGATTCTTAACCTACTCAATTTTACAAGAATTATCATATTTTTCTTATAATTTTTGGAGCATCTTTCCAGTACGCGCTTTTCATAGCCAATACCAGTTTTTGGCACCAGTTTTCATTAGTTTGACTTGAAACTCATTTTACAAGTCCTACATATTATTCTAGTAATTATCATGAACTTATCATAATTTTTCGGGATACTTTTTCGGTACGCATTTATACCGACTAGCAGAACCGGTATCTTCACTTTTCTTCTGAAAAGCGACTTTCAGCATTCTTAATCACTTACTATAGTTATTAGAGCCTCATAATAATTATTAGGGTCAATTATGGAATTATTTCCTAATTTCACATAATTAATTAATTAAATTCCTTAATTAACGGTGCGGGTTCGTACATTCCCCCCCACCTTTTTAAGATTTTGTCCTCAAAATCAGAATATACCTGTCACGGAAGTCGGGATACTGTCGGAGAAGCTCGTCCTCTCGCTCCCAGGTACACTCCTCAGGAGTTCTTCCTGACCATTGCACTTTGACCATCGGAATGATCTTGCTCCTCAGCTGCTTCTCGCCACGATCGAGAATCTTGAGTTGTCCGACGGGAGTTTTCAAGTTCTCCCGAACCTCCACATCATCCGGTTGCACCACGTGCGATGGATCCGCTACATACTTGCGAAGTTGAGACACGTGAAACACGTCATGGATGTTGGCTAGGTTTGGAGGCAAGGCAAGCCGGTAGGCAACATGTCATACTCTACCAAGAATCTGATAGGGCCCAATAAACTGCGGGCTCAGCTTCCTCACTCCGAGTGCTCGTCTAACACCGGTGACAGTGAAAGTATCACAAATACGTGCTCACCCTTACTGAACTCCAGTGGACGATGCTAGACATCGTAGTAGCTCTTCTGGCGATTCTGCGCCTGCTTCAGCTTTTCCCCGATCATCTGGATCTGCAGGGTGGTATCTTGGACAAAGTCCAAGCCAAACAACTCACTATCCCCAACCTCAGACCAGCAGGTAGGTGTACGACACCTCATACCATAGAGCGCCTCGTAGGGTGCCATGCCCAGGCTAGCATGGAAACAATTGTTATACGAAAACTCCACCAACGGAAGGTACCTATCCCATGCCGAGCCCTGCTCCAACGTGCAAGCCCGCAACATGTCCTCCAAGGTCTGGATAGTCCGCTCAGTCTGTCCATCAGTCTGAGGGAGATAGGTTGTACTCAATCTCAACTGAGTACCAAAAGCTCCCTGCAGTGCCTCCCAGAATCGAGATGTGAACTTCGGGTCCCTATCACTGATGGTACTCTCAGGAACCCCGTGAAGCTTCACGATCTCGCGAACATACAGTTTGGCCAACTGCTCAGTCGTGAAGCTCACCTTCACTGGAAGAAAATGGGCAGATTTCGTCAGTCTGTGCACAATGACTCATATCAAATCACAACCAACCTGAGTCTTCGGCAAACCCACAATGAAGTCCATGGAAATGCTCTCTCCCATTTCCATTCCGGAATCTCAAGAGGTTGAAGTTTACTAGACGGCTTCTGATGTTCAATCTTCACCTTCTGGCAGATCAAACACTTGGACACATACACAGCTATGTCCTTCTTCATTCCTGGCCACCATAAATTCCTTTTCAGGTCTTGGTACATCTTTGTAGCACCGGGGTGAACAGTAAACTGTCCCTTATGGGCCTCCGCCATAACCTCTTCGGTCAAAGGACCTCGAGGAATCACAACACGCTTTTTGAAACAACAGAAGTCCATCCTCATTCCAAGACACACCGTCTTGGTTCTTCACGTAGTCGAGACATTCTCTCTGCACTTGCGCCTCTTGGATCTTCTCCATAAACTCATTCCGGACTCTCACAGTCTCTATCTCGAGAAGTGCACCCCCAAACAAGGTTGTCACCTTCAGATCTCAAAACTTCTCTATGAGGTCGAAGTCGTCCATCGTTAAACTGGATAGAATCACAGATTTCTGACTCAAAGCATCAGCTACCACATTGGCCTTGCCAGGATGGTAATTCAACTCAAAGTCGTAGTCCTTCAAAAATTCCATCCACCTCCTCTGCCTCATGTTCAGCTCCTTCTGATCAAACAGATACTTCAAGCTCTTGTAGTCACTAAACACCGCAAACTGCATATCGAACAGGTAATGCCTCCAAATCTTGAAGCAAACACAATCGCAGCCAACTCCAAATCATGAGTCGGGTAATTCTCCTCGTAAGGCTTCAACTGCCTCGAAGAAAAAGCAACAGATCTACCAGACTGCATCAACACACAGCCCAGCCCCTTTCCGGAGGCATCACAGTAAAGCTCAAACTGCTCCTCAGGATCAGGAAGGACAACACAGGTGAAGTAGTCAATCTCTCCTTCAACTCCTGAAAACACGCCTCATACTCGTGAGTCCACACAAATGGAGTCTCCTTGCGGGTAAGGCGAGTCAAAGGGAGAACCATCGTGGAGAAACCCTTGATGAACCTCCGATAGTAACCTGCCAAACCTAAGAAGCTCCTCACCTCCGTAACTGTCTTGGGCCTCTCCCAATCCAATACGGCCTCAATCTTGTTGGGATCCACTATAACTCCATCCGCTGAAATCACATGCCCAAGGAACTTGATTGATTTGAGCCAAAACTCACACTAAGAAGGTTTAGCATAAAGCTTTTTCTCCTTCAGCACTTGCAGAACAATCCTCAGATGCTCCGCATGCTCCTCCTTAGTCTTGGAGTAAATCAGAATGCCGTCAATAAAGGCGATCACAAACTGATCCAGATACGGCTGGAAAATCCTGTTCATGTAATCCATGAATACTGCCGGCGCATTTGTGAGTCCAAAAGGAATCACCAAATACTCAAAGTGACCGTATCTTGAACGAAACGCGGTCTTAGGGACATCCTCCGGCTTCACCCGAATCTGATGGTATCTGGACCAGAGACCAATCTTGGAATACACGCAAGCACCCGTGAGCTGATCCAACAGATCATCAATCCGAGGAAGGGGATACTTGTTCTTGATCGTCACCTTGTTCAACTGCCGGTAGTCGGTGCACAATCGCATTGTCCTGTCCTTCTTCTTCACAAATATGACCGGTGCTCCCCAAGGAGACACACTCGGCCGGATGAAATCTTTCGCTGAAAGATCCTCAATATGCTTCTTCAGCTCAGCCAACTTCGGTGGCGACATCCGATATGGAGCTAAAGAGATAGGCCCCACACCAGGCAACAAATCAATGGAGAACTCTATCTCCCGCTGTGGCGGAAACTCAGGAATCTCCTCAGAAAACACCTCAAGGAACTCCCCCACCACATGAATGCCTGTGATATCCTCCTGTGTCCCACTCACCAAACCTCCCAACATGACATACCCGAATGCCCCTGCTCTCAAGGCCTTCCTAGCCTACAACAATGAAATATATGGCGAGGAACTAGCTGTGGAATAACACGGAGACATCACCATGCGCTTTGCACAAAAATCAATCAGTGCACAATTTCTAGACAACCAATCCATGCCCAGAATAATCTCCAAGTTGGCCATCGGCAATCCTATCAGATCCACCGAGAACTCACGGCCATCCCACTGAAACGCTACATCGCGATGTACAGTGGTAGAATCACATATTTCTCCGGTGGCAGTAGTCACCCGCAACGGTGGAGAAAGCACAGACATGGGCAACTCAATCCCCAAAGCAATCGGGGTAGCAACAAACGAATGCGTAGCCCTGGAGTCAAACAATGCATCAACAGCAATACCACCAATAGACACAGTACCTCTAACAAGGTTCGGAGCGCGGTCCGACTGCTGCCTATCCAAGGTGTACACACGCCCAACAGAAGGTGGCATCGCAGGTGCTGAAGTAGAAGCCATCGGAACCATCTGTAAAGGAACTCCCTGAACAGCTGCAGCTCTCGCCATCGATGACGGACAGTCTCTAGAGAAGTGGCCCTCCTTGCCACACTGGAAACAGATCAGCTGACCTGAAGCACAACGTCCAACATGCTCCTTTCCGCACCCCGCACATCTCGAAGTGGAAGGAGGCCTAGCAAAACTCCCCTGCTGTGAAGCAGTCCTCTTGAACTGACCAGGCGCCTGCCTAGTCGCCAACTGTTTACCTTTGCCCTTCCCAGCAAACTTCCTGTCCTTCCAAGAAGTAAAAACAGGAGTGGAACTAACAGTCCCCTTGGTCTCGTCGACCTTGGCCCTCTTGGCCTTGCTCGCTATGCAGACATCCTCAATATCCTTACATTGCTGAACCAGTGTACAAAAATCCCTCGAAGCAGCTCCAGCAATATGCTCAGCAATCACCTCACTAAGTTCTCTGCGGAACTTAGCAGTCAGAAACATCGGAGTTGGAGGAACCATCTGGAAGTGTGCAAACTTCACCAACTCATTGAACTTGGCCAGGTACTCGTCAACAGACATCGAGCCCTGAACCAATCGATCAAACTCCCCCTGCTTCCTCTCATGCGCATCGTAGGGAAAGTATCTGCCCAAGAAGCATTCCTCGAAGAACGGCCACGTCAAAACACAACCCTGCATCTCAAAAGCACGAGAGGTATTCGTCCACCACTCATGGGCATCGCCCTCCAGCATGTAAGTCGAGAACATCAGCTTCTGTGGGTCTGTACACTGCATGACCCGAAATATCTTGTCCAGCGATTCCGGCCATCTTGCCGCAGCAATAGGATCCAAAGACTCTTCAAACACAGGTGGCTTATGCTTCCTGAAAGCATTCAGCCGGCGATCTATCACGTCACGATCCTCAGCAGGCTCTACAAGAGTCTCCTTTGTCTCAGCGACATAAGCAGCACTGCCAATGTGACTCAGGCTCTCATCCTGAACACTAGGTGGAGGCGGCGGCGGCGGCGACAGTGGTGGCGGTGGTAACTAGCCTACAGCAGGACCAGCCCTCATCTCCTCCAACATGACTCTCATCATCGTCATGTTCGCCATCCTGTTCGCCTCGAGGACATCCTCAGTGGTCCTCCGGTTCGCTTCACGAACCTCTTCTGCGGCTATCCGGTTCGCCTCGCGAACAACATCCATCATTACCGCGTTGGCCAATCTAGTTGCCTTCTGATCGGCTAACCTAGCCACCTGCATCTCAGCCAATGCAGTCAAGATAGGATCAGGTTGATCCTCAGAAGTCTCTCGTGTTCTCCCGGACCTTACCATGACTCTGCACAAGTTACACAAATTATGAGTTGATCAGGCCCATGCAATGTGATAACATATGCATTATCATAATAAAATTCAACGCAGTAAACACACAAGACAGACACAGCAAAACATCCTAGCTATTGCAATACATACAGGCTTTTCCCTCGAACCATTGCTCTGATACCATAAATGTAACACCCCGTTTATATCTGGTAATGTTATCATACTATCGTATTAAGCTGCGCTTAATTAAAAATGCGGAATATCTTTTTCTTTTCAATCATGAAGTTATTGTCATTACCAACTTGCTTATTAATCAACTAATAAAATATCGTCTGTATGCAATTGCAATAAAATAGCTAACTGAAATACCTCATTAATTAAAATAACATAATGTATGTCTATAGTCGCGGAACTACAACACGTAGACCGAACCACTAGCAGTTTATACAACTCGACTCAAAAGTACTAACAACATAGTGGCATGGACAACTCCCATGCTCACCCAAATAAGGCAACAAAGCCCAACATAAGTCTCAACTCAAAACATAAAGAGCAGAAAACATAAACAGCATCCAATCCATTCATGAGAGACATACAACATAAATATCATAATTAGCTAAGCTCTGGCCTCCTGCCGCCAGAGGCATCGGTCACCATACTACCTGAACCTGAAATAAGCATTCCCCAAACGTGGGGTGAGATCTCTAAACAAGAAATCTCAGTAAGGCAAGGGGTCCTCAAGGATCTTCCACCCCAAGCTCACTTACATGTGCAATATAAGTTTAAAAGCAGTTCATCAATATCATTTCTAAAACAGTGCAATGCAGCAGATAATCATGTCATGTGTGTCAATACTATTCTACTGGCCAGAGAAATACAGGATTTATATACGTCTAATACCCACAAATAGTGCAAGATGCTACTTGCATCCACCCCGGATCACCGTCTTGTATGACGCTACATACTCAGGCTTATCGTCAAGATAGAACAACACATGCATATTAAAAGCCATCAACACATAAAGCTCAACAACATTTCATATATCAAAAGCATGTAACACAACATGCATATAACCATACCCCCATGGGACATGGTGGAACCACAACATGGCTAAACCGAGGACACGAAAGCTTACCTTGCAAGCTAACACCCAAAGCCAAGAGTCCACAGCTCAAAGTCCTAACACAACAGATTCACAATCTGTTATGGACCAATAAAATATCAATAAACATGCACCGCAAGCATACAATATTAAGACAACGCCTTTCCATTACATTTTACGTCTTAAGGCTTCACACAAGCCATAAGCCCTTAATCATATGATTCTGACTTACATTAATTAATTACAGAAGTTCAACTTCCTCAAACTAGGGTCCACAAACCCATAGATCAGTTCTGGATGAACAGTACTCTACTGTTCCTCGCAAACCCAGAATATCCGGATATTCCTCGGGGACATATCCGCATATCCAATATCTGGATATCTCACAGGCAATATCCGGATATCCAATATCCGGATATCACTATGGTAATATCCGGATATCACTATCCGGATATCCAGATCCCCATATCCGGATATTCCACGGCAAATATCCGAATATTTTGCGAAAGAATGCAATTTCTGCATTTCCTGAAGATATCCTTCCAAGGTTCCATTTTTAACATTTTCAGAAGCTAAAACATGCATCTTAAGGTCCATTTAGGTTCATATGACAGTTGGTTACTTTTTTAATCCATTAAACATACCAAGGCATCAACTTTAACCCATCAAACTCAAGATCAAAGGTAGAACCACTTACTCAAGGTTCAAAACAGAAAAGCAAAGGCTCATGGAGCTCTCCAAACAGCTCCAACAATGCAGACCAAGAAGGTGCACGAAAATGCCACACCAAAGGTTGATTCTTGCACAACTACACTCCACTAAGTGTTTGATGAAGAAACCAAGAAGAAAGATGAATTCTTGGCTCTCAAGGTGAAGAGGAAGGGATGAACAGCAAAGGAAGAGGCACTCAGCAGCTGAGCATTCACGTAGGAAGCCAATATGGCCTAGGGTTTTGTGCATAAGTTGCATTTATAGTCACTTAAGCCTTTAACACATAATATTAACTTTAATTACTACGCTTAGGATTTTAATCCCAAACTTTGGATTCTTAACCTACTCAATTTTACAAGAATTATCATATTTTTCTTATAATTTTCGGAGCACCTTTCCGGTACGCGCTTTTCATAGCCAGTACCAGTTTCTGGCACCAGTTCTCATTATTTTGACTTGAAACTCGTTTTACAAGTCCTACATATTATTCTAGTAAATATCATGCACTTATTATAATTTTCCGGGATACTTTTTCGGTACGCATTTATATCGACTAGCAGAACCTGTATCTGCACTTTTCTTCCGAAAAGCGACTTTCAGCATTCTTAATCACTTACTATAATTATTAGAGCCTCATAATAATTATTAGGGTCAATTATGAAATTATTTCCTAATTTCACATAATTAATTAATTAAATTCCTTAATTAACGGTGCGGGTTGTTACAAAAAGCACATATACATTCCCCATAAAATAATTATAATTATTATTTTTAGTTTATCATGTTTTTTCACATGATTTTAAGGCCAATAACGTGCTAATTTTTCAATATCATCAATATAACATTCAAGAACTACTTCCCCCTAAACCCTAAACTTAATAATTCATTTTCACAAATTAACAATGTCGTGAGGGTCCATATCTAAAAAATAAGCTGCTGAAAAATAACTATAAAAATGGATCAAATATAAGAAAATGCAAACTATACAAATTTTTCTTTCTCCCTACGTAAAAGTTCAAGGAATAAAGTATACATGCAGCAAAAATATTACTTACTTGAAGTGGAGAATGAAGCTCAACTGGTGGGGACCAAGGCTTAGGTAGTTAAATGGTGGAGCAAAACTATCACATACGATGTAAAAATCAGAGCACTTACTAGCGTCTACCAAGAGAGAGGGGAGACCAAATGCTACGATTTTCACTGAGGCAAAGTAACCGGTTGTGCTGTGGTTGTATAGAGGTGCCCCGTGTAAAATGGTGGAGACTGCCAGTCAAAGTTGAACGCGTCACTGCTCCTACCATTTTCCACACGTCACCTTTTCACTGTGACATTTTTAAGTTAACAAATCGTGTAGTTGTTAAAGTGAACAGTGACACGTCTTCATGCCTGACGTGTTCTTTGCAAATGAAAGATGTTACATTTAGGAACGTTTTCATAATTGTTTGAGAAACTGCCGCGTATCAAAACGTCTTCTGACACGATGTTATCACTGACAGTTAACTTAACCTTTAGCTAATCTTTAGTTAGTCAGTTAATTAACCACAGCTAGTTAGTTAGTTAACCACAGCTAGTTAGTTTGTTAGTCAGTTATAGAGTTTGTTATTTGTGAACGTGTATATAAGTTCACAGTTAACTCTTTTGTATTCATTGATTAAGTTTCTATTAATCAGAAAGCATTTTTCCATTATGAGTTCTCTCTCCCTGGGTTTTGATATGAAGCTCTCTCTAGTCAACCTCCTTTGCTCACTCATTTGAAGGTTTTTGGTTGTCTCTCATATGCAAGCACTCTCATTACTGGTCGTACAAAGTTTTCCTCTCGAGTAAGAAAATGTATATTTCTGGGGTATAAACTAGGCACCAAAGGTTATGTCTTGTTGAACCTTGAATCTCATGAAATTTTTGTATCTCGCAATGTGGTTTTTTTATGAACTTATTTTCCCTTTTCCAACTAATCCTACATCTGAAACCACTAAAGAAATCACTGAACCTACACAAACTACCATTGATCCTCACTTTGATGATATCATTTTTTCCCCTTTAATTCCTATTTCTCCCCATCAGAATCATGTTGTACCTGTTGGTCCACCTCAGTTTACCTCTCAGTCTTTACCCCATTTACCTAACCATACAGTGTCTACTCAACCACCTTTGACTACTGAACCAACTTTGACTACTGAACACACCCAGCAGTCTTAACCTGATCCTATCCTTAGGCGTTCATCAAGGACACGCTAAAAGCCTTCCTATCTCCATGTTTTCAGCTGCAACTTTACTTTAAGCACCCCTTACCCCTTATCCTCTTTTATGTCCTATGATTCATGCTCCTCTGAGCATACCTCTTTTTGTCTCAACCTGAAGCATCCAAGCATAGTTGTTGGACTGATGCTATGGCTACTGAACTCCATGCTTTACAGTAAAATAATACTTGGTGCCTCACTGACTTACCTCCAGGGAAACACCCAATTGGGTGCAAATGGGTTTTTAAAACAAAACTCAAAGCTGATGGATCAATTGAACGTCACAAAGCACGCCTTGTAGCTAAGGGATACACTCAGCTTGAGGGTGTCAATTTCTTGGAAACTTTCTCTCCGGTTGCAAAAATTGCTACCATCAGAATCCTACTCAGTGTTGCCACAGCAAGAGGATGGCATTTGGAACAACTTGATGTTAACAACGCATTTTTGCATGGAGAACTAAATGAAGAAGTCTATATGTCTTTACCACCCGTATTCGAATCTACTAAGCCGAATCAAGTGTGCCGGTTACAGAAATCTCTATATGGACTGAGACAAGCAAGTAGACAATGGAATTCTCGCGTCAGTTCTGCTCTAGTTTCAATTGGATATCAGCCATCAGAGGCTGACCATTCCTTGCTCATCTAGGCTACTTCCACTTCTTTCACTGCTCTCCTCATCTATGTAGATGACATAGTATTGGCATGGAACAATATGGAGGAAATCACTCATGTCAAACAGTTCCTTGATGCTGAGTTCAAAATCAAGGACTTGGGCAAACTACACTATTTTCTTGGCCTTGAAATACTGCGGACAACGGAGGGCTTAGTTGTTAATGAACGAAAGTACACACTCGATTTGATTGCATGCTTGGAGCAAAGCCATGCTCAACTCCAATGGAGTCTGGAACAAATCTGGATCGTGAATCTGGAATAGCATGTGCAGACCCAGGTGAATATAGAAGATTGGTAGGTAGATTGCTTTATTTGACAACCACTAGGCCAGACATTTGCCATGCATTTTAGCAGCTCAGCCAGTATGTTTCGAGCCCCACTGGTCTCCATATGAGGGCAGCTATGCATGTCCTTAGATATCTCAAGAATGCTCCTGGCAGTGGCTTGTTTTATTCATCAAAGAACACATTGATACCAAGTGGTTTTTCAGACTCAGATTGGGCAACTTGTTCAGATACGAGAAGGTCAATTACTGGATATTGTGTGTTCTTAGGTGACTCACTTGTATGCTGGAAGTCTAAGAAACAGACTACAGTATCAAGGAGTTCCTATGAGGCGGAGTATAGAGCACTTGCTACACTGACTTGTGAGTTACAATGGTTAAGTTACATCTTGCAGGACTTGCATGTTACAGTAACTAAACCCATCTCAGTCTATTGTGACAACCGATCAACAATCCATCTAGCTCATAATCCCAGCTTTCACAAAAGAACAAAACACATAGAGATCGATTGCCATTTAATTCGTGAAAGATCAACTTGGGATTAATTCATCTGCTTCCAATCAATTCTGCAGCTCAATTGGCAAATCCGTTCACCAAGAATTTGTCACCAGGACCGTTCAAGGCTTTAATTGGCAAGTTAGGACTGGTGAATGTACACCATCCCACTTGAGGGGGATGTTATCACTGACAGTTAACTTAACCTTTAGCTAATCTTTAGTTAGTCAGTTAATTAACCACAACTAGTTAGTTAGTTAACCACAACTAGTTAGATTGTTAGTCAGTTATAAAGTTTGTTATTTGTGAACGTGTATATAAGTTCACAGTTAACTCTTTTGTATTCATTGATTAAGTTTCTATTAATCAGAAAGCATTTTTCCATTATGAGTTCTCTCTGCCTGGGTTTTGATACACGACGCGTTGCCACGCATTAAGATGGCCAATAGTATTGTCATAGAATTATATTGGTCAAACATTACTAATTTCGAATTATATAGGTCAAAAGGCCCAGGGAATGATGACTCTATATTTTGCGAGAATGACAGCTCATAAATATAATGGAGGGAAAATATCCCGTTAACGGGTGAATGTGGTATATATAGAAAATAAAATATTCTCTAACGATTAGAGAAAGCCAATTGTACCTCAAAAATTATTTTAATCCAAAAATTTAAGTTGTTAAGTAAATATCCTTTTAATGGTTTATATTATTGTTCTTTTAATGATTTATATTATTTTTAACATATTTTTCATATAAAAATTTATTGAGCTTGAAGGATGATAATATATAGATCTATTTATTTGTATTAAGAAATTTCACAAAACTTAATTAGTTTTTAATTAAATGGGGACAATGATGATCAAATCCATAATACTTGAGGCTCTAATATAATATAAAAAATAATTTTAAACCAAAATCTTAAACTGTTTAGTAAAGATCTTTTTAATGATTTATATTATTCTTACTGTTATGCGGGAGATAACTTATCTCCAACATGAACGAGGTGAACTTTACGGAGAGTGAAAAGTCCTATAATTAAAGATGAGGTTATAAAATCTTATAAGGTCTTGGGTTCATATTTTTATGAATGTAAAAAAACTCTTTTAGAAAAGCTAGCTCTATCATAATGTGAATATTTTTGACTTGAATATAATTACTTCTCATAAAAAATACCAATAGTTTTCTTTTGAAAAAAAAAAACAAAAACGGCTGTGAGAGGTTTTGCAAAAGGTGGAAGGGGGCTCAAAATAAAAATAAAAAAACATAGAATTGAATTATATTTACAAATTTTCTATTTATAATTTTTTAGAAATTACATTATATTCTTCGAATAGAACATATTACTTGATATTATTCGTAAGGTAATATTTCTATCATGTAACATGATATGAAAAAACATTCCTATTCACACATTGAATATTGTGTCATCATTTCTTTTATTTTTCATGATGAGCCCCACCAAAATTTGTTTGTGTAAAAAATTAGTTTTGTATTATGCCATATACCATATGTAAGTAAACGAGTGCAATGACGTAAGTGCAAACGTAATCAAAAGAAGGTTGATTATCAGCCCCCTGCATTGACTGATCTTCATCAACAATATTAATAAAAAAAAAATAAACATTTTTAATTGCTTACAGTGAATCAGTGACATTTTCAAAGTGGTGATGTGAGACATGAGAACCCTTAAAAGGTTGTCTCTACCAACTGGACTGTTACCTCGGAGCATCTTGAGTTCTGTCTAGTTCATAACTTTGGTGATCCTCTGCAACAACAATGGGTGACGAGGTTGTTTTGTTGGATACATGGGCCAGCATGTTTGGGATGAGGGTTAGGATTGCATTGGCTGAAAAGGGTGTTAAGTATGAGTACAAGGAAGAGAATCTTCCAATTAGCAAGAGCCCTTTGCTTCTGCAAATGAACCCAGTTCACAAGAAAATCCCAGTTCTTATCCATAATGGAAAACCCATATGTGAATCTGCTATTATTGTTCAGTACATAGATGAGGTTTGGAATCACAATCCTTCACTCATGCCCTCTGACCCTTACCAGAAAGCTCAAGCAAGATTCTGGTTTGATTACATTGACAAAAAGGTAGTTCCTTTGCTTTGTTCTGATTTGAATTTCCATTCTTTTGTCTCCTTATTATGTTGGGTTCATTTAAAAATTTAAAAATTGAAGTTCTGGATTTGAAGATTTGCATTTCATACTTGTTAATGGGAATATATCATTGATTTTTGGTAGTTTTTATGATTTAGTGGTAGGAGTATATATTAGGATTTTGATTTTTTTTTTGTATGCTAATATTTTATTTTAGTACCACTAATAGTTTGTGATCTTCCATGCAGGTTTATGATACTTGGAGGAAAATGTGGCTTTCTAAAGGAGAGGAGCATGAGGCAGGGAAGAATGAGTTGATCTCAATCTTTAAACAACTTGAGGAGACACTTGGTGACAAACCTTTTCATGGGGGTGACACTTTTGGGTTTGTTGATGTTGGTCTCATCCCTTTCTATAGCTGGTTTTATACTTTTGAGACGTTTGGTAACTTCAAAATGGAAGCAGAGTGTCCTAGTTTGATGGCTTGGGTCAAGAGATGCATGCAGAGAGAGGCTGTGTCCAAAACTCTTCCTGATGGGAAGAAGGTGTATGATTTTGTTGTGGCCGTTCAGAAAGCACTTGGATTGGAATAAAGGGACTCATGAACCAAACTATAAAAGATTTGCAAGTTAAACATGGTATTGTAGGTCTCGTGTAATTTTATGTTATGTTTGTTAGGCTTGGTTTACTTATGGTTTGGTAGATACTTGAGTGTGTCTACTAAGATTTGGAGTTGAGTAGGGATGAATGTTGTTATGTTTGGTTGAAGTTGTGACTTCATGATTAATAAAAAGCTCATGTTGGATATTTAATGTTGTCCAAATATAAAGTATGTGCAAAATGAAGCGTGCTTATGGAATTTATGGGCTGTTTAATTTGGTGGGTATTTTGCTTCAAGAAGAAATACATTTGTTGTCAAAATTGCTAATGAGGCATCGTAGAATACAGTAACATTACCATTAGTCATCAATGCCACAATGCAGAAATCTTCAATTGCTTAACCCAACAATTGACAAAACCAACAAAAACCTTAACAACCATTACAATCATAGGCATGGTATTGATATTAGTAGTATTATTGTTACTATTTGGCTTAATGCTCTGCATTTTGCATTAACACCATTTGCATAAGAGATATTTATAGCCCATCTATATACTATTTTCTGCCCTTCCTATCAGAGGCGGATTTAGGGGGTTAGGGTGAGCCATCGTCCTTCAAATTTAAAGAAACTTTTTTTCAATATATATATATAAAATAAAATTTTAGTAATATTATTAAATTATTTGTTTTAAAAATTGTATAATATAAAATTACTCTTCATAACACTATCAGATATCACACTACACTCAATTTTTTTTATTCATATTGCTATTCCACTATTGAAAATTCAAAATATGTGGAAAAACTTCTCTCTCTCTCTCTCTCTCTCAATTTACCCTCATGGCCCCATCTGCATCTCCGTGGAAATCCCCCCTCTATATTTTAACAAATCTTCTCAGCTCAGGTCTCTCACTATCTCTATTTTCTTTTGTTTTTTTATGAAATTAACAATGCTGCTATTATTCGATTGTTTTGCTTCGAAATCCATTCATATCATCCTCATGTTTTGAATGTTTTGTTTTGACTTATTATATCTTCCATTGATTAACATATTTTTATATCGACGTTTGGGGCAAAAAAAATTAAAATATTGTATTTAAATTAAATAATTACGCATTTAATGCTGTTTTGTAAAAAATTACACATCTACTGCACAATGTGACGCCACTTTTGGGCGTCACATGTGACGCCCAAAGATGGCGTCACATGTGTGCTCTATATATTTCCCCACCCCCTCCATTCAATTCACACCTCTTGTCTCACTCTTCATATCTCTCTTCTCCACCAACATTCCTTTATCTTTAATTTTGTATTTGAATTTTAGTTCTAATTCTATTTAAAAATGAGCTCAAATCCTGAGTCTGTTCGTGTTGTGTTATATTACAATGGTAGGAAGGTAGAAGGTCGACGAGGTGTCATATTCGAAGGTGAAAAAAGGCCGACACGTATCCAACGCAACACAACCATTGGCGAACTGCATCAGAGAATTCGGCAGAAGTTAAGTCTTCAAGACAACCAATGTATCACTGAGATAACGACAAGGGTGTGGCAAGGTGATAAATACATTAGTTTGAAAGTGCTTGACGATGAAGACTTGGAGATGACAATGGTAGAATTTTGCAACCAGTCAAGGACAGATTTTCTAGAGTTGTATGTCGACATCGTCGCAACCGAGAATGCTCTCATACCAGTGAGGTCAGTTTATTTAAATTCTCCCCGTCTTCCAGCTTCTCATGCCGCTCATGCGTCTCCAGTTGGTAACTTTTCTGAGGGAGATGAAAATGATCCGACTTGGGAAATGCACGACGAAGATGACGATGACGACGATGAAAATATGGCAATGGAAGAACATCTTCTGGCGGAGGATGCTAGTGCTTCAGAAGGAGATGAATCTCGTGAGATGGGTGCGTCTGAAATCCCAATATTCCATCAACCAGTCGTCGCGCAAATGCCGCAGTTGAATGACGTTGCGTCTGCTCCGTTTGGTATTCCACAAGAAGGTAATTGATCCCATACGTCATACTGCGTGAATAAATAACTGATTTAATACCTGAAATAGTAAGTTCGTATTAAAAAATTATAATCCGCAATTGCAGGTGACACAGATGTTATTCCTTTTTGGGAAGGAATTCTGCATTATTCTTACATTGATTGGAGTTATCAGAGCGAACAAGAATCATGTACTGATGGTTCGGTGTCTGGATCAGCTTCAATACAAGGTCCGTGGCAACTGGGTGACATGTTATTTGTCAATCAAGAATTTGCGACAAAAAAAGATGTCCAAATGGCACTTAAGCACAACCTTATTAGGGAGCATCAAGAAGCCATTGTAATTGAGAGCACGCCTGCAAAGTTGTCCATGAAATGTTGTGCGTACGATCAGGTTGTCCGTGGCGCGTAAGGGCGATCAAACCGGTGTTTCGTGAAAATTGGAAAATAACGAGATGGGGTGGAAAACACGAATGTGTGAATGAGCACATTTCCCAGGGTCATAGACAGCTCGATGCGGACGTTATTGCAGATCTCGTGATAGGTACCTTTTTGTATTTTAGATGTGTGAATGAACGCGAATGTGTAATTAAATTCGTTCGATGTTACGAAAAAACTGATATCCTCTTCAATGCAGGGATGATAAAGTCTGAACCATCTGTGACAATCTCTTTGGTGCAAGAAAGGATAACTGCTAAATATGGCTTTCAAGTTTCCTACAGAAAGGCGTGGTATGCGAAGCAGAAAGCGATGGCAATTCTGTACGGTGATTGGGAGGAATCGTATGCTTTTTTACCAAGGTGGTGCGAATACATGCTTCGCTTTTCTCCAGGTTCATTTTATCATATACAAACTAATGATCTTTATGCCGAGCAGAGCTTAGTTTCTGGAAAAAAGGTTTTTCATCGCATTTTTTGGACGTTTAGATAGTGTTGTGAGGCGTTCAAATTTGCCAAACCCATCATACAAATTGATGGAACACATTTATATGGAAAGTACAAAGGGAAATTGTTGGTGGTCACAGCCCAAAATGGTAATAATGAATGTTTACCGATCACATTTGCCATCGTAGAAGGCGAAACTTTGGAAGCATGGGATTATTTTCTCGTTAATATTCGTGCTCATGTCACTACGATGTCAAACATATGTTTGATATCCGATCGGCATCGAAGCATAATATCTGCTGTGGAAAATAACCCTACTTGGGAGCCGCCAAATGCGTATCACGTATTCTGTATTCGTCATATTGCAAGAAACTTCAATCAAAAGTTTCGGAATGAAGATTTGAAGCGGATGTTAAAGAATTTAGGTATACTCATTGACATTTGTGCGTAATTATTTCTTTCCATTATGACTGTCAATTTATGTTTAATTCGTTCATGTCCAATTTGTGCAGGTTATACTCCAGCAATGGTTGATTTTGAAAGGAATCTTGCGAGTTTCCGTGACAGTAGTCCTCAAATTGCTGAGTGGATTGATGTGATTCCTAAGGAAAAGTGGTCGCGTGCCTACGATATTGAAGGACGGAGGTATGGTCATATGACAACAAATTTGGTTGAATCTGTCAATAGGGTTTTGAAGGGGGCCAGAAATATGCCTATAACAGCATTGGTTAAGCATACATATAACAGATTAGTTGCATATTTTGTTGAGAGAGGAACAAATGCTCTTGCATAACTTCAATCAGCTCATCGTCACTCCAAACATGTTGTTGAATTGGTCAAGAAGAACCAGGTAGATGCAACAGGTCACCACGTTCGTGCATACAATGTTGAACATACTGTATTTGAGGTTGACGCAGGTTGGGAGCGTTCATATTCTGTCAACCTCCCACAGAGATACTGTCAGTGTGGAAAGTTTAAGGCCTTTAAGTATCCGTGTAGTCACGCCATTGCTGCTGCGTTAAGTGTTAGGCAGAGTGCGTTCACTTACGTTGACAACGTCTTCTTGATAACTAACTTGGTCGAGGCTTATTCTTTTACGTGGGAGCCAATCGGAAACGAGGAAGCAATACCTGAAATTAGTGGTGCAAAGATTATTCCTGATTCTACTATGGTGCAAAAGGTCGTCCAAAGTCAACTCGCATCCGCAACGAGATGGATGAAGTTGAGACAAGCCAGAGCCGTATCAGGTGTGGACTTTGCAAGGAACGCAGTCATAATCGTCGGCGATGTCCAAGTCGTGGGAGAAACGACTGATTTGCATATTATGTCATTATTTTGCTGTTGGTTATGTTATTGCATGAATTGTAATGTCCGTTATGTTGGACTTTTTACTTTCCGTTTATGTATGTTTTTAATCTTGTATTATTAATTAACTGATGCTGTTAGTTACCGTAATATAAATGCGCAAAGGACGACAACCAAAACATAAATAATAACGCATAATGAATAGTCCAAATAATATAATAATGTAGCGTCCACAAAATAACAACATGCTACACTCATAACTAATACAAAATAACAAAATAACAAAATAATAACAATATGAAACAGTCCACAACATAGTGAATACTCAAAATGGCAATGAATCTACGACCACGGTGGCCATGGCCTATGTCGTGCATCCCTATCTGGCAGTATACGTCTGTCCCAGACTGGGTCACCCTGATGCACCTCTGGAGGTGGAGTATGGAAGTCATCCATCGCCGCACGGATGAAATCATCTGATGGTCTTGCACTGCTGCCTGGCACATCAAAAGGGGTGTGTCCCTGACTGTGAGAATCCGTGGCTAGAGTCTCCCCACTGTCATGGCTCTCTGTAACAAGGCCTACAGAGCGATACAACTCAATCGTGTCCTCTGCAGACCAAAAGGGGTAATGGCCATCAAGTCCCTGTGAATAGGGCTGAAAATCAGGCTGTGAGGATGCCGGATACGCTCCTGCCATAGCCATCGGACTAGCCTGGAAAACTGGCTCCTGCCCGCTCATGTAAGGGTGCTCTGACGCCGCCTGACTAGGACCTGCCGCATACTGCGATCCGTGATGATAAATCGGCTGTGACCCGCCAAATCATACCGGCGTCCATAATGTGTGCCCGGCTTTGGATGAGGAGGAAAGGGTGGAGCAATGGGTGGGAATCGTATCCATGCCCAAATTTGAAGAAGAATATGGCAACCACGCATGTCGCTTCGACGAGCATCTGTCACTTCACACAAATTCCTGAACAAGTGTGTCAAAACTGCAGATCCCCAGCTGAATCGACCAATGTCCTCAAATCCTCCACCTAGCAATGGGACAAGCCGGCAACCAAAATTGCTACCTCCAGACTTGTCCGCCAGCAACCAAGTCCCCAACATCCGGGCAATGTGGGCTTTTGTGAAGTAGATCTCGGCAGCATGATTCCCCTCATGATCAGTCCACCGGGTTTAATGTCGATCCAAGAATGAGATGCGGAGGTCGCCGGAATGATGGAACTCACCGGCATCTGGATCATGTCCAAAAACAGCAGCACAAGCAGTGTGCCTATCCTCAGAGGTCGATCCGATGACGACAGTACCGTCGGTCGGCAAGCCCAAGATGCCTGCCACATCTTGTAAGGTGATCGTCATCTCACATTGGGTCATGTGAAACGTATGTGTCTCTGGTCTCCACCTCTCCACCAGAGCTCTAATTAAAAATGTATCTATCTGTGATAAATTTCGCAGTTATCACGTGTTAACGAATTTTATTAAATAATTACATAAATACAAAACGACATAAATAACTAGCCTGGATATGTTGCATCCTGGCAACATGTATGAAACCCGTCTGTCTGAGGTACTCTTCCACAACCTGTGGAATAGCACCGGTAGGTGGGCCCCCTTGTGGCTTCCCACGCCTAGTGTTAATCTTTCTTACATGCTCAGTATTCCACACTCGCTGTGAAATATGACCTTTCTGCGTCCTCTTACGAAGGACCTCCCACCTGTACGGCCCAGGTAAGATCCACATGCTGGGATCGGTGGGCTCTACATCCGAATCAGATCCCGAAGAAGATGATGACTCAGCCATTATCCTCAACTATATAATATAAAACAACATTTAAATTAATCACATGTAATGCCCCATTTTATTTACAATTTAATTAAGCAGTGACATAATTGATTATCACAAAAATTAAGCATATGCGTCATTTATTTAACTAGAATCGAAATTTATGAAGTCCCGCCAAAACGTAGAACAGTTATTTATTTGCAATTAAATAATAATAATACATCAGACAAAAATAATATAATACTAACTGAATACTTAACCCTAGGTCACTACCAACTTGTCCAATACGTACTAATCATCACACCTAACTAACTACAAAGTTATGCACTCCCGCATTAATAACACCATACATACGAAATTTACGATGTCCCTAACACTATTTATAAATCACTAATTAATATGCTAAACCCTAATGCATAATTAAAAATTAATAATAATAACTACGTAATAATAAAATTACTATATCGTTACAACATTCATAGTATGCCACAAAATTTCCAAGTGACTATCCTAATGTTCCAAGTCTCTAATATACAATCAATCATAACATGTATTACTAACTAGCACTGTAATTTAAATGTATACATATGAGGTATTATGACCTTACCTACGTTGGCAGAGCTTCGCTACGAACCGCGGTTAGAGAGAGGTTAGAGAGGTAAATGAGTAAGGAGTGAAAAAAGGAAAGTGGGGTATATATAGGTTGCACATGAGACGCTCCTTTTGGGCGTCACATGTGACGCCCCAATGGGGGTCTTCTCCAAGGGAGAGACGCCTCACTGGGGCGTCACATGTGACGCCCAAAGAGGGCGTCTCATTGTGCAACAGATGTGTAATTTTTAACAAAACAGCATTAAATGCGTAATTATTTTAATTAATTACATTATTTTAATTTTGCCCGACGTTTGGTGCGTTAATATTTTTTAATGCTTTAATGTTTCTTTGAGGATTACTTTTCAAACTGAAAGAATAAATTGTGTTGGACAAATAAATTAAAAAAAAAATCAAAACACGAATGAACCAATAAATTAAAATAATAATAATCAAAACTCAAGGTGAAATACAATAGAGCATAACAACATGTTTATTGGGGACTTCTAATATTTCAAACTTTCAAATACTTCATTTACTGATCTGTTAGTGTATTTTTTTAGTCTGTATTTTCTTATTTTTTGGACTCTGAGATCTGGATGTGTTTGCTTTTCAACGTTGGTTAGCTTGTTGGAGTGTTGTTCTACAATATATCTTGATGATTATATTTGAATAATTTTACTGGATTCAACAGCTTGTCCATGCATCATTTAGGTACAATGTATTCCCACATACATTTTTTTTAATTTATTTATTTATCTATAATTTATTTAAACATTTTCTGGATCTATTTTATTGTAGATGAATTTAACAAAATGAAAACACGTAGAATAAGAGTCAAGTGAAGTGATCTTAATTTCTGTAATAGATTTCTTTCAATTTTTTGCATATTAAGTCTGTATTGTATTTGAAATACTTTTATTTAAGAAAAGTATTTTTATTTTTTGCCCCCTCTCAATAAAATTTCTGGGTCTGCCACGGCTTCCAATTAATGTTTGTAACTTTGTTAATTTTTATTTATATCAGTAATTTAACTTGTGCTGTCTATCTCATCCTTCACATAATTGAAGAATTCAGTATTGTCTTGTGTGAAGATGCTTTCTAAGAAGAAATAGTTTCTCTATTATTGATGCTTGGATGCTTGCAGACTTCGACCGTTTGAGACCACGATGTGGCTGCGTGTTTGGTTCATCTGAAAATGTCTTGTTATATATCCTTTGTTCATTAAGAAATGGGACTAAGACTGATCAGTCCATTCAGTAAAATCTGAAACCATAGTATAGTTTATTTTTATTTCTTCATCGGTCGGATTCAAACATAATCTTATCCATAGAGAGATGGCTGTTCAACTTGAACTCGAGATCTTCATTAAGGAAAATAAAAATAAATATTCAGATTCAAAGTCGGATAGTATAGTCTAACCATTAAGGGCATGTTTGGTACATAATATAGGATAAGACCTGATAGTATAAGGTATGATTGTATAAGACCTGATTAAATTTTAATACTATCCAGCGTTTGGCATGATATTGTATAAAATAATATATTGTATAAGATAATATCATCCAGTGTTTGGTAATGTACTGTATAATATTAGATAGGTTAAAAATAAATATTTTTGTCAAAAATACTTTTTAATAATGAATTTACATAATTCTTCCAAATATATCATATGATATTATTTTTTACAGAAATATGTTGATCAGTGTGTCCAAAAAATATATTAATTTTTATAAAAATAAAAATCTTCAATATTTTAAAAAATTATATATTGAAAAATTATTTTTATTTTAATATACTAATATTAAAATAATATATTAATTCTTGAAAATTGCATTGGTTAATACATCAATCCTATATCAGGCCTAATCATACCCTCCTAGGTCGGATTAAGTTATACATCATTTTGATGTATAAAAGGATCCTGCTGTATAAGCTTATACTATATGATGGTCACACCAAACAACTAAAAATGTCGTAACGTATAGTATAAGCTTATACTATCAGGCCTTATACATCACATCAAACATGCCCTAAGTTAATACAAGCTCTTGGTTAACATTATTTATAAGGGTTTACTATTTCTCGTGAGAAAATCTCATCTCTTACTTTGAGAATGGATAAGACTATGAGAAGAAAAGTTTTAGAATATTTTTCATTCACCTTCTGTTATTTTCTTATTTTATTATTTTATTTGTTTTTTGTTACCTCATCAGTGGTTGTAATTGCCTAGTACCATTTATGGAACTAGTGTGGATTCTGTTATAGGAACCTGATATATTCTTGATGTTGTGTATTGTAAAACAGATGAATTTACAGTAATGAAAAATGCTTCTTCTTCTTCCAACTTTTTAGACTGTGATATCTAATATGGTATTAGGTGTTACCCTTTAATCTCTGCCATGGCTTGAGGTAATCAGGCTCGCTCTCAAACCTTCGTTGCCTTTACCTTTGCTTCTATTCCTCCCTCCCCTACTTCCATGGAGGATACTTCCATTCCCTACCATCTTCACAACGGTGATCATCCTGGCATCGTTCTTGTCCCTCACATTTTTCTTGGGAACAACTATAATTCTTGGTGCAGGGCCATGTTTATTGCCTTCACTGCTAAGAACAAAGTTTGCTTCGTCGATGACTCTCTTCTTCGCTCATCTTCTGATGATCTTCCCTTCCCTTCTTGGAATCGCTACAATTCCATGGTCACCTCATGGCTTCTCAACTCTATTTCCAAGGAGATTGCAGACAGCCTAATGTATTTCTTCACCGCCTATGATCTTTGGCTTGATCTTCGTGCTTGTTTTCATCAGGCAAACAACCCACGCATTTTCTAGCTGAAACAATAGATCTCGTCTCTCCACCAGGGCGTTCTCGACGTAAAAAGTTACTACACGAAGCTCAAAATTCTCTGGGATGAGCTTCAGGATTTCCCCCAACTTTTCAATGCAACTGTGGTGGCCTTCGCTCCCTCTATGCCTCTCAACAACAGGACCACGCTCTTCAGTTCCTCATAGGGCTTAATGTCTCATACTCTTCCATTCATGCTCAGATTTTGATTAGAGCCATTACCCAATTTGTCACAGGTTTTCTCTCTTGTATTGCCAGAGGAACGTCAGAGGTAGATTTCTACTATGGTGCCTGTTGCCCCTGAGACTCCCTTATCGAATTTCGTTGTTGCTCCCGGTGTTCTTGGCTCTGCTCCTGCTGCGTCTCCTCTAGTGGATGCCTCCCTCTCCACCTCTCGCCGCAACCGTCCATTTTGTACACACTGCAACATTCTCAGCCATAACAGGGACAAATGCTTTAAGCTCCATGGCTTCCCACCTGGGTACAAACCCAAATCCCCTAAACAGACCTCTCCTTCCCATTCGGCCCAAACCCACATGACCCTTACTCATCCTAGCCCTAGGCCCACTGACTCCAATCTATTTTTCCTTAATTAACTCTGGCCCAATATACCCGATTGCTCCATCTCCTCTAATCCAGCCCTAGCCCCTCGTCGCCGCCGTCATCATCCCCATCTCCACCTGTAGATTCACTTTCCCCTACCGTTGCTAGCTTCAGTGGTACGTGTTCTTCTTCTTTACCCTCTACTTCTTGGGTAATTGACACTGGGGCAACACACCACGTTGCTTTCTCCCCTCTCGTTTTCACATCTTCTGATTTTCGTTCCACTATTTCTCTTCCTATTGGCTCTACTATTTCTGTCACGTCTAAAGGTTCTATCTTCATACACGATGTTTTACTTGTTCCATCTTTTTCTTTTAACCTTCTCTCTGTTAGTGCTTTTACTCGTGATTCCTCTATCACTGCTCACTTTTACTCATTTCATTGTTCTCTATAGGATTGTGCCTCACACAGGACGATTGGGATTGCTAGTAGGCTTGGCGATCTCTATATTTTGGAAGCTGATTCTTTTTTCCCAGAGTTCATGTTCCCCCTTCCCTTTGTTTCAATGTTTCTATGCAATCTTTTGGTTTATGGAACTCCTAATTAGGTCATCTTTCTTCTCCAGTTTTACATTATTTACGGGATACTTTACATTTTACAGACACTACTTGTTCATCTTTTCATTGTAATATATGTCGATTGGCTAAACAAAAACGCTTACCCTTTATTTTGGATCTAAGAATTTCTTTATCTGCTTCTGGTTTATTACATTGTGATATTTGGGCCCCTTCACCCCTGTTTTTGTAGACAGTTTTTGCTATTTTCTCACTTTGGTTGATGATGCCACTCGTTTTGCTTGGGTTTATTTTCTCAAACATAAAAATGATTTTTCTATATTTTTCCTCATTTTATGTTTTGGTTTTCACCCAATACGGCAAGTTTATTAAGGCTTTTCGTTGGGATAATGCCCCTGGATTTTGTTTATCTTATATTTCCAATCAAAAGGCATTCAAATTTTTCTTCCTGTGTCAAACGACCGCAACAGAACTCTGTTGTGGAAAGGAAACACTAACATATTTTAAACGTTGCCAAGGTTCTCCATTTCCAGTTTCAAGTCCTTTTAGCTTATTGGTATGATTGTGTCCAAACTATTGTTTACCTTATTATTCACACTCCTTATCCACTCTTCTCCCACAACACCTTTTGAGTTGTTGTCTAACAAAGTTCCATCTTATTCACACCTTAGGGTCTTTGGTTGGTTGTGCTACCTGTCCACTTTACATCGTGGTCATCACAAATTCTCTCCTTGGGCTCTTCCGGCAGTGTTTCTTAGATACCGTCATGGATACAAATGTTATAAATTACTTGACCTTTTTACTAATCGTATCATTGTGTCTTGGGAAGTTATTTTTCATGAGTCTGTCTTTCCTTTTGCTTCTGGTTTCCCATCCCAAACTCATTTTCGTCCTACTCCCTTAATACCTACCAATGAAGCTTCCCCACCTCATCCCTCGCATCCTTCTCGGATTATAAAAACCCATCCTCATCTTCTGGATTATATTTGTCCGTGCACTGCCCACCCTATCTCTAATTTTCTATCTTACACCAATCTTTCCCCCATTTCATCATGCTTTTGTTAATGCCCTATCTTCCCATTTAGAACCTTCTACCTTCCTGAAGCATCCCAACTTCCCAAATAGTGTGCAGCCATAGATGCTGAGATTTTCGCCTTGGAGCAGAACAACACTTGGAGAATTGTCTCTCTGTCGCCTGGTAAACGACCCATTGGATGTCAATGCGTGTACAAGGTAAAATATAACTCTGATGGCATCTTTGAAATATACGAAGCCTGCCTGGTTGCTAAAGATTTCTCTCAATAGGAGGGTGTTGATTTTTTAAAGACTTTTTCTCCCATAGCGAAAATTACTATTGTTCGTGTTCTACTTTCCCTTGGTGCCATTCACAATTGGCATTTAATTCAACTTGACGTTAACAATGCTTTTTTGCATAGTGATCTTGTAGAAGAGGTGAATATGTCTTTGCTTGCGGGTTACTTTGGTTAAGGGGAGTCTCTTCCTCTCAATAATGTTTGTCATCTTCAGAAATCTCTTTATGAATCAAGCAAGCTTCTCGTCAATGGTTTGCTAAATTTACTAGCACCTTACTCTTCATTAGTTTTACCTAGTCTTCCTCTGATCGCTCACTGTATACTCAATTTACTGCTATTTATTTCATTGTTGTTTTGGTTTATGTTGATGATATAATACTTTCCTGTAATGATTATGATGCATTACTCCACCTTACTTCCTCATTGAACAACAAATTTCGCTTAAAAAATCTAGGTGCTCTCAAATACTTTTTGGGCCTTGAAGTGGCCAGATCCCATCATGGTATTTTTTTAAGTCAACATTAGTATGTATGCCTTGAACATTCTGCAAGATTCTGGTTCTCTTGGTTGCAAGCCTCAGGCCACTCCAATGGAAGCTAATTTAAAATTGTCTGCTGACTCTGGAGATCTCCTTCCTGATCCTATTCCTTATAGACTCCTTATTGGCAAGCTTCTTTATTTAACAATTACTAGCCTAGCTTTTCTTTTGCTATTAGTAGGCTTAGTTAATTTATGTCTGCACCTCGGGTTCCTCATATGCATGCTGCACATCACATCCTTGCATATCTAAAATGCACTACTGGCCAGGGTCTCTTGTTCTCTGCCACTTCCTCTATTCAACTTAATGTTTTCTTCAACTCACATTGGGTTGCATGTCCTGACAGTCGCAGATCTGTTACTGGCTATTGCATCTTTCTTGGTGACTCCCTAATTTCCTGGAAGTAGAAGAAACAAAGTACAATCTCCCATTCGTCTGCTGAGGCTGAATACCGGTCTATCTCTAATGTCACTTGTGAGCTTCTTTGGTTGTTCTCTTTACTGTAGGATATGTGTGTTGCTTATACTTCACCTGCCCATTTATTTTGTGATAATCAAGCTACTTTCCATATTGCCGCTAATCTAGTGTTTCATGAACGTAGAAAACACATTAAGATCAACTGTCATATTGTCTGTGAACAAGCCACCAAAGGCAGACTTCAGACTTTTGTTGTTCCCTCTGCACGACAGCTTGCTGACATCCTCACCAAAGCCCATCCTCCTGGCCTTTTCTGCTCACTTTTCTCCAAGATGAGAGTTCTCAACATACACTCTCCATCTTGAGGGGGAGTTTTAGAATATTTTTCATTCACATTCTGTTATTTTCTTATTTTATTCTTTTATTTGTTTTTGCCACCTCATCAGTGGTTGTAACTGCCTATCACCATTTACGAACCTAGTGTGGATTCTGTTATAGGAACTTGATATATCCTCGATGTTGTGTGTTGTAAAATAGATGAATTTGCAGTAATGAAAATTGCTTCTTCTTCTTCCAACTTTTTGGGCTACGATATCTAATAAGAAGAAAGAAAAAGTGGACTCGAGCTACTCTCATATATATATATATATATATATATATATATATATATATATATATATTTATATTTGTGTGTGTGTGAAAAAACATTATACCCTATTTATAATCTTCTTGTTTAATTTTCATATATTAAAAAAAATCAAAATTTTTTATGATATAGTAAAACAGAATTAACTTTTAATTTTTTTTAACTTTTAATTTCTTTTAACTTTGTTATCTTAATAAATTGTACACACATTACTAACATTTCGATTATTTTTTATTTACTTGATTAGTATATGTAATTATATAATATATTTTTTGTAATCATAATTATAAAATATTTGATTATCTTTCAATTCGACTACGACTGAATTATTAAATAGTCTCTCTCGATCAGTTAAGTAATTAGTGTCAGTTTTGACTTACGAGAAGAAATTTATGACGAACTACGGGGATGCTGTGATTGTACAATCAAAGCCCGACACAGTTTGTAGATGGCTGAGTTCCTTAAGCATGCTGACATAAATTTAATTTCTCGTTGTGTGTATGGAAAGACTTTGTTGGTAGAGGCAAAACTCACTTTAGGATCTCTACGTCTCAAAAAGATTAGTCTTCGGCTATCGGCCGAGAGATACTTTCAAAAAACTCAAAAAAATAAAATAAAAAAATTCACATAATTGTGAAAATTTGTATCTCTCTCTTCATTAATAATAGTGGGATCTCATCTATTTAATACATGTGAAGAGAGATAGATACAATTTTTTTTACATATTTTAAATGAGAGGATATGCTCCGCATTTAGTTTGAGCTAGTGCTAAAAATTAACATTGAACACCAAGGTGGGTGAACAATTGGAGTAAACCACGTGGTTCTAGCCTAATAAGTGTCGTGTTCTCTTAATACACAAAAGCCTATTGTGGCCTTGTGCATATTGTTTTGTCGTCCAATATATATATATATATATATATATATATATATATAGGAGTTTACATTTCTGCAGCTGCTGTACGTGCAACAATCAAATACTTGTCATATATATACTTGAAAGCATTAAATGGAGGAATCATAACCATACACATCTTGTTGTTGTAAATAAAGCGGCTGCAGAAATGATTTTACCATATATATATGAGGTTTACATTTCTGCAGCTGCTGTACGTGCAACAATCAAATGCTTGTCATATATATACTTGAAAACATTAAATGCGAGGAATCGTAACCATACAAAGGATGAAAGCATTAAATATAGGGAATCATAACCATACACTTGTCGTTGCTGTACGTAAAGCGGCTGCAGAAATAATTTTACCTATATATATATATATATATATATATATATATATATATGATAAAATTAATTTTGCAGCTGCTGTATGTACAGTAATTAATCTTGACTATTGATTCTCCCTATTTAATACTTTCACCCTTCTTTGTATAGTTATGATTCTCTAATTTAATTGTTGTATATACAACAGCACAGCAGCAGAAATGATAACCCATATATATATTAGGTATCAATAGATGTAAACTTTGACAGCTTTGATTAATCCATATACATTAGATATCAACATATGTATACTTTGACAGATGAGATAATCTAATTTCGGGTTTGAGTCATTTCATCATCTTTAGAAGTTACGATTTTTAGGAATTAAAACCATTGTAAGTCAAATTTTGAGGTCTAACTTGAATGCCACTATACCATCAACGGTCCATTATATTTTTAGTTATGCCTAAAGTATAAATTTATATAACTTTGACCTGGAAACCAATATCGTGATTTATAAGACATCTAAATACAATTAGATTGAAATAAAAGAGCAGATTGCACTGGGATTCAAATATCCATTAAGAGGAATACAAGTAGCAAAAGGGCACATCTAAGTGCCATTTTGTTATGCCATTATTCTGAAAACACAGCAGATAAATAATTAGGGAGGATATGTTTACAATTTTTTTTACAAATTACATTAAGTATGACCGATTATACACTCTTGATTAAAGTATGACCGGTCATACTTAGTGTAATTTGTAAACAAAAAATCTGTAAATATAACCTTCTCCAATAATTAGAGGCAATAACCTTCTCCAATATGCCCGGTGATACAGAATAGTTAATGAAATAAGTTTTTTTTTATATTTTTTTTATAAAGCTAAAAGTTAAAATACAAAAAAATAAAATAACCCAGAAGTATTTTTTAAATTTGATTCTAAAAACTAATAATCAATTATAATTTTTAGAATCATTTTTAGAAAACAGCTATTATCAAATATATATTTTTAAAAAATTGATTTTAAATACTGAAATCAAACAAGCTCGTAGTTTCTTAAGATAATGAAAAGGGGAGTGATTGATGTGGGTTGGAAAATGGGAGTATGACAGTTATATTAAATGTTAATTAAAGAGAATAAAAAAAACCAATGATACAGGTTATAATATACTGACACAAATAATATACATCAATCTACACAATCAAATACAATTTTACTTAACCTCGAGGTGCAGCTCATATGGTTGGGGTGCTGAGCTCCAGGGTCGGACTCGTGAGTCTAAAGGATTTGGAATTCGATTTCTGCGAGGCATATTTTGGAGTCAGCGGAGATAAGCTGTAATACACTAATACCCGCCAATCCATGAGGCAGGATTAGTGTCACTCCGAAGGGGTGGCGAGATTTGTTGGGTTATACTCAGTGTTTTAAAATCCCGCCCCACTCCCGGGTTGACCCGGGTCAACCCTGACCCCTCCCCTCTGAGGGTTGGGGTTACAAGTTGGACCCTATATGCATATCAATCCCTCCGACCCCCAAAACCTGGCCGAGTTTCAGTAACTCCCGGGTCAGAAGGGTCAAACGGGGTCATTGCATGTTTTTTTTTTTAATTTTTTTTCCATGAAACAACATTGTTTTATTAAAAAAATAAATAAAAATTCTTGCAAACCTAAATCTAATTGTTCTCTTCTCTCCTAGTGACCTAAATATTTTCAATCTTCACCTCGCTGCCGTGAATCTTCTAGGAAAGGTAAGAATTTTACCCCTTCAAATGAAATCCTTACGAGTTGTCGATCGATGGAAAACAAAATCTCATTCTTACTTCGTTTAAATTTTTCTTTGTCAGAGACCTTCTCAAAAGAAGCAAAACCGGGTCAGTGTAGTGACCCCATTAGAATATGAGTTTTGTACTTTGGTATCTTGATACTTTAATTAGGTTGTATAATATTGACTTGTGGTTATAATTGGTGAATTATGTTATGTATATTTTGAATCTTTGATGATTGGTGATTTGTTTTTTAATATTTTCATATAGGATATATCTATTTATATTTTTTTAATATATAAAACCGGGTCAGCATAGTGACCCCCTGACCCCCGGTTGAACCCGTGATCTCGTAACCCCTGACCTCAGCCGGGTCGATGGCCGGGCTGAGTTTTTAAACACTGGTTATACTAAAAAGAAAAATACAATTTTACTTAAAACAAATAATATCTACTATCAAAAATAACATATATCAATTAAGGTAGATAAAAAATATTTTAATGCATATAATAAATATTACTTAAAACAAATAATATATATTAACACCCAACACTTCAACATCTGTTCTATTCTCTTCAAAATAAATTATATATGTTAAAGAAGTATAAAATTAGGCTTTAATGTTTCTACAGGAAATATAGACAAGTTATTTACATTTGTTCTCAAAACGACGTCGTTTTGAGTTGAAAACTTAAAAAATTATAATGAAAAAGACTATTATAACCCCGAAATAAATTATAATTACAAAAATATCTTGATTTTCGCCTCAAAACAATAACATTTTGAGCTCAATGTAGATAAGCTATCTACATTGACGGTAGAAAAAACGAACCCATAAAATTATTAATATAATCTCACCTAACAGTTTAAATTTTTGTGTTAAATTGATTCTTTACATAGTATCTGAGCCTTATTGTAATAAATTTGATCCTCACTGTTTCCTATTTAGTTAATAATTAATTAAATATTGTGGAGTTTCTTGGCATAATTAGGTGAGTTTATGCATTATCTACTATTTAAATCGCTCTCGTGTGAGGGAATGTGCTAGAGAAGTATAAAATTAGTAATATAATCTTACCTAACAGCTTAAATTTTTGAGTTGAATTTTACAATATATATATATATATATATATATATATATATATATATATATATATTTATATATTAGAATTTCAATTTAGATTTAATAGATAATAGTGTAGGGGGGATGGTTTTATGAAGTTTTGGAAGTCTTCTTGTTTGAAAGAGGAAATTAAAGGGGCAGTAGTTTCTTGTACAAAATGGATAAATAAAATTTATTAAATGAGGGAAAAAATTTCTTCATAATGACGTAAGTGCAAACTTAATCTAAAGAAGGTTGATTATCAATCTCATACATTGATTTATTTATCATCAACAATAATAATAAAAAAATAGATATTTGATTGCTTACAATTGATGTATCAATGAATCAGTTACATTTTTCAAAGTGGTGATGTGAGACAGAGAAACTTAAAAAGTTGTCTCTACCAACTGGACTGTTACCTAGTAGCATCTTGAGTTCTGTCTAGTTCGTAACTTTGACTTTGGTGATCCTCTGCAACAACAATGGGTGACGAGGTTGTTTTGTTGGATACATGGGCCAGCATGTTTGGGATGAGGGCTAGGATTTCATTGGCTGAAAAGGGTGTTAGGTATGAGTACAAGGAAGAGAATTTTTTCATTGGCAAGAGTACTTTGCTTTTGCAGATGAACCCAATTCACAAGAAAGTACCAGTTCTCATTCATAATGGAAAACCCATATGTGAATCTGCTATTATTGTTCAGTACATAGATGAGGTTTGGAATCACAAATTTTCACTCATGCCCTCTGACCCTTACCAGAAAGCTCAAGCAAGATTCTGGGTTGATTACATTGACAAAAATGTAGTTCCTTTGCTTTGTTCTGATTTGAATTTCCATTCTTTTGTCACCTCAATTTTTGTGGGGTCATTTAAAAATTAAGTTCTGCATCAGAAGATTTGAAAGAGTAAATGGGAATATATCAATTGATTTTTGGTTATTTTTATAATTTAATAGGAGGAGTAAGATTTTTTATTTTTTATTTTTGTATGTTAATCTTTGAATTTAATACCAGTAATAGTTTGTGATCTTCAATGCAGGTGTATGATACTTGGAGGAAAATGTGGCTTTCTAAAGGAGAGGAGCATGAGGCAGGGAAGAATGAGTTGATCTCAATCTTTAAACAACTTGAGGAGACACTTGGGGATAAAGCTTTTTATGGGGGTGACACTTTTGGGTTTGTTGATGTTGGTCTCATCCCTTTCTATAGCTGGTTTTATACTTTTGAGACGTTTGGTAACTTCAAAATGGAAGCAGAGTGTCCTAGTTTGATGGCTTGGGTCAAGAGATGCATGCAGAGAGAGGCTGTGTCCAAAACTCTTCCTGATGAGAAGAAGGTGTATGATTTGGTTTTGGCCGTTCAGAAAGCACTTGGACTGGAATAAAGGGACTTTATGAACCAAACAATAAAAGATTTGCAAGTTAAACATGGTATTGTAAGGTCATGTGTAATTTTATGTTATTTGTTAGGCTTGGTTTACTTAGTTATGGTTTGGTAGATACTTGAGTGTGTCTAATAAGATTTGGAGTTGAGTAGGGATGAATGTTGTTATGTTTGGTTGAAGTTGAGACTTCATGATTAATAAAAAGCTCATGTTGGATGTTTAATGTTGTTCAAATATAAAGTATGTGCAAAATAAAGCATGCTTATGGAATTTATGGGCTGTTTAATTTGATGGGTATTTTGCTTTAAGCAGAAAGACATTTGCAGTCAAAATTGCTAGAGGCATCGTAGAATAAAGTAACATTACCATTAGCCAACAATGCCACAATGCAGAAATCTTCAATTGCTTAACCCAGCAATTGACAAAACCAAGTCAAAAACCATAACCATTACAATCATAGGTTGTATGCATGGTATGTGTACTACTGTATTAGTTGTACTATTGTTACTAGTTGGCTTTATGCTCTTTGGCATTGCAATAACGCCATCTGCATAAGAGTTATTTATAGCCCATCTTTATACTATTTTCTGCTCCTTCCCATTAATGTATGTAACTTTGTTAATTTTTATTTATAGCAGTAATTTAACTTGTGCTGTCTATCTCAACCTTCACATAATTGATGGATTCAACATGGTCTTGTGTGAAGATGCTTTCTTAGAAGAAATAGTTTCTCTATTATTGATGCTTGGATATAATAGAGAATATTCTTAGATGCTTGCAGACTTTGACCGTTTGAGCCCACGATGTGGCTGCGTGTTTGGTTCATCTGAAAATGTCTTGCTATATATCCTTTGTTCATTAAAAAATGGGACTAAGACTGATCAGTCCATTCAGTAAAATCTTAAACCATGGTATAGTTTCATCGGTCGGATTCAAACATAATCTTATCCATAGAGAGATGGCTGTTCAACTTGAACTCAGATCTTCATTAAGGAAAATACAAATAAATATTCAGATTCAAAGTCTAACTGTCAAGTTAATACAAGCTCTTGGTTAATATTATTTATAAGGGTTTAATATTTCTCCTCAAATAATCTTATCTCTTACTATGAGAATGGGGTGGTACAGCAAATTAGCACTAGTTATGAGAGTCATAAGTGGATTTGGGTGATATGAAATGGAAATATTTAGTTGGGAGTGAATTCTCTCATTCTCTCATGTAAAAATTTTTACATTATTATAAAATTTGTGTCTATTTCTCTCTTCATTAATGATATTCGGATCCCACATATCTAACGCATGTGAAGAAAGAAATATACATAATTTTTATATATTTTAACATGAAAAAGGATCTGCTCCCCGTTTAATTTGAGCTAGTGCTAACAATTAGCATTGAACACTAAGGTGGGTAAACAATTAGAGTAAACCACATGGTTACAAAAGCTTATTGTGGGGAAATTTTTTCAATACTACTGTCTCATCGAATTTTCAATACATTATTCCAATCAAAATTAAGAATCAATGCTGCTACAGTGATAAGACAGAGATAAAAACATTGTTTCAACACGTGTTTGATTGCGAATGAAGGGAGTACATGCTAGGGTAGTATTGAAATTGTTCTCTGTTGTGACCTTATTTATATTGTTTTGTCGTCCAATATATATATATATATATATATATATATATATATATGAGACAGGATCATCTTACATCAGTGTAAGAATAATAAGTCTTACACCAAATTTTAACTATTAACTTTCTGTATCTAACGATTAAGATTTATTAGGTTTTATTAATTAATTAATTTTTAATTTTCAACAAATCTCAACCGTTAGATGCACTGAAATTAATGGTTAAGATTTGGTGTAAGATTTTTTATTTTTACACCGGTATAAGTTATCCTATCCCTATATATATATCCTATCCCTATATATATATCAAGAGATGTAAGCTTTGATAGATATGATTAATCTAATTTCGGGTTTGAGTCAATCCACCGTCCCTAAGAGTTACAATTTTCAGGAATCAAATCCATTGTAGGTCAAATTTTGAGGTCTAACTGGAATTCTACTGTACGATCATCGGTCCATTATATTTTTAGTTATGCCTAAAATATAAATTATATAACTTTGACTTGCAAACCAATATCGTGATTTATAAGACATCTAAATACAATTAGATTGAAATAAAAGAGCAGATTGCACTGGGATTCAAATATCCATTAAGAGAAATACAGGTAGCAAAAAGCCACATCTAAGTGCCATTTTGTTATGCCATTATTCTGAAAACACAGCACATAAATAATTAGAGGCAATCTTTTTTACTATGGGGTACCGTGCCTCTAATTTACTCACTGTCCAAGTCCTTTCTCTGCTAAAAAACTTTTGACCCTGTGCTCCTCAGGAAAAGACTTGGACACACTCTCTCTTTGGGTGCACCTCTTGGCCCAAGCAATGATATTAGGGTACTCAGCTTCACTGATTAAAATGGCAGAGAAATTATAAGTATACAACCAACAGAACAAAGGAACAAGTGCCACATCCACAAGTCCAAATTTGTCTCCACCAAAATAAAGCTTGTCTCCCAGCTTTTCTTCCAACAATTTAAGACATTCTAACAATTCTTTCATGGCAGCTTCTTTCTCTTCTCCTTTAGTTTTCCATAACTTCAAGGCAACCTCATATACCTATTTCACATAGTGAAAGACATTAACATTTTTTGACAATTTCTCAAACTAAATGCTATTTGATAAAGATAGAAGAGCAAAAATAATCGCAACCAAAACATTAAAAGTTTCTCATGTTGTAGCTAGGAGATAAAATTATCTCTTACATACGTATATTAGTGTGTCGGATAGAATTTTTCTTTTTTTCTCCTCAGGTAACCTACACACTTTTATATATATGTATGAGATACAACATGAGAAAGTTTAAACCCTTGCCAAAGAAGTACCTTGTTGTCAATGTAGTTAGCCCAGAATCTAGCTTGGGCTCTCTGGTGAGGATCAGAAGGCAACAATGGAGATTGGTCTTTCCAAACCTCATCAATATACTCAACAGCAAGAAGTGACTCACAAATGGGTTTTCCATTGTGGATGAGAACTGGTATTTTCTTATGAATTGGGTTCATTTGTAGGAGTAAAGGGCTCTTGTTGCTCATGTCCTCTTCTTTGTACTCATACTTGATGCCCTTTTCCTCTAGTGCAATCTGGACCCTCATACCATAAGGGCTTAGCCAGAAATTCAACAGAATCACTTCATCTGCCATTTCTTAAGAAAGAAGACTCCAATGAAAGAAAACTAAAGTCGGATGAAGAAGTGAGTTACATAGGAGTTTGGCTAGTCAATTTGTAGAGAATGTGGAGTAGTATGAAAACAAAAATTGCAATAAACTATTCCAGCAAAAGAAAAAAATGGGACCCTGCCACGGATGTTTCTATGTGTCATTTCTTCATAAGTACATTATTCGGACGGCTAATGAGACAACATGGAACAACAAAACCGAAGCAACAAGGGCACAAAAATACATAACTACAAACAATAGCAAAAATATTTGGTGATAGAGAGCTGGGGTCTACTCTTCTCAAAATAAATTATATAAATAACTTATATGTATGTATAATGTAATTTAGCACTAATGAAGCGAAAATAATATTTTATAATATACCTGTATTTTGGAAATCATGCAATAATAGACGAAAGGGGTTGTTCTTGATTATGAGTGTAAAGAACCGGATACTTCACCCCAAAAACTAGCTCAAAGAGTGAGAGTATTTAAGGTCTTAATTGTTCATACAACTAATATGAGACTATATATCTCAAGAATGAGGTTTTTGAAAACAGGGGAAAAATAGTTTCTTAAGAAAATCTGAGGGGGAGTGAGTTAAGTGGGTTGGAAAGTGGGGACTAATGGAAGGAGAAGGACGGTTATATTAAATGAGAATAAAAAAAATAATACAGGTTATAATATACTACCACTACACATCAATCAACACAATCAAATACAATTTTACTTTAAACAAATAATATCTACAACCAAAAATAAGTAAATAACATATATCAATTAAGGCAGATAAAAAAATATTTTAAAGCATATAATAAATATTATTTAAAACAAATAATATATATTAACACCCAACACTTCAATATCATTTCTATTCTTTTCAAAATAAATTATTTATATATATGACAAAATTATTTCTGCATCTACCGTAGAATATTTTATCTGCCTCAAACACATATTTATTAGTATATGATATTGGATCCTGGTAATTTCTTTTAAAAAAAAAAAATAACCAATGGATCTCTTTTTTTCTTTGCGGTAAAAAGCAAATATTGTCACTGCGGCAAAAAAAAATCCATATATATATATATATATATATATATATATATATATATATATAAGGCTTTCGTTTCCCTATGTAACATCCTCGTCTCGAGCCGGTTCAATTAACATACACATGATATAAACAGAAACAGCGGAAGGCTTAACTTACGAAATTACGAGCTAACTTTTTTCTTTTTCTTTTAATTCTCATTCGACGTAAACGAAAATCGGACAGAGTTTCCTCTATACATCGGACAACTGAGGATTTTCCAATCCCACTCAGAAGAATTTCCTGATAAACAGTTTATACAGCACATCAATCCAGAAGTACCAGTCATGCAAATATAATCAGATACCCATCTATGGGCGCATGCATAACTTGGCTCAATGCCGCTAATCTAACAGCATGCAATCCAATACATAAACATAACTGAATACTACATCATCGTATAACGTTCCTGAATACTCAAATGTACATGCATCAAACTGACAGAAATGTACAAAACATATACAGGCCACATACAAAATGTAGGTTCTAACATCATGATCCACAAAATACGGAAATACTAAATGAAGGTACTATACTCCAAAATAAAAGTAGTCTACAGCTACTCAAAATCCAATCTGTCCACTGCCTCAGCCACGTGTTGCGTCCCTGCCTAGTGAGGACTCACCGGGAATCTGGGCACCTGAAAATATGTCCCCAACGAGGGGTGAGATTACAAATCTCAATAAGCTCCAGGTTTATAGAGAATTCTCCATACCCCTGGCTTACTCCTGCATGAAAGTCAGATACAGAGTATACAAATACAACATATAACAGATATCATAACAGAACAGAGCATATATCCATATCATATCAGAGATGTGCGCCGTCATTCTCAAGGGAGGACCCCAAGCGAAAATCAACGCACGTGTTCCCGAGGGAGGACCCCAAAGCGAAACCAGACATAATAGAGGCGTACACCATCAGTCCCGAGGGAGGACCCCAAAGCGGACATCCGGGTACTATACAATCAATGGCCAGAGATTGTTACAGAAATCATATTACAGAAGTCATATCAGAGCAAAACATATCATGTTATCAAATAACTCTATATGAATGCATCTATACAAAGCATCTAAATAACAGTCATACAGTCCAACCATAGTTCACTAACCATGGTGGAGCACTCAAGCAGGAAAAGACTCCTTAAACATAGAGCTTACCTCTTGAAGCTTTACTAATACGCTTACTTGTTGCACAAGTTACTTATATGTCTTCAAGAGATTCCGATCCTTTTTAGTCCCTAGGTACACCTAGAGCAAGAATCCACAATACCAAATCAATAAAATGCTATCATGCCATGATCCTTTCACAAAGCATACATTTTATCGCTTATTTTCATTTCTTTACATTTTTGCCAATACTATGCCAATACACAAGTCTCGACCTCTTTTTAACCGTTGGTGTTCTTTAATTTAATCATCCATTCCCTTACGAATTTCCAACATAAATCATAGCATTTTACTTTAAAGGACCGTGGGCCTAAAATTAGGAAATCAATATATTTTTCCATGATTTCTTTTCAAACCATTTCACTTCATGACTTATCATTTTTATACTTTGAAACACACATATTTTATTAAAATAAAATATGACAACATCTTTCCCTAAACACCTTATATGTCGAATCTTTTAAGGGAATTTCCAAGGATCCTTCTCTTTTACAATACATTTTCCTCACTTAATTTAACAACTACACGTACGTAAATATATATATATATATATATATATATATATATATATATATATATATATATATTTACCAAGTTCCAATTTAATTTTTGGGAATCTCAAGCTCTTTAAATCCTTCAAGGCCGAAACATCAAGGGTATGTTTCAAAGGATTTTCTTTCAAATTTAACATTCTTACTAACTCATCAAATTTCCTCTTATTCAAGCACATTAAACCTTCCCAATACATACAATAAATCTTTGTGCATCACCCCTAATTACCTTATCAAGGCCGAAATCTAGGGTATGTCACCATGGGATTTTTTTTCCAATTTTTATACATGTTCATATGCCTATTCCACATTCCTATATCCAACACATCATCAATCCATCATCAATTCAAATTTTAAACTAATTTATTTCACACCAACACATGCTCACAATTTCTATGACACAAACCATCAAAATAACATCATGGAAACAAAGGTTTCTTACCACTAATCAACTTCCCAAAGCCTAGAAAGCAATCTCCAAGCCAAGCTCCATCAAAAACTCACTTTTTCTCCTCCAATGAATAGTAACTCGAAAATGAGAGGAGGAATAACTCTTCACACACTCAACTATAGCTCAAATGGATAGGTGGAATGGATTCATTGAGTGGTTTCCACTCAATTTCATGTGGTGGGTCATTGGATTTGGTGGATGGATGATGTAGAAATCAAAGGAAGAAAAACCAAACCCTAAGCCCCCCCTTGTCAAGTGCAGCTCGGCCATCCAAGAGAGGGAAGAAGAAATTCTGAAATGAATAGTGAATCATTTAAGTGACAAGGCTATATTCATGTGGCCCTTTTTATCGGATGTTTTTCTATCGCGTATTTTAACTTAAACTGACTCGGAACTCACTTAAGGCTACAAACATATTTTTATTTTTCTAAAATCATAATCATTTACATTAATTTTTATTTCCTAAGGAACAATATTCTCAATTTACAGTATGGTTTCTGCACCGTTTTTGACGAAATGCACTGTGAACCACTAACTGTACTTCGTTTACTTCTGAACTTAAAACTTATTAACTTATCATTTCCTTGGGCCCATATTGACTTGTTGGCATATATTGGACTTTCTTATTCTTATTTCATCAATTATTTTCTTCTGGACTCTACCGGTTGCTTAAACAGCCCTACAAAATACCCGGTAAGAACACTATTCACGAGATTTTCACGGAAAGTGCCAGACTATACAATTTTTCGTTCTGAACTCATATTTGTCGTCAAAATTATCAAATTATGTCTCTAAAATTATTTTGCTCTTTTTAAGCTCTACCGGTTAATTCACAAAACTGTAAATTCTCCGGCAGAACGCACTGTTCATAACATAGTCATGATTACAGTCAAAATACTCGGAATCACTCACTGAATTTAATTATGGCATTTAAATCCTTAAATTAAATCTCTAATTAAGATTTACCATTTAGGGTCATTATACCCTACAACAGAAAATGACAAGTAAAATAATAATAAAAAATTAAAAGAGACAAATTTTATTTTGTCGGTAGTCTTGCATGATAGGAATGTTGTTCCTGTAACATAATTGTCATTAATCCCATATATATATGGGAGAGGTTATATTTACAACCCAAATAGTTTACAAACTCTTACAACCATATCTTAACCGTTAATTTTCGCCAATTAATCGTTGTCATTTATTGTGAATTAATAATTAATTAATAAATTTGATTTGCGAAAATCTTAACCGTTGATTGACGGAAATCAACGATTAAGATATGGTTATAAGAAGTTGTAAACGAAAATAAATTGTAAATATAACCTTTCCCTATATATATATATAATAATAATAATAATAATAAAATTAGAATTTCATTTTAGCATTAAAAGATAATAGTCTAAAGGGAATGGTCTTATGAAGTATTGGGAGTCTTCTTGTTTGAAAGAGGAAATTAAGGGGGAGTAGTTTCTTGTACAAACGAGGGAAAAAATTTCTTCATAATGACGTAAGTGCAAACGTAATCTAAAGAAGGTTGATTATTATCGTCATGAATCGATTGATCATGTATCAATGAATCAGTGACATTTTTTCAAAGTGATGTTAGACTTGAGAACCTTAAAGGTTTATATCTACCAAATGCACTTGTACCTCGGAGAATCTTGAGTTCTGTCTAGTTCATAACTTTGGTGATCCTCTGCAGTAATGGGTGATGAGGTTGTTTTGTTGGATACATGGGCCAGCATGTTTGGGAAGAGGATTAGAATTGCATTGGCTGAAAAGGGTGTTAAGTATGAGTGCAAGGAAGAGAATCTTCTAATTGGAAAGAGCCCTTTTCTTTTGCAGATGAACCCAATTCACAAGAAAGTACCAGTTCTCATTCATAATGGAAAACCCATATGTGAATCTGCTATTATTGTTCAGTACATAGATGAGGTTTGGAATCACAAAGCTCCAATCATGCCCTCTGACCCTTACCAGAGAGCTCATGCCAGATTCTGGGTTGATTACATTGACAAAAAGGTAACTGCTTTTGTTTGTTAGTGAAGCGATTTCCAATTTTTTTCCTTGTCAATTCAATTCATGATATTTAAAACCAATATCAGAACTTTTATTCCTATTCGTGAAAAAATCACTTGATTAAATCTTGCATTAAAAATAATATAGATATGACAACACAGAAGATATAAATAAGTTCACAATTGACATGTTTCACCCAAAATATATGTCTATAAGTGAAAGATCAAAATTTAATAAGAGAAATTTCAGAACACATCGTGTATATATTAGATATAATTCATATTTCGCATTCAAATAACAATTCTTATTAGCGGGACGTAGAGAAAGTTAATGCCAAGTACTATTATGGACTTCTAGCTTATTTTATTTTATTTTTTCTAATAATTTAAACTTGGACCGATGAATAATTGTTTATGGATTTATTTGTGTTTGTCTTTGGTCCCAATAATAACAACACTTAGGTTTATTTCTAAACTCAAAACTTCACCATACACCCTCTCACTAATTCTCATCTGTCATCGCCCTCTTGTTTATACACAAAGAGAAAATAAATACAACCGAAATTAATAAAAAAATATAATATTTTACCATTAATCCAACAATTATGCATATCAATTCCTATAGAAAAAGTATTCTCAAAAGAATGGTAAAAGATGATTCATCATTCACCTTCTTAAATTGCTTTTCCATGAAAGGTAACACTATGACACTGGTGAATGACCCAACACAATTTTGGTGGGTTCAATTCAAAATTTGATGATCGAAGCTCTGTAATCTTATCTCTGCTATTACACATTCTCAAATTTTGGATTAAAAGATTTGCATATCATCCTGTTTAATATATCAATAGAATATATCATTGATTTTTGGTCATTTTTATAATTTGGTGGGAAGAGTATTAGGTTTTGATTTTCTGTATGCTAATCTCTGATTTTAATACCAATAATAGTTTGTCATTTTCAATGAAGATATATGACACTTGGAGGAAAATGTGGCTTTCGAAAGGAGATGAGCACGAGGCAGGGAAGAAGGAGTTGATCTCTATCTTTAAGCTACTTGAGGAGACACTTGGTGACAAACCTTTTTATGGGGGTGAAACGTTTGGATTTCTTGATCTTTGTCTGATCCCTTTTTGCAGCTGGTTTTATACTTATGAGACATTTGGCAACTTCAAAATGGAAGCAGAGTGTCCTAATCTGATGGCTTGGGTCAAGAAATGCATGGAGAGAGAGACTGTGTCCAAAACTCTTCCTGATGAGAAGAGAGTGTATAATCATGTTTTGGCCATGCAAAAAGCATTTGGAGTGGAATAAAGGGACTTCTTGAACCAAACCATTAAACATTTGCAATATTGAAGGTCTTGTGTAATTTTATCTTGTGTTTGCTAGGTTTGGGTTACTTATGGTTTGCTAGATACTTGACTGGGTTTGCAATATTTGGAGCTGAGGAGGGATGAATGTTGTTATGTTTGGTTAAAGTTGTGCACTCATGATTAATAAAAAGTTTATGTTAGATGTTTGATATTGTCCAAATATAAAATGTGTGTAAGAATAAGCATGCTTAAGGAATTTAAGGGGAAAGACATTTTTGTAGTCAAAATTGCTAATGAGGCACCACAGAATACAGAACATTACAATTACCAACAATCCCACAATGCAGAAGTCTTCAAATGTTAAACCCTACAATTGCAAACAGAAACCATGACCAATGCAATGTCTTAAAGATTTTAACGTATAATCTCCAGAAGTGTTTTTAATGAGAAGGTCTATGTTCAGGTTGTGACTTGTGACCTTTGAGTAAAGTACTTATTTCGAAATGAAAGGATTTCTCGAGGCAAACAAACAAATTAAGGATCCAATATGGTAATTGTGCGAAGATACTACTTAAGAGAATTATAATTTTCTCTAAACATTGATGCTTGGATATAATAGCGAATATTGTTATATACTTCCAAACTTTGACCATGTGATCCCAGGATGTGGCTTTGGTTTTGGCTCAAATGAAAATATCTTCTTGTTATATATACTTTATAGGAGCATATTTTGGGTAATGGGGATTATTTACTCCTTTGCTAAAAAAGAAAAAGAAAATGCAAGACTTACTCATCAAAATAAAAATAAAAAGAAAGAGAAAAAGAAAATGTAAGACTTAGAGGAGAATAATCATAAAAAGGTGGATAAAATAGAAAAGTTAATTATTATTTTTTTTTCAAATTTAGTCAAAGATGTATTGAGTTTTCAGTGCTACAGAAGTATCAAAGATATTTTTTCTTTATAGGTTTAAAAATGTGACTAAATTTATATATTATATAATTAACATCAACTTCTAATTTTTAATCATTGTCATCTTAATAAATTTACTTATATTAGTATATAATTATATTTTCAATTATTTTTATTTACTTAATTATAGATATGTTTAATTAAAGAAAAGTTCAAAAAGTCCCCAATATTTTTTATTTGAATCACTTATTCCCCTATGATTTTTTTAATCAATTATCCCCTATAATTTTTTCATGTGAACTCATCCTTAACACCATTAGAAAATTGACTAATCTGCCTGTTTTATCATTTTTAGAAGAAGAAAATAAACTAAGAAAAAAATAGAAAAAAGATAAGACCAAATATGTTAGAAACTTAAAACACTTGGAGAAAAGATTAAAAGTAAAAAAAAAATCTAAATTAAAAAACAAAATAGACTGAAGACAAAAAAATAATAGAAAAAAAGAGAGACCCAATATAAGGTTTCAAATATCAACTACCGTGTCTGTATAGGATAGGGAGAAGAGAAAAAAATATATTGGAATAGGTAGTTACAAAAATATTATAGTTGATTCATCTTTATATGATTATGATTCTCTCACATGACATGATCATATAAAATAATACATGAGAGTATTCATTATGTATGTTGACTTCTGATAAGTCCATGAAATGTGACTTAAAACATATGGTTTTAATATGAAAATGTAAAAAGAAGAATACTCTTTGCGTTAATATATACCCCAATTACCAAAGCTGAAATGTTATTGATTTAAGAGCTAATAGGCTGCAATTCTATTTTTCAGGCCCATCTATTAACATTTTCCAAAGCATAGAAGAAAGAAAGAAAAGAATAGAAAAAGAAGAGGAGAAGAAGTAGGCTGGACTTTGGCAATGCAAGTCAGAAGCCCAGTTGAAGAAAGAAAAAGAAAAGAAAGAAGAGAGAAAGAAAGACTCAACAGCGTGAAAAAGGAAAAAAGGCTGAGACTTGCAAACCCTAACCATAATCCCAAACCTCCCATCACAAATCAGACCACTTAGCCATCTTGATTCCAATCAGTCCACCAAACCCACAAATCAAACCAGCCACACATAAAGAAGAATCTTTTTTTATTTTGCGAATCTGAGGCAGTTACGGGTTGATGGTGTGAAGCGAGCGTGGAGTGGAAAGGTGCACATGCTTTGATTGATCTCATCGTGTGAGAGGAGCCACGTGGAAGATGATCCAAGGGTTTTCAGAGCTATTGCATGCAGAGGAGCTGATATAAAGGAGCACAGTACCTTCTGCTGTAATCCTTCTTCTTCTTCTCCATCTTTCTTTATTTTTATTTTTGTATTTTCTGGTACTGTAAATAGATGCTACTTTATTTTGATTAGAACTTGTCAGCACAGTACCGAGGCTATTCTGGTGAATAGGACTCGGGCTGTGTTTTACGTTTTATGCACTTTAGTTCGTCAGTAATTTTTCTTTTTCATTTTGCTGTTTTTGTAGCTCAACCATTATGGGTATGAGCTAAACTTTTTAAGGTTGGGTCTAGGTTACCCGAACCTCAGTAATGGATGTTTGTTAATTACTTTTGTTAAACTTTGATTCTCAGTTGTTTAATGCCATGCCTAGTATTTAAATATTTTGTTATTGAGGCTTGATAGTAGATGTTGTGTTAGGAAGTAGTCATCGAGAGGTGACTGATTCTAGAAATGCATTAAGCCCATGGACTTGATTGTGAAAGCATTCAAGGGTTGTCACTTAGGGATAAGGGCAGCCACCATGTAACTTTGGACTTGTGATTCAAGAGTCCTTACTTCATTTAGGTCAGGGATGTGTGAATGAAAGTTGTGCATAAAATGATTTTAAGGGATTAAAATCAACATGAAGTGATCTGTTAATTGAGAATTGAATTTTAATATTCTGTAATTGTCTTTCATTCCAGTGTTGTTGGGAAAGGTAAACCGAAGCTCAACCTAATTTTCCAAGCATTTTTGCAAACTCAGTTTTCTTTTCCTCTGATTTTAAATTTTCAATCATCATTCTGTTTTACATTTTTTCTTATATAAAAATCTTTTTACATCACATACTTAAATTGCTTTCCTACTATTTTTCATCCTTTAGCTCAAGAATTTAATTCAGAAAATTATAAAAAAAATAGAGTAATGTGGTGAGTGCTATTTTAGATTAGTTTTGCTTTTATTTTATTTTTATTTTTACTCTCTTTTTAGATTAGATTCAGTTATAGCAATTACAATTTTCATTCAAAGTCAAAAACGCCAAAGATCCTTGTGGGAACGATAACTGGGACTCACAAGAGCCCTATATTACTTGTTGTCGCGTATACTTGCGCGCTTACTTGCATAACTGTTAGCAAGGCAACAACTTCTATAGCCCAAATCTCGGAACAAGTGAAAGTAAATTATGTTTCAATTAAGTCTTAACACTTATCTATATATTTTCAATATTAAGTTTATTATAGTTTGATTTATTTGAATTAAATAAAAATTTCATGTGTGCCGACTTGTTTGGTTTAGGTAAGTAAACCAAACAAGATAAAATTATTTGAGGGGATGTATGGCACCAATTTCAAAACTTCTTGATTGCTCACAGTGCCAATATAAGATAAAAATGTTCTGATACTTAAGCTAGGATCAATATAAATGATACTGTAGAAAATTATAAAAAGAACATGCCAAATCCAGACCCTTTCCCTCTCCTGATCGTTATTAATGGATTGCTTTTTATTATAACTGTAATGCATTTCTGGTAATGCCATTACAGTTATTAAGCATGTAATTTATTAAGATCACGTGCCTTTTCCCTAAGATATAGATATATATATAATTAAATTATTTTGTTTCTCTTTCTGGAAATGATTGGCTAATATAACTGTTATGGTGCTTTCTTATGTTATAAAACTAAAAGGAATTCAACAACTAAACTTATGTTTTCTGAAAGACTTTGATACAGGGTTGGTTATAAACTACGTAAGGAACTTGTACTGTTGGTGTACATAAATATGTCCCATGGAAAGTGAAGTATGTTGATATAAGAGGTGTCCATAGTGGCAATGGTAGAGACCAAGGCACTAGTGAAACTTCCCCTGGTGCATAAGGGGGTGGGAGTGTGGCAAGGATGGCTCTACCAATAGGCAGAGTAACAACATAGGTAGAAGGTGGAGAAGGTCCTGCTCTCTCCATGTATGAGAGGGGTATTTAGAAAGGAGAGTATTCTCTAGCATAGGAGAGACCGTTGGTCAGCCCCTTGAGTTGTCCCATCAAGACATGTTGCCCACTATCAGTGTACAGGGGCAGCAGTTCAGGGATAAGGAGATGTCCCAGTGGTGAGCCTCTATGGCTTGCCATTGGTGCCCTCTAGAAGGTTCTAGACTGTGGGCTTAGTGATATGGGGCCCAATCATGCTAGGCCTAAGTGGGTATCCAGAACAGAAGCCCCCAGCTAGGTAGCTTTGCAAAGCAAGGGTGCCAAGATGTATGGTAGCTTAGGCCGGTTACCCGTAGTGTGCAGTGTTCCAGGCAGGATACAATGTAACCAATCGGTATTATTTCGTCCTTCATGAGTTGTTTATTTGCTGTCATCGTGTATGAATTGTCTGGTTGGCGATGCTTGAGTGCTTCAAAAGAATCTTCTATTATGGCTTGCAATTGTGTTGAACTTTTGTTGTCTTCAAAGATGCGCCTTGTTAATTCCTTTGATTAAACCCTTTGAGTCTTGGCCTATTTGTTCTTTATTATCCATAATTATGAATATCCGCTCCACATACACATCCTCACCCGAGTTAGATTAGATTTCATATTTAGAGTATGGAATTGAGTATAATTATCATAATTGAGTTACTGAAGTATAGGAGATAAAAAGTGGAAAAAGAAAAAAAGTCAAGGGAACATGATGTGGTTAAAAGAAAAAGAAAGAACAAATATCTACATAGAAAAATGAAAGAGAAAAAAATGAAAAAGAAAGAAACACATTAAAAAATTGAAAAAGAGTTTGTTTACTGAAAAATAATATCTTTCATGAATAAAATGTGTGAAAAGTGAAAAATAGAAAGAGTTGGGAGAGAAGAAAAAGATATGCTTATACAATGATGTTCATTCCCTTCTACATCTGACTTATAATCTAGAGCCATTTTTTCCCAATTTATTTCCTTTCCTTTGAGCCATGCCACATTATAGCCTTAATCAAAAACCTCTTTTATCTACTATTTATACCACTGAGACTGTGGAGAGTGGGAATATAACGAAGCCTATGGTAGTATTGATTCAGTGAAGAATGATTGAATTGAAAATTCAAGTGAGGGGGTGTCTTGGTTTAATTTCCCTATTCTTTATCTTGAGAATTCTTGTTACAATTCTATGACTGGTGGATTGTAAATGCTTGCTTGATTTGGTGCCTAATTATCTTTCTATATTAACTCTAAATACTCCGTAGTTTTTTATACTGATTGATTTTTCTGTTGAAAATTCATTGAGCACATGAATCGTCTCCTTTCCTATAGTTTTGTTTTAATTGATTGCTGGGGAAAACAATATTCTAATCTGGAAATTGTTTGATAAACCTCTAGTTTGTCATGTTTTAAGATTAAAATTACATGTATTATCTAGTCAAAAGCATGAGAACTTAAGGTAAATTGGTTAAAAGCATGAATGTTGAATTATGAACTAACTTGAATGATCATTGCTTGTTTTGAAGGTAAATTGAGTTAAATTGGAGAAAGGATGAACTCAAATGACTAAAAGCACAAGATTGAAGATCAAAGAAGTCCTCAAGCATGTTCTAGAAGCAATTTTAATACCTGAAGAGAGCACTTTAGCACGCTCATAAGGTTCTGCAGTCTGTTACAATCCAATTAAGGCCCATCACATGGAATTAACTTAAGGCACGAATCCTACACCTTATAAAAGGGATTTTTCAGAGGAAAAACACAACTCTTGATGGATGAAGTCTGGTTTTTGTCATAGAATCGTGTTCTTCATGCTTTGGAGCACCGAAGATGGGTTGGATTCAAGAATACGCTGGAAAATTTGAAGATTCATTGCGTCATCACACCATTAGAGTTTAGGGAAACCTTACTATTTCTTTTTTGTATTTTTGATTCCATTATGCTAGGCTAGAGTTCTTTGTAATTAGGGCTAGATGAAACTCAATTGAACCTTTATGATTATGAATTGAATATTTAATGTAATATTCCCATTTATATTGAATGAATTTATCTCCTTTTAATGTTTTCCATGAGTTTGCTCCTTGTAGAATAATTTTGGGTGATTGTATGACAATAAGGATGTTGGTACATGAACCTTACATAATAAATTCATCATAATCCTTTTGATTCTAGGAATAGACAAAGGCTAATTATGCAATCATATGATTCTTATGCTTAATGCTTATTTTTTTTAGGAATAGTCGGGGAACTAGGGTTCTTTCAAGATCATAAAGAATTAGAATGTCAAGGGATTGAGTTTTAATTAATTTAGGAAAATCGATTGGCAATATATTAAGGGCAATTAATTAAGGGTTTTAATTCATAATATAAAAGAGAAATTGGGGGAAATCTAAACCCTAACTATGTGTTCTTAATTGTAAAAAACTCAACTTTTGTTTTCTTGTGTCTTTATTTGGTTTACTTGCTTGCTTTGTTATTAAGTTTGATTTCCATACAACTTCCGTGATTGATTGTCCAAATAAAACGTAAATAGTGAATTAGTGATTGAATTTCTAATCCTTGTGGTAACGATCTCGTACTTAGTATATTTTATTACTTTTACGATCGATGCACTTGCTGAAGTCGCAATAAATGTGATGTGCGACTTAAATGCACACACTCCTTATGCGCGTTTCACTTGCATTAAACGGATAAATAGTTTGCCAAAAGAATTAAATGGCGATATATTTATTTTATTTTGCATTGTTTCAGTCAAAAAGCCTCATTTGTATCCATATGCATCAAACTCTATATATTTTGGAAATGAATATGTACGGACTATTGCTCACTTCACTATGACTGTTTGTTGGTAAGGAGGTTGTGAGGGACCTATACTCTCAGGTTGAACTTCATACAAAGGGTGTTGTTGGGCGTTCTGATGAGCTAATTGATTGAGGTACTGAATCTCCCTCGTATATCATCATTCATCGCTAAGTGACTTTATCCAAAGCAACAGATCGGTCCAACAATGAGAATAACAACTTGAGTAGTAGGTTGAAAAACAACATCTACAACTCTTGGAGCATGAACAAATGAAAAAAAATCTTTATAGAGGATTTGTATGTAACGCTCGAGGTAGGAGCTATGGATTGTTGAGTTCTCCTGGTTTAAACCATTTTCACTAAAAGATATAGTCAAATCTTGATTTTCAGGTAAGTGTTTTAGCTTTGCAAATAAAGAAATGAAAATTAGAGTTTACCGTTTCCATAGATTGCATAAATGAACTGTTAGTGTGATGAGCTTAGGTATGTACACCTTGATGGGTAAAGTATCTCGTTGAGATGGCGCTTGTTCCGGATGACCCAATTCTATACAGCTCAATAACCTGAGCCCAAGCTTTTTTCCTTCCTCCACGTCAGCTCTACCAACCCCTCATCCATCTTGCCCCCAAGGCGACTGCACCCCCTAGGTGAGACACCAAAATGTCTCATCTTGGGATTCTACTCCCCTGGGAGACCACCCCAAATGCCATAAATGGTAACCCCCAGCGTTATACGTTGACATCGTCGATGCAGGGGCTGTATCACTGCTATCATAACAGTGTCAGTGTTGCGATTACGGTAAGTATACCGATCGTTTCAAGTGTCATTGCTATCAAAAAAAAAAAGCTGCAGATAGGAATTATTTCACCTTAGATCTTCCTAGAGTATTTTAAATTAATTTCAATAATAATTTACCTCAGGTATTTCAGACAATTCATCTTCTAAAATTAGTTGGTTAAATCCTAATGTCTTAGTGACTTTAACCCTTTACTCTAATTAGAATCCTAATGTCTTAGTAATCCCTCTTAGAATAAGCATTAAACGCGATGAATTATGAAGTCTACAACTCAAGCAAACCTATGTCTAGGTCATACAAGAATTGGTATTTTACCCCAGTCAGGATTAAAATCTCAATATATCTATTGCGAGCCCTAACCCTCATATCCCTATAAGAGTGATCAATTCATACAAGGATATAGAAATTCATGCAAGTTAAAACACAAATACTGAAATAATGTATTAAAGAAACTAAATTAAACCACAAATAGGATTCACATTGGATCCATGATCCTAACTACATAAATAAATTTAGCCTAGGATGTTCATAAATTCAGAATAAAAAGATGTTGAAAGATAAAAGGGGTTCATGAAAAAACTTGGTTGATGATCAGTGATGAAGCTTCAATCTCCTTCTCCTCCTCTGGAATCCCTCTCCAGAATTTCTCCTCCGCTTATGCCTTCTGCCTTCGTCTTTGAGTTCACATTTCTTTCATTTTCTGAATCGTCCCTGTTGAAGGCTTCGTCACTTTGTATTTATAGGCTAAAAACTGGGCCTTCAATTTTTGGGCCCGCTCGCTAAGGAGCTCGCTGAAGCGAGCTGCTCAGCGAGCACTTTTCTCCTCTTCGCTCACTTGCTTGCTGAAGCGAGCAATGGAGCGAGCTTAATTGTGCTGCTCACTTACTTGCTCGCTCAAGCGATAAGTAAAGCGAACTTGATCGAATATTTTTATATTTATTTAATTTCGTATTTGTCTTGATATTCAGCCGATGCCAACTGCAATCTCATCCTGATCAGGTTAGTAATTTGTTATTCTAGTCTGAAACAACCTGAAACAACAACAAAGATTAGAATTTTATCTATTTGTTGGCAATTTACTATCTTTTAATATTTTATTTAATTAATAATATATTTTTAATTATTTTAATTATTATTTGAATTATTTTTAACATTAAAAACATAGTGTCCTTGACACTTACCAGTCAGCCACCCCTACAGTGGCGGACCAAGGAATTTTTTTTGTGGGGGGGCTAAAATTAAACATTTGTTTCTCTCTTCAAACATTATATATGAGAGGTCAAAATACGAAAAAATTAAATATTTGTTCCTCTCTTCAATCACAATATGTGGGAGACCGAAATACCAATCCAGGGAACATAACTCATAAATACCTCTTTTAACTTATTATAAAGAGAAAGAAGGAGACAGAGAGAGGCGGAAGATGTCACGGAAAAATCTTACTATCAATTTGAAAAAAAATACACATTTTCAATCCCTAAAATGAACATTTTTTATGCAAAGAAAACAAAGAAAAAGAGAAGAGAGCAAAGGTTTAGATTACACAAAAAATATATACTAATTACTATAATCTAAATAGATAATTCAAAGCAGACCCCTCTCATTTCTTAACCTCTTTTTCTATTTACTCACTATTAGCCCAACAAGAAAAAAAAAGCCAAAGATAAATCAGAAGAGACAGATTGCCAAGAAGCACAATTACCAAAATCTTGATGCCCCTCACTTCCTTCTTTGTCACGAATCATCAGAAAAGGAGAGGGATCGAAAGAATAAGATTCATTCTTTCATAAAGCTCTCGGACTTCTTATTTTTATTCATGGATGTGAAGATTTGTGCTAACATCTAAGCATAATAAAAGTTGAAACTGGTAGTTTCAAGTCGAGGTTTAAATATAATTTACGGGGAATGTTATATTTACAAACTTTTCGTTTAGAAACTCTTACAAACTATATTGTGTCTGACCATCATACTTTAATCAAAAGTGTATGACTGGTCATACTTAGTGTAATTTGTAAAAAAAATTGTAAACAGATCTTTCTCCATAATTTAATGTTAATTTCATATGCTAATTGTTATCACCAGGTCTGTGTCAACAAACAAGAGCCATGTAGCTAAAAGAATTTGAACTAAGAGAAACCATGTAGCTCTATTGGTGGTCACTGATACTCCCAACACTGTGATGTAATCTTAAATAAACCTTAGAGTATAAAGAAACTCTAGAAACTATTTTCGGTGGGAGAAAACTACTTCACATTAATAGAGAGAAAAAATAAAAAAATTTGTATTATACTTATATTAAAAAAATTCTTCAAATTTTGAGGGGGGCGGTCGCCTACCCTAGCACCCCCCTCGGTCCGCCCCTACACCCCTAACAGATCCCAAGGAGGGTTGACCCCCAACACCAACCCACGCAGAGCATATATCTCATTCCCCTATAAATACCTCCCCCTGGGACAAGGAGGGGCATCTTATATATCGTTATTTTGCCTATAATCCTTAAGTCACACACACACGTACCCCCTATTATTGCTTGTTAGTATTCATACTTGGGATAATACTTCCTAGCTTGGTATCTACCTGTGCTAGAGGTATGACTCATACAGTGACTCTTATCCCTGAAGGGAACATAGTGGGCTTATAGATTCTAACGGTACATTACTCTTAGAGATAATGATATGAAACAAAGCTCTATATATGTGAGAGTCACTATGTATATCTCTAGGATGACTGAGAGAAGGGGAATGGTGTTATGAGTACGTTGACTTTATATTTTGACAAAGCAACAACTCATCATTATAATGAATGCATGATACCATTCAATGAGTGAATAGGCTATATATAGGTCGGAAAATATTCTCAATCGATGAAAAAGAGCCAACCATTTTGCCTAGTGTCCTCATCATTGTACGTGAGATACGTAACTCCAACATGCAAAGGTCTAAAAATTTAACCTTGGGAAACATGAAAATGATCCCATAAATGGCCTATAAATACCAACCCATAGGCCAGCATCCAAAACAAATATATTATTTAAAACAAATAATATATATTTATACCCAACACTTCAACTTCAGTTCTATTCTTTTCAAAATAATTGACATACATAATAAAATAAATTAGAAATTTCAATTTAGCATTAATAAATGAAATGGGATGGTCTTACTAAGTTTGGAAGTCTTACTTCTTGTTTGAGAGAGGAAATTAAGGGGGCGGTAGTTTATTAATAAAATGAAGGGTGTTACTTTTTTTCAGCGACAGTAAAACAAATTTGTCTACAGCTGAGACAAATTTAAGTGGAGCCAACCTTTAAAATCAAAAAAACAAAAACAAAATAAAAATACATATTGGTAGATGTGAGGGGATCAGGAGAAAGCAATCACCTGTGGCATAAGCCTATAATTACCCTAAAATGAAAGGGAACTGAATGGAAGGTGTGGGGTGTTGACATTACGTTTAAGGTTTAGGGAGAGGAATTGAGGGGTTATAAAGAGAGAGGGGCAGTGGCGGAGCCAGCAACATGTTAGCAAGTGCCAAAAAAATCAGCTAGTGCCAAAATAGCTACAGTTATGTGGCTACGAACAAAACATAGCTAATTTTCAAAAAAATTTAAACAGGATTTGCTACGTTTCAAGTGTAGTTAAATGAACGTGGCTAAATAAGCCAATACCAAGGAAACTGCTGGCTACAACGTTGCTCCGCCACTGGGGGGACTCAAAATAAAAGTAAAAAAACTTAACACAAAATAAAATGGGATTAGTGTTTGTTTTTTTAAAGAAAATAAAATTATGAGAAACAAAAATTACAACTGAGAAAGTGACAGTTTTTTTATAATTTAAATATTAAATAAAAAATGACAGTTTTAACTAAAGTAACTATCCTTTAAAAAGGTAAATATTTTTCTCAAATAAAAATAGGGTTTTACACTTCTTTTGTTGCACAAGAAGTGATGACATTTAGGGGTATAAAAAGGTTAGACTAGATTAGACTTTGACTAAAATAGGCCAAGCCTGTGTAAAAGCTCTTATGATTGGCTAATGTAGGACCAGATTACAAGTTTGGCATGATCTGTATTTTAAAAATAAAAGAATTGACCTAAACCTATTAGTTTGTTTAAGTCTATTAAACATTCAATAATTAAAATAATAATTTTATTTAATATAAATAATATGATATAGGCCGACCTATAGGTTTATGGGCTCGACATATATAAAAAAGTCAATAACTTTCTTTCTAAATAGATTTTTTTAAAAGTCTAGACCTTATATTTGACTATTTATAATAAGTCAAGTTTAACCTAATATAATCTAAACCGTAGGCCCGTCATCACCCATTTGCAATAGGGGAATAGATTTTTCTTGCAACAAGAGAAAATATTCTTCCATAAAAATAAAAGAGAACGTTTATTTCACAAAAATAGGAATTTAAAATTATTATATAAAATGGATAAATAAGATTTGCAAAAAATATCTTCACAATGACGTAATATAAAGAAGGTTGATTATCAGCCTATGCGCTGGAGATCATCTTCTACACGGCAATCATGTATACATCTGCATTTAAGAAAATGACAAGTGAATTAAAAAATATTTTTTTTCTTTTTCCGTACCAACAACACAGCTTCTTAGTCTATTTTGATTGGTTAGTCACATGAAGTGTATTGTGCAACTGCTGCACAATAGATATTTCCCATGATTGACTTATCATCAACAATATTAAAGAAAAAAAGACAATTTTAATTGCTGACGATTGATCGATGTACCAATGAATTAGTGACATTTTTCAAAGTGGTGTGATGTGAGACATGAGAACCTTAAAAGGTTGTCTCTACCAACTGGACTGTTACCTTGGAGCATCTTGAGTTCAGTTCTGTCTTGTTCATAACTTAACTTTGACTTTGGTGATCCTCTGCAACAACAATGGGTGACGAGGTTGTTTTGTTGGATACATGGGCCAGCATGTTTGGGATGAGGGTTAGGATTGCATTGGCTGAAAAGGGTGTTAAGTATGAGTACAAGGAAGAGAATCTTCTAATTGGAAAGAGCCCTTTTCTTTCTCAGATGAACCCAATTCACAAGAAAGTACCAGTTCTCATTCATAATGGAAAACCCATATGTGAATCTGCTATTATTGTTCAGTACATAGATGAGGTTTGGAATCACAAAGCTCCAATCATGCCCTCTGACCCTTTCCAGAGAGCTCATGCCAGATTCTGGGTTGATTACATTGACAAAAAGGTAACTGCTTTTGTTTGTTAGTGATGTGATTTCCAAAAAATTTTCATCAGAACTTTTATTCCTATTCGTGAAAAAATCACTTGATTAATTCTTGCATTAAAAGTAATATAGATATGATAACACAAAAGATAAATAAGATCATATGTTCACAATTGACATGTTTCACCCAAAATCAAGATATCCCTGGGGAAAGATCAAAATTTAGTATGTTTCACCCAAAATCAAGATATCTCTGGGGGAAAGATAAAAGTTTAGTAAGAGAAATTTCAAAACGGATATAGCTAATACTTCGTATTCAAATAACAATTCTTGTTTGCACGATGCGAAGAAAGCTAATGGTCTGGTATTATTGTGGACCTTATCTTATTTTATTTTATTTAGTAATTTGGACTTGAATCCATGAATAAATGTGGTTGCTTAGGGTTTGTGTGTATTTGTTTTTTATCCCAATAATAACAACAGTTAGGTTTATTTCTATACTCAAAACTTCAGCATACATCCTCTCACTAGTTCTCATCTATCATAGCCCTCTTATTTAACACAAAGAAAAAATTAATACAATAGATATTAATAATAAAAAAATATAATATTTTAATTATGCATATCAATTCCTATAGAAAGTATTCTCCAAGAATGGTAAAAGATGCTTCATCATTGACCTTCTTAAATTGCTATTTCGTGAAAAAGGTAACACTATGACATTGGTGAATGGCCCAACACAAATTTGGTGGGTTCAATTCAAAATTTGAAGATTGAAGCTCTGTAATCTTATCTCTGCTATTACACATTCTCAAGTTTTGGATTAAAATATGTGCACTTCATCCTTGTTAATATTTACCTATCTAAAAGAAAAAAACAGTGTTAATGGAATATATCATTGATTTTTGGTAATTTTTATAATTTGGTGGGAAGAGTATTAGGTTTTGATTTTCTGTACGCTAATCTCTGATTTTAATACCAATAATCTTCAATGCAGATATATGACACTTGGAGGAAAATGTGGCTTTCAAAAGGGGAAGAGCATGAGGCATGGAAGAAGGAATTGATCTCAATCTTTAAGCTACTTGAGGAGACACTTGGTGACAAACCTTTTTATGGGGGTGACACTTTTGGGTTTCTTGATCTTGGTCTGATCCCTTTCTATAGTTGGTTTTATACTTTTGAGACGTTTGGCAACTTCAAAATGGAAGCAGAGTGTCCTAATCTGATGGCTTGGGTCAAGAGATGCATGCAGAGAGAGACTGTGTCAAAAACTCTTCCTGATGAAAAGAGGGTGTATAATCATGTTTTGGCCATGCAGAAAGCACTCGGAGTGGAATAAAGGGACTGTTTGAAACAAACCATTAAACATTTGCAATATTGAAGGTCTTGTGTAATTTTATCTTATGTTTGCTAGGTTTGGGTTACTTATGGCCGGTTTGCAAGATACTTGACTGTGTCTACAATATTTGGAGCTGATGAGGGATGAATATTGTTATGTTTGGTTAAAGTTGTGCACTCATGATTAATAAAAAGTTTATGTTAGATGTTTGATGTTGTCCAAATATAAAACGTGTGTAAGATTAAGCATGCTTAAGGAATTTATGCGTTGGTTAATTTGGTGGGTGTGTCAAAGTTTTGGTTTATGGGGAAAGACAGTTTTTGTAGTCAAAATTGCTAATGAGGCACCACAGAATACAGAAAATTAACATTACCGTTGATGCCACAATGCAGAAGTCTTCAAATGCTTAACCCTACAATTACAAACAGAAACCATGACCAATGCAATGTGTTAAAGATTTTAACATATAATCTCCAAAAGTGTTTTTAATGAGAAGGTCTATGATCAGGTTGTGACTTGTGACCTTTGAGTAAAGTACTTATTTCGAAATGAAAGGATTTCTTGAGGCAAACAAACAAATTAAGGATCCAATATGGCAATTGTGTGAAGATACTACTTAAGAGAATTATAATTTTGCTCTAAACATTGATGCTTGGATATAATAGCAAATATTCTTATATACTTCCAAACTTTGACCATTTGAGTCCAGGATGTGGTTTTGGTTTTGTCTCAAATGAAAATATCTTCTTGTTATATATCCTTTATAGGAGGTTTAAAAATAGAGGCAGCAAAACGGGCTCGGCTCTGCGGGCCAACCCGCCCCGCCCGCTAAATGAAGTGGGGCGGGCTCATTTTTTGACGGGTTGATGGCGGACATAAACAGACCGAGGTGGGTCAGTGTAAAATAGGCTTGGACTAACGGGCCAACCCGCCAAACGAGGCGGGACGGGCTGAATTTTTCAGCCCACTTTCGAAAACGGGGTAAGGCGAGCTGACTGATTTTTTGACGGGTTGATGGCGGGACGGAGTGGGGTGGGGCAGGGCGAGCCGCCCACTTTGCCACCTCTATTTAAAAATGAGACTAAATTGATATATATTCTATAATTAACATCAACTTCTAATTTTTAATTAGTGTCATCTTAATAAATTTACATATATTAGTATATAATTATATTTTCAATTATTTTATTTACTTAATTAGTATACATAATTATAAATATGTTTAATTAAAGGGAAAAGTTAAAAAAAACCTCTATATTTTTGTTTTGAATAACTTATTCTCCTATGGTTTTATAACGATTATGAGAGGAATTGGTGGACCTTGATTATGAAACTAAAAGTACTTTACTTTTAAATCCAAGAGGAATCCAACAACCAAACCTTTGTTTTATGAAAGATTTTGTTTATAAACTGTATAAGGAACCAATCCGGCAGTGCTAGTCATTCTTATTCTGCACCTACTTAAATGTTCAATTATTTTCTTATCTAGAGTTCCTTCAAGAGTAAGTAGCATTGAGCAACAGTGTGCAATCAAGAAAGACGCCATTGAGGTAATATATTTTGCCAGTCACTTTTTTAATCCTATTTCTACCTTCAGCATTTTAGCTATTCTACCATGCTTGCAGTAATTTTTGTCTCTTTAACAAAAATTAACAGTTATCTTCCCTTTTTCTTATGCAGTTAATAGGCAATACCCCAATGGCATACCTGAACAACATTGTGGATGCGCATAGCTGCTAAGCTAGACTCCTTGCAACCCTGCTCCAGTATCAAAGATAAGCATGAAATTCCTTTATTTAACAAACTAGAGCTGTCTTGAGAATTTGTAATGATAATCTTCTTCTTTGTACCCAGGTTAGCATTTAGCATAAGGCCTCATTACACCTGGAAAGGTTAGTCATTTAAAGTTTACACATTTTATTTCAACAAATCTTATTCAAATTCCATTTCATTACATCATAGCCAATGTGCATGCTTGTTCGGATTTGCCATTATTAGTTGCTCATAAATATTGAAGTTGAGCACGCTCTTCAGGCACTTATTATGTATTCCATATTGTTGAATGTATGATCTAAACAAGTTTAATCTTTTTGAATAATGGATGAGGAGAGTGTTGTTGTTGAGGCTACAAGTGGCAACACCGGAATTGGATTGGCATTCATAGCAGCATTGAAGGGCTATAAAGTTATAGTGGCTATGCCAGCTTCTGTGAGTCTTAAGAGAAAAATTGTTCTTGGAGCTGATGTGTATCTGACAGACCCTGCCAAAGGAACCAATGGGGTGCTTCAGAAGGCCGAGGAGATAATTACCAAGATTCCAGGGAGTTAGATTGATAATTCTGCAAATCCAAAGGTATCTTTTATATTCATATTTTCATAATTGAGCCTATTATTTTGTCATTGACAATGGTCATCCTTATGAGACCACTGGCCCTGAGATTTGGAGAGACTGGGGAGTGAAAGTTGATGCTTTGGTTGCAGGGATAGGAACTGGGGGTACAATAACGGGTCAAGGAGAGAAACCCCGAGAACAAGGTTTAAATGTTTACCATGCATGCTTTCTAGGCTAAAAGAGAGAATGAGGGAAACCAAGTTTTCTTAAAATTTAAGCTAACTTAAGGTTTCTGTTGCTCTTTTTCACCCTAGGTTTATGTCCTGATTAGAGGACAGCCAGGTGATTTTACTATTATGTATATGTCATGATTCTTTTTGGTCTTCTATAGCTATTTCTTTGTGTAGAAAATTAGAAAATAAAAGGCAAACTAGTACTTTTTCTTGAACTACAAGAATATTCAAAGTACATGGCTATTCATCTTCAACGTTGGACTGAGTCCTCTTGTGGATTACTGACTTTACTCCTAATCTAGCTGCTAAATATTATTCGCAGTTGAATTGTTAAAAAAGAGTTTTTCACTTAGATGGCATATACAAATTCTAAACAAAATAAATTATACTGAATACGGCTCTTCATTTTTTCTCCCCTTTCTCACTGACTATTGAACTATTTTGTTAAATGTTACATGTCTGCCCATGTGACAAATGCAGCAACCATGTCCGTCAAAAGTTTGTTTTCCCATTTTCTGTACTCTGGTCCTTCTTGGCATGTGTTATACAATTGGGTTACATTACATATCTGGACAACGGGGCAAGTATAACCAATTATTTCAGTGAGGAACATTAATTCTGAATCTATGATTCTTTAAAAATGTAAAAAAAACCTTTTAGAACTTCAAAAGATTGTTGGGTTAAATTTTAATGAGATAAAAATAGAAAATAGAAAATAGAAATGTGAAGAGTTTTCTGGTGAAGAGTCATGTCTTTAGGTTTGTGTTAGTGGACATTAATGAGTTTAGAGTTGTTAGTGATGTTATGAGGGTTTATGAGACTCTTGATTAGCCTTGTAATGAGTCTCTTCATTAGTAGAGTCTTTTCATTAGTACTTTCCGTTTTTTGTTTTGCCTATTAATAGGCTTGATGTAATGCACAATTTGGAGAATAGATTTGACAACAACAGAAAGTTCTTCATAGACATACTTGTGTGGTTGTCACTTGCATCTGTGTGTAGATACCAAATTCTAACAAATTGGTATCAGAGCTTGGGCTATGGAGGAAAAGAACGAGATGGAAGTGCCACTCTTTTATGGAGATAAAGATGAAGCATTGGTCTTCTTACTCCGTCTGAAAGAATATTTTCGGAGAGAAAAAAAAATTTGAAGAGGACAAATGGCATGAAGCTTTGAGTAGATTCAGAGGAAGCGCAATCAAATGGTTCCGAACATGGAACTACCGCGACTTTAATAATATGTGGAAGGATTTTCTAATGGCCTTCATAACAAAATACTTGCCTGGACGTTTTGATCTGATTAATGAAGAAGATGAAATCTTCAATGATGATGATGAAGATGAGGAGAATGATGCGGATGAAGAAGAGACCGAGATGGCGGAATCCGAGGTTGCCAACGGCAACGCATCCGCGAAGGAGATTGACGTGTCGGAGCGCGTAAGAGACGACTCGGAGAAGAAGACGATGGAGATGACTGCGACCAAGGGAGCCGAGATAGAAGAGGAGGAGAACGAAGGAGCCGAGATGGAATATGAGGAGAACGAGAGAGTCGAGATCGAAGCGGAGAAGGACGGGAACGACGAGTCCATTGTCGAGGTAGAAGACTTCGTGGAACCTGAGTGTCTGGAGACAGAGTCGAAAATCGGAAAGGAGATTGAGAAGCCGAGGTGCTTGATGGAGACCGACTTGGAGGAGACCGCGAATCTGAGTTCCGTGTTGATAACCGGGATGGGGGAGATCCCAGCTAAATCACCGAGTTCATGTTTTGGAGAAGAGCTCGACCCCTGCGTGATGAGGTTGATGTCGGAGACCGACATAGGCGCGGTTCGGGTTGGAAGTCAGAAGTCGGAGACTGCATTGAATTTATGGTGGAAGTGGAAGATGTCGACACCAGTGAAAAGAGACCATTTCCCTGGAGGACGGTGGTCTGAGATTCTATCGATGAGGCGCGTGGAAGCTGGACTTGTTGAAGAAGAACCCGGCGATGAAGAAACTGAGAGCGGAAAAATGGAAGGTGTGATTGTGGATAGAGAACCCGGCGATTAGGAGCCTAGAGTTACTTTTATGGCGGAATCATTTTGGCTCAAGCGTAAACCAAAAGAAGATCGTGGGGAGGAATCAGAAAATGATGCGTTGAGTTATTTAGGTGTGATTGTGGATAGGGAACCCGGCAATGAGGAGCCTAGAGTTACTTTTATGGCGGAATCATTTTGGCTCAAGTGTAAACCAAAAGAATATCGTGGGGCGGAATCAGAAAATGATGCGTTGAGTTATTTGCTTGATGATGGGAATCAATGGTCCTCAATGAGTGATGGGGTTATTGTGGTTGATGAGGCCCAACGTGCTATTAATGTAGCACATGTTGAATCTGAAAGTATTAAAATTGGCATAGGTGTTGTAAAACTAATGAGACGTTATAGTGATACAGATACTGATCAGTATGATGACTTGTGTGATGATCATACGTGTAAGAATGGATGTGGAAATATATCGGAGGATGAGGTCGACAGAGAAAAAATCAAGACTGTCTATCTTCCACCAATGAAGGAACCGCCGAACAAAAAAAAAAAATTTGAAGAAAGGGGTACAACATGGAAACAGCGCGAAAAAAAATCAACTGGTGGAAAATTAAAAAAAAAAGAATTAAAATTTAAGGGGGAGTTTTGTTGGGTTAAATTTTAATGAGATGAAAATAGAAAATAGAAATGTGAAGAGTTTTCTGGTGAAGAGTCATGTCTTTAGGTTTGTGTTAATGGACATTAATGAGTTTAGAGTTGTTAGTGATGTTATGAGGGTTTATGAGACTCTTGATTAGCCTTGTAATGAGTCTCTTCATTAGTAGAGTCTTTTCATTAGTACTTTCCGTTTTTGTTTTGCCTATTAATAGGCTTGATGTAATGCACAATTTGGAGAATAGATTTGACAACAGAAAGTTCTTCATAGATATACTTGTGTGGTTGTCACTTGCATCTGTGTGTAGATACCAAATTCTAAAAAAGATAGGAGAAATATCACTGGCTTGCGAGAAAATCCTCCCAGACTTGTGCATTTGTACACAAAGAATCACAAATCAGGGTCTTACTTGTGGGCTATAATCCTAGGCATTATCTTAGTCTTATACAAACTTACCTATTACGGGCTAAGACTTACAAGGCTCTACATGAATACAATATACACAATGTTTGCTCCGTATGCTACTAATAAAAGGTATTCTGCTAAGAACAACAAGGTTTATGAACTCCAGATATGAAGTGAAGAAGCCATAGAAACTGCTAAGCTGCTTGCTTTGAAAGAAATCAGCCATTAATGGATGCACACCGATTTTAGTATATTCAGATAAAAGAAGTACAAGAAATTGAAAAAATAAAATAAATTAACAAAAGAGTACTCCAGATATATGCCTACATTAAACAGTCTTGTACTCAAAAGAGCTAGAGCATATACCTGTTAGCGATGAACAGCATAAAGTAATAGATCATTTAAAAGAGCGTTGGAGTAGATATATAAGAATTGATAATGGTCGATAAAGCTTATCAAGTTACCATAAGTCAATAGAACTGAGAGATTATATGAAAATTCCCAGGATACCACCACCATTGGCACATTCCATGACATTGCTTCCTCACAAAACAAATCAAAGAAGATTGTATTTTACCTCTCTCTTCTTATTTCCTTCGGCAGCGCCTTTTTTGAAACCACTAAAATCGTAAGTGGTGTCAGCTGTATTCTGCTTCTTCAATCCCTTCTTGCCTCCAAAACCAAATTTGGAATTCTTAACATCTCTTTTCTTCTGTTTCTTTCCTTTCCCAAAGGCTTGCTTTGCCTTCCCTCCTGACCGATCGCCTGGTGACACTCCTGGCCTTTTCATCTTTGACCTTTCGAATACTTTTCCATCCTCAAAGTCCAAACCAATATCTGCATCATTGGCGCTGTCAGCAAACCCACTTTGTTGCCTCTGCTTCCTCCATTTCTTAACAGATTCGATATCCTCCTTTTTCTGCTTAGCCCTTTCTTTCAATTTCTGGGCCTTAATCTCTTTGGCCAATTATAAAGAACTTTAGGATACACTATCCCAAAAGCTAGCTCAAAGGGTGTGAGTGCCCAAGACCTTATAACCTCCACTCAGCCTAGGTGGGGACGACGAGACTCTGATACCATCAGCTAAGAACCTTGAGATCACCACCCCAAAAGCTAGCTCGAAGGGTGGGAGTGTCCAAGGCCTTATAAACCTCACATTAGTTGCACATACAACCAACGTGGGACTATATATCTCAACTCCAATCTCTTAGGACCTTTCTTCTCTCTTCAGCCTCTTCCATCTTCAGCTTCTCTGCTAATAGCCGACCTTTCACCTTTACCATGTGGTTATCTGTCTTCACCATTTCTGCATAATAGTCTGCAGGCTTCAGAAAAGGGAGACCCATTGACTGAAGTTTCTCAAATGCCTGCGTGTAAAACGCAAGCTCCCGCGCCAAGTCATCATTGACATCTACTTCTTGCTCTTGATCAATATCAACGGAGAGTTTGTGTATCCATTGCACATTCTCTGGCCAGCTAATGTCTCCAAGTTTATCTAATAGAGCATCTCTGTTATATACCGCATTCTTAGACGGTTCAGCTAATTTAACATCTTCTTCAGATTCTGAGTCAGAAGGTGACATTTCCCCTCTTACATCTTCAGCTTCACTGTCAACCATTGTATCATCATTTACCAAAGGTGCCTCCATTCAGCCTATACAAATATTTAAAAAAAAATGAGTTCATTTTAGACCAAAAACAGTGAAGTCTAGCATTTACAAGTTACAACTATCACTTTCTTTCTGTCTTTTGTGGGCTAAACAGAACTTCATTAACAAACAATTAAGGGACAAAAACTCCTCAACAAAAAGGTGGGGGAGCAGGCATTCCATCCAAAGCAGAATCATAACTTGAAACAGTGGTGCAGCCGGGAAAAAAAAATTATACATGTCTTCGAATTTTATTTTTTTTCAGACAATAATTTAACCAATCATTTGCCCCCCTAAATCTTACCAATCCTCCAAAATAATTATGAGAATACACTCCAGTACATCCTTACATCATCATTCTACTATTTTATAGTGGTGAATAAAAAAGTCAATACTATCTATACATAAGGCAAGAAATAAAATCATATACCTCGTCTCTAGAGATTAACTAATGTCAGACTTGCAATCAATCTTCTTTTTTTATAAAAATGAAAAAAGAAACAAAGGATAAAGAGAACATAAGAATGAGTACGTGATAGGGGAGGAAGAATAAGTTTTCTCTCTAATCAATGTGCGTGCTACGTTGTTTTAATCATCTCTATACGTTGCTACGTTGCTAACTAATATAAAAATAAATATTATTTTTGGTCCTTAACAAAAAATTTGATCCCCAATTTCGTCCATTATAAAAAAAAAAAATTAGTCACCTGGTAACTATGAATATCAAAGTGGACCCATTTTAGTCTTTTTGAGGAACTAATGTGAATCTTTTTTGAATTTGTGAGGGACTACGATTTTAATTAAATTGATCCTCTTTGAATTACTCAGGGAACTCGAGACTAATTTTTTTTACAAAGGATTAAAGTGAGGACTGTATTTTTTGTTAGGGACTTAAAAGAGTATTTACTCTTAATATAAATATTGAATCAAAAAATAAACAAGAACCTAAAAAAAAAAATGGAAAATTTTATGTCCGTAGTTGCGCACATGTGCATATACGTGCTTCCGCCACTGACTAGGTCAATGACCGGACCGATTTTAATAACATTGGTTGAGTGTATTCGTATCGTGTCGTATTGACTTGAATTGTCACCCCTTATCCTCAAAAATCAAAATAATTTAATAAAAATGAATGTATATTTATTACCAAAGTAACGGTATGATACGGAACATATTATACTGTTATAAATCATGATCACCACATTGATTGCTTTCAGTTATGTCTCTTAAAACTAAAAACTGATCGAGTTTAACGATTTTTCAAAATTCGAACCAACAATATAATAAAAGAAAGAATCAAACCAAATTGTTATATCCTCAAATATCATAATAATTTAATAAAATTAATTGTACATTTCTTACGAAAATAACGGTATTGATCATGATGACTACATTGATTGCTTTCGATTATGTCTCTTAAATAATTTAAAAAAAAAAAAAAAAAAAAAACAGTTAATGTCCTCCTATATATGAAAACTGACAATAGTGTTTTTGTCTCCCTCACCAAAACTAAATCGTTCTACCTTCATTCTCATATAGTTGAGTTCTCTCTTCCGAAGTTTTGGGAACATATTTCAAAGTTCAAGGTGGGAAATATAAGTCTTGAGTTCTTCTTGAGTTTTTCTTGATTCAACATTTTTTTTCAATGTTTTTCTGTGATTTGACTTTGGACTTGGACTTGTATATTTTGTGTTAACTTTTTGCAGCGTAAACAATGGCAAACCAAAAGAAGGAAAAAGAGGATTTCACTCTGAAGGAAACAACTCCAAACATCAATGCTGGAAGAATGATCAAAGGTAATGGGCTTCCCACTACATTTGACCTCGTTGAACAAATGCAATTTCTGTTTGTGAAGGTGGTGAAGGCCAAAGACTTGACAAAAAATGGAGGAGGCACTCATACTTGTAACCCTTATGTGGAAGTGAAGGTTGGAACCTTCATGGGAACAACCCGGTGCATGGAGAAAACCTCAAACCCAGAATGGAATAACCAAGTTTTTGCTTTTGCCAAGGAGAGGATTCAGGAACCAGTTTTGGAAATTGTGGTGAAGGACAATGTTGTTGCTGACTCTGGTAAATTCATGGGTCGTGTTATATTCACAATTTCTGATACTCCTAAAAGGGTTCCTCCTGATAGCCCATTGGCTCCACAATGGTACAAGCTTGTGGATCAAAAAGGAATGACTCTTCAAAGAGAGTTGATGGTAGCTGTTTGGATTGGAACTCAAGCAGATGAGGCTTTTCCTGATGCTTGGCATTCAGATGCTGCCGCAGCTTGTGGTGAAAACATTACTTACACTCGTTCTAAGGTATATATTTCTCCTAGAGATTGGTATCTTAGAGTTAATGTGATTCAAGCCCAGGATTTGTTGCTCAAAAACAAGAGTAGTAGTAACTCAGAAATCTTTGTCCAAGCTGTTATAGGGAACATGGCTTTGAGAAGTCGTTCCATTAGAACTAATACAAACCCCATGTGGAATGAGGATTTGATGTTTGTTGTAGCAGAACCCTTTGATGAATTCTTGTTTTTGAGCATTGAGCAGGGGCAGGGGAATTCCAACAAGCATGAAAGCTTGGGAAGTTGTGTGATTCCTTTAAAGAATGTTGAGAAGAGAATAGATGCTACTCCACCTAGTTGTTTATGGTACGACCTTCACAAGCCCAAGGAATGTGAGGGTGAAGAGGAGGTTAAATTTGCTAGTAGACTTCATATGAGGATCTGTTTGGATGGAGGCTATCATGTTCTTGATGAGGCCACTCACTACAGTAGTGATCTCAGGCCAGCATCTAAGGAATTGTGCAAACTCAGTATTGGTTTTCTGGAATTAGGCATTCTGAATGCTATGGGGCTCCCTGCAATGAAGAAGGAAAATCGCACTGATGCTTATTGTGTAGCTAAGTATGGTTCCAAGTGGGTGAGGACAAGGACTATTGTTGATAGTCTTTCTCCAAAGTGGAATGAGCAGTATAATTGGGAAGTATTTGATCCTTGCACTGTTCTTACAATTGTGGTGTTTGATAATGGACACTTACAAGGAGGGGAAAATGCTGAAGGAGCAGTGGACAAGAGAATTGGTAAGGTACGAATTCGGCTATCCACACTTGAAAATGATAGGATTTACACTCACTCTTATCCACTTATAAACTTGCATGCTGAAGGTGCCAAGAAGATGGGAGAAATTCAATTGGCTGTGAGATTTTCTTGTCCATCTTTGTTGAATGTTTTGCAAACTTACGCACAACCTTTGCTCCCAAGAATGCACTATATATGCCCATTGAATATTTTTCAGCTAGAAAGTTTAAGGAACCAAGCTGCTGCAATCACCACATTGAGGTTCAAAAGGGCTGAACCACCACTTAGTAAAGAGGTTGTGGATTATATGCTAGATGTGAGTGCAAATGTATGGAGTATAAGGAGAGGAAAAGCTCAATATTACAGGATCATGAGTCTTCTGAATGGTTTATTTTTTGTTGCTAAACAAGTTGACATGATACGTGGTTGGAAGAATTCAGTTATTACAATGATTAGTTACTTCATCTTAGTGTTTTTCATTTTCTGTCCAAGATGGATTCTACCATTAAATTTTTTATTCCTTCTCATTGTTGGGATTTGGAACTACAGAACAAGGCCAAGATATCCTTCCCACATGGATATGAAATTGTCTCAGGCTGATACAGCCACTATTGAAGAACTTGAAGAAGAGTTTGATCCCTTTCCATCTAAAGTTAGTGGTGATAATCTGAAGAAGAGATATGATAGATTAAGAGGCATATCAGGGAGGTTAATATCAGTTATGGGTGACTTGGCAACTCAAGGAGAGAGGGTGCAATCCCTACTTAGTTGGAGGGATCCAAGAGCAACAGCTTTGTTTGTGATTTTCTGTTTGGTTGCTATCATTGTGACTTATCTCATTCCTTTTCGCTATATAATGTTCATTTGGGTCACTTATATGTCAAGACCTCCAAGGCTTCGCTTTGATATGCCTGCACTTCCCCAAAACTTCCTCAGAAGGATGCCTGCAAAATCAGATTGCATGCTATGAGTTTATTTGTCTTCATTTTATTGCTTTTCTTTGGTTAAGAATCTGTTTGGTTTCTTCTGCATTTTGTTTTAAATGCAGAAGGACCCAATTATCTATCAATTATACTGAACTTTATTGAAATTTGAATTCGAACATGACCCATTGGAAGTCACTGACCAATACGACACGATAAGAAAAAAATTGATATTTTAAGAAAAATAAAAGATATCAAAAAAACTAGAAATTAACCCCAAATATCCACGGATTGACACTATACGAATAGAATTTTATAATATGAATTATAAAAAATATCTGGTTGATATATGGGTCGGATCAACTCATAACACGATACATCACTAATTCATGTCAAAACTCAAACTCGGATACGATCATTCGAATCCACAAGTCCACACGGTACATTTTTTGACGTGTCGGTCACGGTTCGACCTATGCGTCATGATATTTTACCACCCCTGTAAAGGATTATTGTATTCTAAAAGTTCAAAAAAAAAAAAAAAAAAAAAAAACTTAAAACTAGTCTATTTGCTGCATGCCACTAGTCATATCTGATAAACAAAATCCATTACAAATATTACTTTTTATTTTTTTTAATTCTTTTTAATTAAATTTTTTTATGTAATTAGTTAAATTTTAAAAAAAAAAAAAATTGAAAAGAAGAGCTATTGTGGTGCTCATATAAAAAGTTAGACAGGCTAGTTTTTTAAAAATATCCTTAAAAAAGAAAATATATCGTAAAATACTTGTATTTTTCAAGTTTATCCAAACACGTCTAACTTTTTTCGGGGTGACTATTTAACTTTAACTTTGTGTGGTGTGTGGTTCTTTCAAATATTTCATCACTTGATTAACGCAAATATCCCTTAGCAATTATTTCTCTTCAACTAGACCAGAGCAAAAGTGTGTTTTATATACTCTTTTGTTCACTTCACTTTCTGAGTTCAATTGCTGTCTCAGTCAAATGGGGGATGAGACCAAGGTGGTTTTGTTGGGTTCAGGGTTCAGTATGTTTGGGATGAGAGCTATGATAGCTTTGGCAGAGAAAAGAATTGAATATGAGTACATGGACCAAGATCTTACCAACAAGAGCCCTTTGCTTCTGGAAATGAACTCAATTCACAAGAAGATCCCAGTTCTCATACATCATGGGAGACCCATCTGTGAGTCCCTCATAATTGTTGAGTATATTGATATGGTTTGGAAGAACAGTGCTCCATTGCTTCCCACTGATCCCTATCAAAGAGCACAAGCCAGGTTCTGGGCTGATTTTGTAGACCGCAAGGTACATGTTAAACTGTCAATTTCTGTTGCCAAACTTTTGGATTTTTATTTTTTTTAATATTATCTATCGGTTCATCGATAACTTGAGTAGTCTTTATAAGCCGGATAGGATCACATGGACGGCAAAGCTCTTCGTGTCAAGTTTTAATATAATTGTATTTCTAGGGACTTGAATTCAAAATTATTGATTAAGCTGAAACAACCTAGTTGATTCAAGGACTTAGTGATAAAATGAAAAATTTTACAATATCTATGTCCTAGAAAGTTATTAATAACAACTCATGTGATAACAAACGCAGGTGTATCATGATTCAAGGAGAATATGGACTTCAAAGGGAGATGAACAAGAGGTGGCAAAGAAAGGCTTCCTAGAGAGCTTAAAGCAATTGGAGGAGGTTCTTGGAGACATGCCTTATTTTGGGGGTGACACCTTTGGGTTTGTTGATATTGCTCTCATCCCTTTCTATTGCTGGTTTTATACGTACGAGACCTTTGGCAACTTCAAAGTGGAGGCAGAGTGTCCAAAACTTATCTCATGGGCTCAGAGATGCACGAAGAAGGAGAGTGTATCTAAAACACTGGCAGATGAGAAGGAGGTTTATGAGTCTGTTTTGGATTACAAGAAGAAATTTATGGACTAAAGGGCATAGAAAACGCATGTTTCTAAGCACAGCGTATTTGCATCAGTTAAGCGAGTCACAAGTGCATTTGCATGATATCATATTGATCACATATAGTTTGGGTTAGTGCTAACAATTACCATTGGACACTGAGGCTTGTGAACAACAAGAATTAACTACATGGTTCTAGCCTTGTAAGCGTCGTGTTTTTTATCACACAAATTCCTGTTGTGGCTTCACGACTTGTAAATTTCCAACATGAAGACTTCATAGCCTTTGTGGCTTTGTGCACATAGCTTTCTTGTCCAATATACTTCTTGTTATGCCTATAATATGGTTTTATATAATCTTATACTTTCAAACCAATATCGTGATTTATATGACATCAAGATACAACTAGATCGAAATAAAAGGATAGGTTGCACCGGGTTTCAAATATACATTAAGAGAAATAAAGTAGCAAAATCAAGGGTACCACCTAAGAGCCATTTTATTATGCCATTATTCAAAAGATAGAGCTGACAAGTAATAAGACAATAGCCTCTAATCTACTGAGAGTCGACCTTTCTCTTCTATAGAACGTTTTGAGCCTATGCTCCTCAGGGAAAGACTTGGACAGACACACTTTTTCAGTGCACCTCTTGGCCCAAGCAATGATATTAGGGTACTAAGCTTCATTGATGAAATTGCCAGAGAAACTATAAGCATTAAACCAATAGAACAAAGGAAAAGGTGCCACATCCACAAGGCCAAATTTGTCTCCACCAAAATAAGGCCTGTCTCCCAGCTCTTCTTCCAACAATTCTTTTTTGGCATCTCTTCTCCTTCAGTTTTCCAAAACCTCAAGGCAATCTCATATATCTGTTTCATTGTTGAAGTTCATTAAAAAATTTGACATTTTTTCAAACTAAAGGATAATTGATATAGATAGAAGAACAGAAATAATCACAATCATAACATTGAATCGCCAGAGAAGTACATTTTTGTCAATGTAGTTAGCCAAATACAGAACTACAAACAATATCACAAAGACTAGGTGATAGAGAGTTGAGAATTAGAAACCAAATTCAGACTTATTGAAGTGTGGTTCCAGGCTGCTTGTTGGCCTGGAGGTATCACTACCTGATTGGATTCCACCTAAGCTTCTGCTTTTTCAAAGATTATAGGGCTTTTGCCACCACAACCATTGCTTCTTGTGTTTGGTTTTCAAAGAGTAACTCTTTTCCTGCTTCCCAAATATCATATAAGCCAGCCATGAAATCAATTTTCTCTTGTATTATGCATCCAAGATTCAATTGAGCCAGCAAATGACTACATAACTGGCTAAATATATGAGGAGGAAAATAATAATAATAATAATAATAATAATGAAAAACAAAGCGCTTCGTTAAAACAGTGCATGATGATTTTAACATGAATGTATGACTGACTGTAGGCACCTAAACCCAAGCAAAAAAACTTTGGGCATTCATTCTCTGTCTTGAAGTTGCCAAAGGTTTCATAGACTTTAAACCAAGTGTAGAATGGAACAATTGCTACATCAACAAAACCAAACTTGTTTCCTCCAATATAAGTCTTGTCTCCTAGATGTTCCTCCAACAGATTGATGGCATCTATGAAGTCCTTATCGGCAGCTACTTGTTCTTCTCCTTTTGTTGTCCAAAGCTTACTTCCAATTTCATATATCTATGACTACTAGAGATTGAGTTGAGAATTAACCCTCTCAATTAAATTATAAAATGTAAGAATGAGAAAAGGAAAGGGCTACTTACTGTCTAGTCTCTGAAAAATGGTAGGCAGAGGAACAATAAAAAAGGCAAAAGAACAGAACTTTCAAACAGGGAAAGTAGCTCAACTACTCTCAAATCTTGGAAGAAAAGGGTCTAACAAAAGTAGCTACACCTATTTCCTCGCAGAGAACATTTTACTTTCATATGCATCTCACATATTTCATATTACAACCAAAGGGTCAGAATTAATAACAGGCAGAAACATGGTTAAAATCTATGTAGCACCGATACCGATACGGAACATGACACGATGACACGACACTCTGACACTAATTCTAAAAAATATTAGATTTCGACACGTTAGGACACGTTTTGTTATTAAATAATATTTTTTTATGTATTGTATATTATATTTAATATTTAATAATTTAATAAAAAAATGAAGCTAAACTTATAATAGCCCTCAATTTTGCAAAGAAACATAAGATACTCCAAATATTTATATTAAACTCAATAAAATGATAATCATAATCCAACGAATCTAATAGTTGGAACTAAAAAAGCAACACCACGCATCTTTTGAATCTTTTTTTGAGTTTCTACGATGCTTGTTGGAGTGTCGGAGAGAGTATCAGAATGTCGGAGTTTCGTAAAAAACCAATTCAACCCAAAAGCTTAAGCTGTTGGGTGAGACTACATTAATGATTTTTATATATCTCAACATGCCTTTTCACATAAGAGCCATTTGGCCTTGAAGCGTGAATATAGCACAAGCCTATTATTGGTCTGTCTTGTGCTGCACAAGCACGTTTTTTTGGTCTGCCTTGTGTTGAAAGAATCTAAATTCTGTCAAAACTTTCGATGCAAATATTTTTATCCAAAATTTTGACGAAACACATTTCCATCGAAAAGTTTCGACGTAAAACAATCACGTCAATTTTTTTTACGGAAAACATGTTCAACAAAATTTTTCGCAAAAATATTCGACGAAAATATTTCCTTCAAAATTGTGACTAAAAACATTTCTGTAAAAAATTTTGGAGGAATTTTTTTTTTGTCAAGATTCTTTACAGAATCTAAATTTCGTCAAAATATTTAACAAAAAAACATATTCATCGAAATTTTTGACGAAAAATATTTCCATCAAAATTCTTTAGAGAATTTAAATTTTGTCAAAAGTTTGTCAAAATTTGTCGATGAAAAATATTTCTGTAAAGCTTTTTAGTAAAACACATTTCCATCAAAATTTTCAGCAGAACATATTTATGTCAAAAAAATTTGTTAGGATTGTAACATTAATGTGTTACGATTGTAACATTAAGATTGTAATATTGATGATTGCTAGTATTGATGATTGTTACTATTGTAGTATTGATAATTGATACAATTATCACATTAATGATAATTTTTGTATTTGAATTTGAATTATGTAATAGTAGGGTAAATTAGTATATATAGTTTAGGATTTGAATTATGTAACGGTTTTTAATATTTGAATTGTGTAACTCATGTAATCAGCCCTCTATATTAGAGGTTGAACAAATTAACAATCATCATTGCGATAATCGTAATACAAATGTTAAAACATTTCTCAATTAATATAAGTACCAGAAAAAGTATTACTTTAATATGCCCTATTTGAGTGCATTGTCATTTCTGTTGGTTTTGTCATGGATTTTTCATCTGCAAACCCTAGTTGTATTCATATACATAATCACAACAAACCGTTGCGGCATAATCGCAACAAAACATGGTAGCACTATAAGAAAGCAAATTGAATGAACTATTATTTCAAAATCACTACTATTGAGTTATGGAATAGGATATTGTAACAACCAATTAATGTTACTATCAATATTTCTACCAATCAATTTCACCGATAGATCGATTATGTTGATCCAACAGTTATATTTATTTTCATCTTTGTATGGTTATGATTCCTCATATTTAATGTGAAAGCATTAAATATGAAAAATCATAATCATACAAAGGTGAAAATAAATATAAAACATTAAATATGAGGAATCATAATCATACAAAGATGGAAATAAATATAACCGTTGGATCAACATAATCGATCTAACGGTAAAATTGATTAGTAATAACACTAATTGGTTGTTAAAAGATTTTCTATATTTTCTTGAAGAAAAAAATATTTGTTCATTTTAAATAACATATCACATTTTATATTAAACGACATTATTTTTGTTGATTTTTTGCATTCTTTCAACTATAAAATAAGGAAGAGAGATAAAATAGAGAGGGAGAATATATAAAGGGTTTGATGTTTGTCATTTAAGATGATATAAGTTATGTCATTTTAGAAGAGAGATAGACACAGAAAAATAAAAATTATGGGAGAGAGAAAGTGAGTGATTTTTTTAATTTAAAATTTAAATAAAAAAAAAATTCTGTGTATGTCTCTCTCTTAAAAGGACATAGTATTATGTCATTTAAAATGACAAACACTTTTTCCATATAAAAAATATCAAATCATGTATATCCACTATCCAATATTATCAAACACACCGGTTATCGACCACTTGAGTTTTTTTATATTGCTGATTCAACCGCTTGAGTTAAATATATGTAAAAAAATATAATTATATAAATATAAAATAATTATAGCTAATAAATAAAGTTAATTTAGTGATAAGTTTTCTAAGTTATAATCCGTATGATCTAGATTCAAATCTCATTGGTGATATATTTCAAGCATTTTGTCCAAAATTTCACAAAATCATTTTTTTGAAAAAACTGATGTCGATTTAACATTTGTTGAACCCAATTCAGGATTGGTTTATTGATTTTAGACCGAATCAAATAAATAATCGGTCCAATACCTAAACTAAACCAACTGAAATCCAATTTATAGGTCAACCAATCCAACCAACTATGTCAGGTCAATTTTTATAACACTCATTATATCGAGTACTCATACATCATTTATGAAAAAGTAATTCTTTCTTTTTTTTTATATAAGTGAAAAAGTAATTCTATTACTTCTATAATTATTTTCACTCAATTCCATATTTTTCCACTCTTGCAAAGAGTATGTACTCCTCTTGTACCTTGTAGCGAAAATGAGGTCCAATTTTAGCTTGGCTCCTCCTCGGATGTACGAAGTTGTTTTTGCTACTGTACGAAGAAAGCAACAGTTACGCAAGAAACTAGTTTCACATGACTTACACTGTCAACCAGAGAGTAAAAATATAATTATAATGCAGAAAGATTTGATTACAAGAACAACAAACACATCAAAGATACATCTCAAGTATTTGAAAACCTATCTATTATTGCTGAAAGGATGAAGTTCAAGAGGGTGTTCGTGGACTGGATTGGATCGATTTTAAAAGTAAAAATTATTTGATCCGATACCTTCGGTTTGATCATTTAATCATCCATTCGGTTTGAATTTTTTTTCAAATCCGATCCGATCCAATCCAAATTTTTTCGGTTTGGATTGGATCGGTTTTTGATTTTTTGAAAATCCTAAAATTTGTTCCATAATTATTGTATATATTGGTTTTGTAAATTATTATTTTTTGAAATACAAAAGCTTCAGTAAACGATAATATAGTATAAAACTCTACACAGATGAAATTTTATTGATGCGATGTGATTAGGTTTTTTCTTGGGTATAGTTGATGGGTTAACATGTCTTGAGTTTAAAAAATTTTGGGCTATGATTGGAAAAAAACCCAAGTAGGTAGAGAAAAATTAATATATTGGATCGGTTTATATCGGTTTTCATCAACCATCCGAAAACCGATCCAATCCAATTAAAATTTGTGGTTTTTTTTCGGTTATTGATTTTTCGATTATCGATTTATTCGGTTATCGATTTTTCGGTTCGGTCACTGCAGTTTGAATCGGTTTAGATCGGTTGATGAACACTATAAGTTAAACCATCAAATACTTGGAAACACACTCTTTATGCAAGAACACCTCTTGTCCCACACAATAAACTTGGGGTACTCACTCTCCGTCTTCAAGTTTTCAAAGGTTTCATAGCCTTTAAACAAAGTGTAGAATTGAATGAATAATAGCTATATCCACAAAACCAAACTTGTCTCCTCCAAAATAAGTCTTGGCTTTAATCCAACAAATTAATGGCATCAATGAAGTCCTTCTTGGCAGCTTCATGTTCTTCACCTTTTGTTGTCCAAAGATTCCTTCCAATTTCATATATCTATTTGACATATAGAATTACCACTCTCAATTAGATAATAAAATGCAAGAATGAGAAAAGTGAAGAGCACTTACAGTTTAATCTCTGATAAACAGGATCTTTTGCTACCTATTTCTAGAGTAGGCAGAGGAACAATGAATAAAAAAAGCAAAAGACAACTTTCAAACAGGGAAAGTAGCTCAACTAATGACTGAAAATAGGTTGTGGAGAATCTTGAAAAAAAAAAAAAAAAGGGTCTAAACGAAAGTAATGAAAGCTAATAATAATAGGAGGCAACATGATAACAACCCAATTACATCATTATATACTACAATCATATCAATAAAAGCAAAGGTAAAGCTATTACAAGCAACAAACACAGCAATGAAACACAGAAGGGTACCTTCCAGAATCTATCCTGGTTCATTTGGAAGCAGAAGGCTCTTGTTCCTCAAGTTCTCATCTTTTTAATCATACTAAGATACCCTTTTTCAGCAAGTCCAATCCTGACCCTCATACCATAAGAGGCCAGAAATCTAGCAAAACCACCTCAGCTTCCATTGTTGAAGATGTGAATATAAGCGTCCTACCCCATCCAGGATGGAGTTTGGCAAGATTTAACTCCCTTGTGCAGATGAAACACTACCCCACTGCTATTTCCCTTTCTAAACAAATGGAATTTCAAGGGAATTAATCAAATATTGTTAGTTTGAGCATCTTGAACAATTGATTCTGCCATTTGACTAAAAAAAACTTTTGCTTTGTCCAAATTAAGTAATCAATTTCATTCAACAAACCATTTGAATCTTTCAATTGACCCAGAATGTTAAATACATATATTAGAGAATTATAAGTGACAACATTAGAATATAAACCACAATCACACAGACAGATCAATATTTGAGTGATGACCCTCCTGAGAATATTACCTAATACAGAAAAAGCGAAAAAACAAAAAGTGATTTGACACAAACTGCAAAAATAATTGATCAAGATGCTCAATTAACAATCTTAGAGTAATTCCATCGAATTCCACTTGTTAGAAAGAGAAGTAACATTGCTGTAATGCTTCCTCTTCACATGAAGCCTAAAATCTTACCAAAATCCAAGATGGGTGGGGTGGGATAATCGCTTGAAGAAGAATAAAGTGATTTGGAGTGACAAAGAGAAGGCCTAGACATGTGAATTTACAAATTGATTGTGGAATGAATAATATATATGGAGATTGAAATATGCAATTGTAACTAAAACAATGCAGAATAAGCGCAGCTTTTCAAAGACCTCGGCGGCGCAATCTTATAGTTCAGATATACAGATCTAGGTTTACAACTATGGGATATACAGTACGTCTTTTACTTTGTCACACATGTTTTGTTAGTTTGTTTTTACTGCTATGTGATGGCATATTCTAGGTTTTACTTGATGGACAAGACAGGAATCTTAATTAATTGTTAAGTTCTAGGACCTTCCAGCTACAAACCTAATGGAAATTAAAGTTGTCCCACGTGTGTCACAGGTTAAGTGAATGTTTAGAAAGTGTTTTTTGTTTTTACTTTTTTTTAAGCATAAGTTACACCAAATGATTTTTATAAAAAAATTTATAATAAAAGAGTTTTTTTAATACGAAAAAAAGTTAAAAATCAAAAGTTCCTAAAACGAACTTTTTTTAAATTATATTAGTTTTTTGTTATAAAAAAAAAAATTAAATGAATAATTTTTAAGTAATTTTTAAATTAACTTTTTTTAATTTTATTTATAGTTTTTTTTTAACTTTAACTTAAGATATATCAAACAGACTCTAACACATGAACAAACGTATTTTACTTTTCTATATTATTTTATTTTTCTTCATACGAAAAGCACTCCTTTTTGGTTTTTAACTTTTTTTTTTCAATTCAACTGTAAAATGTGTTCTTTTTTTTTTTTGTAAACACTGTAAAATGTGTTATACTTCTATTCTTTTGCTCCTTTTTAAAAAATTAAATTAATTTAATTAGTTAAAAAGGTCATGTCTTAATTAGTTATATTTTTATTTAAACATTATCATATTTATTATGATTCAATTTTAAATTTAATCAAGTAAACAATTAAATTATAATTTAAAAGTTTCTTTACTTTAATTTTGAATTCAATTTTTGAAATATTAAAAATAATATGTAATTTGAGAGGAAGTACTGGTATGAGAAAGAGTACTAACATAAATTTAAAGATAATTTATTATGTTTTCATATAATGTGAAATTTATATATTATGTTTTTTATACGATTTTGTGCATGATTTGTGCATGATGCATGTATAATCATGATTTGTAGGAATGTAATTATAAATAAATAAAAAAAGTTTGTGACAGAAGTTTGTGTCAGCACGAGAGCATTTATTATGTTCCAGAACTATTATTTTTGGATGGTCCTTTAATATAAATGGGAGGATAAAAATAAAAAAGAAAGAAAATAACAAAGAAAAAATTAGTATTGTAAAAAGAAGCACCAAAGTGATCCTAGATGATAGAAAATATTTTCCCTCAACTTCTTTGAAGATTTCTAGAAATAATTAAAAATTATCTTTAATATACTCATGACTCAGTGGTAGAAATTTTTAAATCACAATTCATTTATTTTGTTATATTGAATTTTCTGTGATGTTAAAAAATCTCACGTTTTAAATTTAATTTAAGAAGCAAAATTTTTCATGCTTAAAATTTATTTTATTCCTTTTATTTATTATTATATGGGAAAACATCTATTCTTTTAAAGAATATAAGTTTATATCCTTTTAAATCCTAACCGTTGATTTCTGTCCATCAACGGTTATGATCTATTGGGCCAAACTTAATAGGTCAAATTTATTATTAATTAATTAATAATTTTAATTCAATAAATTATAACCGTTGATGGACGAAAATCAACGGTTAGGATCTAAAAAAATATAAGTTTATATCCGTTAAAAGGATAGATGTTATTCCCTTATTATATATACCTTTTATATTTAACTTTGGGATTCTAAACAACTTTCAATTAATTTTTGATATATCAAATATGATTAATTAAATTAGACGAATAATTAATCATATTTTTTTATAAATAATTAAATTAGCAAAATAAATTAGTTTGCTAATTTACTTCCAAAGTTCATGTAAGCACGAATTTTAAAAACTCACTCATTCACTTTTTCACTCATTTAATAGGTAATAACATGAGTTAAAATCATGGAGATATCTTAAAATTATTATGCCAAATGATTAGAATCAAACAAGAAATATTGTAATTATAATATTGAATAATATTATAAGTCTGATCAAATAATGCAAATCAATTAGGAGTTATTATAATTTATTATGATTTATGAAATTATAATAGATAATTTTAGGATTTCAATTCTATCCTTACAGTTAGGAAGCCTACTTGTTTTTAGTTAGGAAGCCTACTTGTTTTTTGTGATTTGGTAGAGTATAAGGCAGATTCTACTATGATTTTTTAGGTAGTTGATTTGGGTCCTGAAATTATGAGTAAAGATATTAACGCTGGTATATAACTTCATTGGAAGGATGATGAGAATTAGAGATAGTAAAGTGAGCAGTTAATTTGTAAAAAAATGAGTCAACCTTGCCTTGTTTGGTCTGCCAATTCAAATATATTATACACACACTCATCCTGTCCTGCACCTGTTTTTCTCTGCCAAAAAATGAAATAACCCGTCTCGCCTCATTTTTTAAAATTGGTTGTAAAATTCAACCAACCTCTACCTGGTTTTGCCGGCTCTAATGAGAACTCCATCTCATTTTCTACAAAATTATGATTAATTCAATTACATAGATAATTAACTATCCTATTTCACATGGATACCTTTAATAGGTTGACTAGTTGAAAAAAAAAATGCTCTAGACGCCATGTTGAAGTACTTGATGAAAAGTATTACTTCACTTCATGATTTTAGAAAATCAAGTTAGTTATTCAATCACAGGAAAATAATAATAATTACTTCACTTCATGCTATTAGTTCATATATAGTGCCTTACTGCCTTTTATAAGTTATAACGATGTCAGATGCATTTTATTTTATTTTATTTTTATTTTTATTTTTATTTTTATTTTTTCCGTGAAAAAATACATCCTCTCTTGCGCAACTCCATCTTTATAAATCTCTAGGCTCTAACCCATCGTGTTAAAATCGCATCATTCCTCTTCTTCAGCCTAATCAAATTATTTATAGTTTAATACATAAATTTTTTATCTCAAAATGAAATAATAAAATGCAAGAATGAACTTACAGTTTAATCTCTGATAAACAGGATCTTTTGCTACCTATTTCTAGAATAGGCAGAGGAACAATGAATAAAAAAGCCAAAGACAACTTTCAAACAGGGAAAGTAACTCAACTAATGACTGAAAATAGGTTGCGGAGAATCTTGAAAAAAGAAGAAGCTATTCACATTTCCTCACGTGGATCATTCTCCTTTCATATGCCATATTATGAGCCCCGATGGTTTTTTTTTTTCAGTTTTTTTTTTTAAGAAAAAAAATGCACTTCTTAAAAAATGTCTGTTTGGATGCCAGCTTTTAAAAAAAGCATAAGTCATAAAAGAAGGTCAAAAATTTATTTTTTTCAAAAGTTAAAAATTTTAACTTAAAAAAAAAAACAGAAGTTAAAAATCAAATATTTTTTTAAAAATCTAAATAGCTGTAACTTTTAAAATAAGAAACTAATAAAAAAACTTTCTTAAAAAATCAATACAAATGCACACTATGTGCAAAGGATAAAAATTAATAATAGGAGGCAACATGGTAATAACCCAATTACATCATTATATACTAAAATCATATCAATAAAAGCGAAGGTAAAGAAATTACAATCAACAACCACAACAATGAAACACAGAAGTGTACCTTCCAGAATCTAGCCTGGTTCATTTGGAAGCAGAGGGCTCTTGTTCCTCAAGTTCTCATCTTTTTAATCATACTAAGATACTCTTTTCAGCAAGTGCAATCCTGACCCTCTTCCCAAAAGTAATTGGCCAGAAATCTAGCAGAACCACCTCATCTTCCATTGTTGAAGAACTGAATATAAGCGTCCTACCCCATCCAGGATGGAGTTTGGCAAGATTTAACTCCCTTGTGCAGATGAAACACTACCCCACCGCTATTTCCCTTTCTAAACAAATGGAATTTCAAGGGAATTAATCAAATATTGTTACTTTGAGCATCTTGAACAATTGATTCTGCCGTTTGACTAAAAAAACTTTTGCTTTTTCCATATTAAGTAATAAATTTCATAATGTAAAATACATAGATTAGAGAATTATAAGTGACAACATTACAATATAAACCACAATCACACAGACAGATCAATATTTGGGTGATTTGACACGAAAGCGAGAAAAAAAACAAAAAGTGATTTGACACGAGCGGCAAAAATAATTGATCAAGATGCTCAAGTAACAATCTTTGAGTAATTCAATCGAATTCCACTTGTTAGAAAGAGAAATAACATTGTGGTAAAGCTTCCTCTTCACATGGAGCCTAAAATCTTTCCAAAATCCAAGATGGGTGGGGTGGGATAATCGCTTGAAGAAGAAGAATCAAGTGATTTGTGACAAAGAGAAAGCTTAGGCATGTGAATTTACAAAGTGATTGCGGAATGAATAGTATATATGGAGATTGAAATATGCAATTGTAACTAAAACAATGAAGAATAAGCGCAACTTTTCAACAACCTCGGCGGCGCAATCTTATAGTTCAGATCCCAGATCTAGGTTTACAACTATGGGATATGGTACTTTGTTACTTTCCTACATTTGTTAGGTTTGTTGTTTGTTTTTACTGCTTTGTGTGTGATGGCATATTCTATGTTTTTCTATTTTTTACTTGATGGACAAGACATCATATTCTAGGTTGTTCTCTTTTTTTAATTGATGGACAAGACATGAATTTTAATCAGTTATTAAAATCGGACCGATCCGGCCGGATCGACCTGAGAACCGGTAAATCGGTTCGATTAATGTAACGGACCAGCCATGCATCAGAACCGGTACGACCCGGCTGGTTTTCATAAAAATCAATGACCTGACCCGGTACCAAAAAAAGAATTCCAAATTTTTGTTTTTTTCAAAAAAAATCATAATAGACATATTTGAATATTTTTTTGCTTATTGACTTACATAAGTTATGTACCTACAACACTAATATTATCTCAATTATGTACTATGCATAAAATTTTGAATTAATTTATAGTCAAAGATTTCGTTTTCTGAACCTAAAGACCCGTATCACGATCATTATTTTTTTATTTGATAATATTATGTGATTTATTATTTTTTATATTAAAATATTTGAAATTTTTATCATTTTTTTTTTTAGATATTTAAGTATGTTTATAATTTTTTAATATAAATTATAAAATTGCATATAATCACCGGGTCATGCGGTTGAACCAGTGACTCAGTAACCCAGTACCTCGACCAGATCAATGACCGAGCCGGTTTTAATAATATTCATCTTAATTGCTAAGTTCTAGAACCTTCCAAGTTCAAATCTAATCGAAATCAAAGTCCCACAACGTGTCACTGTTTAACTCATCAACAAATGTATTTTATTTTTCTTCATATGAAAAACAATCCTTTTTGGTTTTAATTTTTTTTGTTGTAATTTAACTATAAAGTGGGTTGTAATCAGTTAAAATGTTGGCTTTTTGACCTTAGTAATGTCATTTTCATAAGGTTTCACCGGAATAATTTTTTGGTCAAACATATTACCTATATAATGCATAACGACGCGGTACTGTGAGAATCACTTTAGGACGTGACAATTTAGCAACCGCGTCCTTTGCATTTGTTCCTGACCACTGGAACGTGATACCCTGGCAATCACGTCCTATTCCCAAGACCTGGAACGTGATACCCTGGCAATCACGTCCTATTCCCAAGACGCGGTACCCTCTCAGCCACATGTCAGTGGGTCCCATCCCAAAAAGAATTCAACGGGAAGCGGTAGTGTATAAGCCGCGTTCCAGGTTACAAGTCAAGTCGGATATTAGAGTAGCATTAATTTGTTAGGATCCTGATTGTAACTATCACGGTTTGTTACCTTGTATATTAAAATAGATTAGCTTGATTTATGCTTTCTGTTCCTTAGTTTTAGCTGATTTCCTGATGTAAATAGATTAGCTTGATTTATGCTTTCTGTTCCTTAAGTTTAGCTGATTTCCTGATGTAAATAGATTAGCTTGATTTATGCTTTCTGTTCCTTAAGTTTAGCTGATTTCCTGATGTAACCAATTGTAAATCTTGGTCTATATAATAGACCCAATTTAATATATCATCAGGCTGCGAATGACAGCAACTTCTGTTATGGTATCAAGAGCTTGACGATCAACAAGCCTTCATTTTTTTTTCATCATGACTTCCGCACCTAAAACCTTCAAGGTTTCTGATTTTACACCAGAAGTTCTACAACATCTCATGTCCTTGGCTGTCTCTTCTGCCCCTCCAGTTGATAAACTTACGGGTAAGATTTTACACCCATCTTGGATCATCGACAGTGGTGCATCCCAACACATGACAGGCACACTCTCCTATCTATCCAATGTGCATTCTATTTCTCCTTGTTCTGTGGGACTGCCGAATGGAGTTCATGATATTGCTACGCAATGTGGCAGCATTACTTTGGGCTCTTCTCTTCATCTCTCCAATGTTCTTTATGTCCCTTCGTTGGCTTGTAATTTGATTTCTGTATCTCAGCTTCTGCGCCAGTCTTGCTTGGCATTGTTTGTTAATTCTGTTTGTTTGATACAGGACCTAAAGCAGAAGAGGACGATTGGAACGGGTGTTGAACGAGAAGGGGTGTATATATTGTGTGCATCATCAGCTTCTGCTCATGTTGCCAGTACGTCAGATTCTGCAGCACTATGGCATCGTCGTCTAGGACATCCATCTTCCCGTTATTTATCTTTGTTACCTTTTATTTCCAATGCAAATAATTTGGCTCCTTGTGACGTTTGTTGTAAAGCCAAACAACCACGAAGTCCTTTTCCTATTAATAATAAACGTTGTTTACATCCTTTTGATTTACTTCACTGTGATATATGGGGGCCATATCATATGGCATCTACAACTGGTGCCCGCTATTTTTTAACTGTAGTCGATGATTTTAGTAGACATGTTTGGATTTTTTTGATGCGCAATAAAACTGAAACTTCCACATGTTTACTTCGGTTTCTCCACTTGGTTCGCACCCAATATGATGCATCTGTTAAGCGAATTCAGAGTGATAATGGGACTGAATTTTTGTCATCTGTAGTCCAAGAGGCTCTCTCATCCTACGGTATTCATCATCAATTATCATGCACTTACACCCCACAGCAAAATGGACGCGTTGAACGTCGTCATCGTCACATCCTCAACGTGGCTCGTGCTTTGCGTTTTGATGGTCACTTACCTATATCTCTTTGGGGAGAATGCATCTTGACCGCTGCTCACCTCATCAACAGGACACCGACTCCACTCCTTGGTGGTCAGTGTCCCTATGAAGTTTTGCATGGCACTCCACCAAAGTATGATCACTTACGGGTCTTTGGGAGTTTATGTTACACTACTGTTTTACCCAAACCACATGACAAGTTCGCTCCTCGCTCCCGTAAGTGTGTGTTTGTTGGCTACCCTTTCAACAAAAAAGGATGGAAGGTCATGGATATCTCCACTCATGAAATATTTGTTTCTCGTGATGTTTTATTTCATGAAACTATTTTTCCATTGGCTGCAACTTCATCTGCACCTTCTGTCCATGTACCGTCACCACAAGCTGTCTTCACCGATTATGATGTGGCACCTGTTACTGCTATTGATACTCCCACAGCGGAGCTTGATGACAGGGGGAGTTCGTCCTCCCCAGTTCCGAGTTCTATTACTTCATCCACGGATGTCCCTGGTTCACCGGTTCCGTTGACAGAACCCAACACTGCATCTGTGGCAGATATTCGTGAACAGCGTGCCAGACGTCCCCCATCTCATTTAAAGGATTATGTATGCAACACAATGACTACACCCTTTCCTCGTCTCTCCACTTCTCCAATCGACTCAGGTATTCAATATTCCATTGATCATTATGTTTCTAATGCATTATTTTCTTCGCACCATCAGATTTTTCTTGCCGCCGTGGATAGTAAACTGGAACCCAAATCATTTAAAGAGGCTATGCAATATCCTCATTGGCAGAAAGCCATGCAAGCCGAAATTGATGCATTGGAAGCCAATCATACTTGGCAAATTCAACCTCTCCCTTCTGGTAAGAAAGCTATTCCATGTAAGTGGGTGTACCGCATCAAGTACAATTCTGATGGAACCATTGAACGCTATAAAGCGCGTCTGGTTATTGCTGGGAACAATCAGATCGAAGGAGAAGATTACACTGAGACTTTTGCACCGGTGGCTAAAATGACAAGTGTGCGTACATTTTTATCTGTAGCTGTAGCTCGAAAATGGAGCATTTTTCAGCTGGATGTTCAAAATGCCTTTCTCCATGGCGATTTGGATGAAGAAGTCTTTATGCGTTTTCCTCCCGGTTTCTCCCAAACCAAGTCTGGTCACGCCTGTAAGCTTCGACGTTCACTTTATGGTCTCAAGCAATCCCCACGAAATTGGTTTGCTAAGCTTCGTAGTTCTCTCCTCAGTTTCGGCTTTGTTCAGTCTCGTGCTGATTATACGTTGTTCACTTACTCGACTGGTTCCCATTATGTTGCTATACTTGTCTATGTAGATGATATTTTGTTGGCAGGTAGTGATCCTTCTCTCTGTGACCGTGTCAAAGCTCATTTACAAACCTGGTTTAAAATCAAAGATCTTGGTCCCCTCAAGTATTTTCTTGGCATTGAATTTGCTCGAAGCAAGACCGGTTTGTTTCTTACTCAACGCAAATTTGCTTTGGATATTCTTAAGGAATGTGGACTTCAAAGTTGTAAACCGGTTGCTTATCCTATGGATCCCAATCACAAGCTTGCTCTTGCTGAAGGACCTCCGTTTGATGATCCTAAACGTTATAGACGTATTGTTGGCCGTCTTGTATATCTCACGATTACACGACCAGAACTTAGTTATGCAGTTCACACACTTTCTCAGTTTTTGCAGCATCCTATGCAGATACATTACGATGCGGCTATTCGTGTTCTTCGGTACATTAAGTCCAATCCTGGCCAAGGACTCCTTCTTCGATCTGACAGTGATCTTCTTCTTCGTGCCTATTGTGATTCGGATTGGGCTAGTTGTCCCTTGACTCGAAAATCAGTCACTGGTTATTTTGTCACTCTTGGACATTCTCCTATTTCTTGGAAAACCAAGAAGCAAAACACAATATCCCGCTCCTCTGCTGAAGCTGAATACCGTGCCATGGCAGCTGCGACTTCTGAGCTTATTTGGTTAAAGTCTTTTCTCAGCTCTCTTGATATTCCTCATGCAGCCCCTATGCAACTGTTTTGTGACAGTCAGTCTGCTATTCATATTGCTTCTAATCCAGTGTTCCATGAGCGTACCAAGCATATCGAGTTAGATTGCCATTTTGTTCGGGACTATCTTCTCAGCAAGACTATTTCTACTCAACATATCCCCACTAGTTCTCAACCCGCAGATATTATGACCAAAGCACTTGGATCCAAACAATTCGATTTTTTGACTTCCAAGTTGGGCATCTCCTCCCTCCATGCTCCACCTTGAGGGGGAGTATTAGAGTAGCATTAATTTGTTAGGATCCTGATTGTAACTATCACGGTTTGTTACCTTGTATATTAAAATAGATTAGCTTGATTTATGCTTTCTGTTCCTTAGTTTTAGCTGATTTCCTGATGTAAATAGATTAGCTTGATTTATGCTTTCTGTTCCTTAAGTTTAGCTGATTTCCTGATGTAAATAGATTAGCTTGATTTATGCTTTCTGTTCCTTAAGTTTAGCTGATTTCCTGATGTAACCAATTGTAAATCTTGGTCTATATAATAGACCCAATTTAATATATCATCAGGCTGCGAATGACAGCAACTTCTGTTATCGGAGTCAAGCAGATATATATATTTCACCTAAAATTTAGACATATTGATATATTCACGGTAAAAGAGTTCAAAAAATCCAATAAAAGCAACAAGTCATTTTCGTATAAAATGGTTTTTATAGTTGCTAGCAATTTATTCTTTACTGGTTAGAAGACTAACTCTTAAACCAGAGAATAATTAATTTAGAAATTTACTAACAATGAAATTATAATTATTATAATTTTAAGGTGTTAGATGAAGGTCTTTATAATAGTTTATATTATTCACTTACACACTCACTCATACAAAAGCCATTTGAGCTTGAAGTATGAATTTTGCATAGATTCTATTTATTTTTTTGTTTACCTTAATATAAATCATTAAAATTTTTGGATTAAATTGTTTCTTTCACATATTGGAAATCGGGAAAGCAGACCAAACACGAAACAGGGGTATAATATAATAGCCCTAACCTAATTAATTAGCAAATTACATGTAATTAAATAATTAAGCATGTTTTAGTGAGTAAAAGTAAGTATATGGCTTAATTAAATGAATCTGAGTCACTTTGAAGTTAAAAAGTGTACTCAGTGAAAATTAAGGGGTATAAATGGGTACTGGCGAAAGTACCCAAAATATAAACATAAAAATAGTAATGTTCCTAGAATAATATTCCAGACTTTTGGGTGAAGTTTGGTAATTATTGGAGTTAAATAGATAGGCGAACTAATACCCACATGTTACCACTTAACTTATGTTAAGTGACCAAAGTAACTAAAGAAAACCCATTTCCCCCCCCCCCCCAATGACCCGTCGAACAGCAACAGAAAGGAGGAGAAGAGAAGAGAGGGAGAAGAGAGGAAGGTGAGGGGAAAACCTAGAGATTGCAAATCTCAACCATTTTGAGTGATTCAAAAGCCTAAATCGCTTAGAATCTCGCCCTCATCATTAATCCAAGCTTAGTTCTTAGTGGGGAGCTTTGTGTGGTGAGATATTGACTCTCAAAAATTCAGCCCTTTGTGAGATTTTGGGGTTTTGGGAGTTTCTACCTCCATTGAAGCTTGAGGAGCCATCAATCCTTGGTTGTGCAATCATTGGTGGTAAGATTCTACCCCTTGAACCTCATGATTCCTTGAAATTGCATGAGTTAGGGTTTATGAATAGTGTTTTAGGTTTTTGATGAAATGTTGTTAAATTAGCTATGTTCTAGGAAGAATGGAGCTTAGAGCATGTTGTGAAAAATGCTAGGAATGTCATTTAATCGGTAAAAATGAGCCTAGTTAGTTAAATGACTATACTTGGTATATTGCAAGATTATCATGCTTGTTGAAGAGTTTTCTTGCAACTATGATCAATGGTTTGACATGGTCGATTGATGATTGTGTCCTTGTGGTGTCTAGGATTGAGACATTTGGACCAACCGTGAGTGATCAACCATTGGAGCAAGCTATGGAGCTTGATTAGCTCCATTGGATAGGTGAGTTCATGCTTATGTTTGGTATGAATTGTATAGCTTGGTTGATAGCTATGAGATGTTATTGGATGCAATATGTGTTCATTGCATTAAACCTTGTGTAGGTTTTGTTTGAGAAGTGAAGTATTGTAATTGACTGACTGTGGAACCCGTTGGTGGTGAACAAAGGTTGAACGGAAGCTTTGAGGTAAGCCTTCGGACCTTGGGTGTAATTCCCTTTATTGTTCCACCAAGCCCTGAAAGGGTAGTGGTGATTATAGTGTATATAAATGCAATGAAATAGTGTAATGCTTTGTTATACGTATGTGTATGCACTTGGTGTGGCATAGGATGGTGTTTCCCTATGTGGTATGTTGCATGACGATGCATAAATCATACTTGGTAGTTAGCTGGCCAGTAGGACTATTTGCATCTGAGTTTCCTTAGGACAGCTTGAGAGCTCGAGGGATTTCTCCTGGAGATGTTATTGCACTTTGCATGGATATGTATTTACTGCATTATTATTGTTATTGCTATTACACTGATATGGAACTGTGGGGTGGAGAGATGCTCCAAGGACCCCTGGTTTACTGGATATATTCATATATCTCACCCCGTGTTGTGGGGACCCCCTTTCAGGTAAGGATGCTGCAGGAGCCACCAGTGGCAAGTGGCCATATCTGGATTAGCATATGCATGAAGTGTTGCAATTTTGAGATTATACATGTTGTTTTGTAGCTCACATGTATAGAATTTTAATTAATAGGCAATGATAGATTTATGATTTGTATATTGGAATGGACTTAGCCTATGCTCATGCTTTTGGTCATCTCTTTTGTTGATGGGAGCCAAGGGAATGATCATAGTGTTTTGTAAGCTAAGTTCTATGATTTGTAATGAATATGTACTGTAAATGATGCCTACTTGAAATTCAATATATGCATGCTTTTATGTATTGAGTTATTGAATTGGTTGGGCTGAGAAATCATATTAGGTACCTAGTTCTAAATTGGGAATTGTTGAGAAAACAAGGATTATGCTGCCCAAATTTTAGTACAAGCCATGAGGAAAAGGGCATGTATGTCCCTTTAGATGTGTTTGTATTATGCAAGAACTAAGAACCAATTATGGAGAGGAATTTATATGATAGATTTGGATCGTGGTGTATGTATGGAAGTTGTAGATATTTTTCTTAGCTTTCCATAGAGACCAATATTGTGTGAATTGGACAAGTACAACTCTAGTTAGAGGTAAAATACTAAGAATTGGTGAAACCTTCAGAGCTTTGGCGCACCGCGCGCCATTTTGCTCGAAAGCTTCTGTTTCGTAGCGCAAATCGCGCCGGAGTTGGCGCAAATCGCGCCGGGATCACCAGCTGGCGCACCTGGCGCCAACCTTGGCGCCTCCAGCGCCATTTCGATCGGGAGCTTCTGTTTCGTTGGCGCCCGTCGCGCCGCATCTGGCGCCGGTCGCACCGGGATCAGCAGGATTCACGCGCTCGTTTCGTAGAAAACCCATAACTTGGGCTACAGTGCTCCGATTTGAGCGCGGTTTGAACCCACGCGTAGCTAACGAAGAGATCTACAATATAGTAGAAGTTGTGAAATAAATAAGAAGTAAATTAATGGTTTAAAAATGGAATAAGAACATGATGTTAAGCTTGGTTTATCTGATTCCGTAAGGTAATATGGTTATGATCACGCAATTGGATATTTTAAATTCGGCGTCGTTTTAAAAAGAAAAATTTATCCGGATTTTTAATTGAGCCAATGTGATTGTAACTGCGCTTAATATCATAATGCGATGTTAACAAACCGGTTCTAGAACAGGGTGTTACATATAAGATTGGGTACTATTGGATTTATTAGATTTTATGTACTCTTTTACAATGAATATATCAATATGCCTAAATTTTAGGTGAAACATATATATCTGTTTGGCTTTGACTTGACTTGTAACCTGGAACGCGGCTTATACACTACCGCTTCTTGTTGAATTCTTTTTTGGATAGGACCCACTGACATGTGGCTGAGAGTGTACCGCGTCTTGGGAATAGGACGTGATTGTCAGGGTATCACGTTCCAGTGGTCAAGAACAAATGCAAAGGACGCGGTTGCTAAAGTGTCACGTCCTAAAGTGATTCCCATAGTACCGCGTCGTTATGCATTATATATGAAAATGACACTACTAAGGTCAAAAAGCCTTAAAATGTTCATTCTAAAATAGTTATATTTTTATTTAATCATTATCAGTTTTGTTATACTTATTTTAAATTTAACCAGGTAAACAATTAAACTATTAAAGTGTAATTTAAAAGTCTCATCAGTTTAATTTTGAATTCAATTTTTGTAATATTAAAAATAATATGTAATTGGAGAATAGGAGTTGGTATGAACAGGAGTATTAGCGTGAATTAAAAAATTATTTATTATGTGTTCTTATTATAATGTGAAATTTATTTATTATATTTTTGTACGACTTTGTGCGATTCGTACCTCGTTAATATGTAATCATGATTTACAGGATTGTAATTATAAATAAAATCTTATTATTTGAGGAGAGTATCAAATAACTTATCTTAACTATTAAATAAAATCACTTTAAATTAATTATTAGTTTCTTTCCTTATATTTAAATCGACTTAAATACATTGTAATCTCAATTCATTGAGAAATAAAATGTAAGACGTAAGTTTACCAAAAAAAAAAATATGTAAGACGTAATAAAAAATAGGAAAAAATATTTGTCATTTTAAATGACACAAAATTATGTCATTAAATAATATTTTTTTATTTTAAATTTAAATTAAAAAAATTACTCACTTTCTCCCCATTATTTTATTTTTTGTATTTATCTCTCTCTTAAAATAAGATAATTTATGTTAATTAAAATGAGAAACGTCAAACCCTAAAAAATATATATGAAATATCAATTTTCAACATAATTTCTGTTTAAGTTTGATGATTTGACAAATTATTACTATAATATTTAATTTCTTTAATTAATTCCTAAAATATAATCATGAAAAAAATATTTATATAACACGCACAAAAATTAAAATATATTAAATTTCCAAATTTAATTATTTTCTATTTATGGAAACTTTTCTAATCTTCTCCACTTTAAATTAGCATTATTGTTATAGCCTTAAATTGAAAATTGGCTTTTAAAGTAATTGAATAAAATAATAGTTATCAACATCTGATTTTTTTTGAAATCTGTATATATATTCAAAATATTATATTTATTATTAATAACTATGATAATTTAATAGTTAATTATTTAAGTTTCAAAAAAATTAATCACATAAAAATACTTATTTTAATAAATTAAACAAATTAACATTAAATTGAAAATCGATATTAAATTAAAATGAGAATTAAATTTAATAAATAAAATAATATTTAACACCATAACGAAACAACACAAAATATTTTTGAAAATATATTATTCAAGAGAAAAATCGTGTGAAACATTGTTTTCAAAACAAATAAAATAAGAAAAAACAATCAATAAACTATCATTTTACATCATAAATTTGAAATTTAAATTCGCAGATATTATAAAAAATCAATGGATAATTATTTATGATTGTTAATAATTATTTAATTTAATAATTAATTATTAATTTTCAATTTAATAACAAAATAACAACACCAGGCCAGTTTAATAAAATCTATGTTGAATAAAAAAATAAAGACGGATGAAGAATCAAATTTAAGACGGATTGGGATTTAGCATCGGGCATAATAAAACTACATAATAATGCAGAAAAGACTCGATTACAAGACCCACACACACACATCAAAGAAACATTTTAAGTATTTCACAACCTACATCTTCATGCAACAAAGCATAAAGTTTGGCACATTTAAGTGTCCTCGGTTACTAAATACTTTTATTTGAAAGGTGAAACACACAAACAACGAAAGACAAGTACTCTACTATTATGCCTCCAATCTACTCAATGCCTATATTCTTTCTTATCTGCACAATGAAATCATAGACTTTTTCCTGTTCAGGAAGAGACTTGGAAACACTCTCTTTCTGCATGCACCTCTTGGCCCAAGCAATAAACTTGGGGCACTCCTTCTCTGTGTCAATGTTGCCAAAGATTTCATAGCCTTTGAACCAAGTGTAGAATGGAATAACTGCTACATCCACAAAACCAAACTTGTCTCCTCCAAAATAAGCCTTGTCTCCAAGCTGTTCCTCCAACAATTTAATGGCATCCATGAAGCCCTTCTTGGCAGCTTCTTGTTCTTCTCCTTTTGTTGTCCAAAACTTCCTTCCAATTACATGTATCTATTTGACAATTGAGAATAAACACACTCAATTAGAGCATAAAATGCAAGAATGAGAAAGGGGAAGGACCACTAGCAACCAATACTTAACTAATATCTATCACAGCTATAATAAAAGAGATGATAAAGATAATCCAAATGCTTACAGGATCTTTTGGACAACATTGGATAAAAAAAACACCCAAAACATTAATTTTTCTAAAAAATATCATGTGACATATTTCGTTACACTCTGTAATTTTATCAAAATCTTATCGAAATATGTGTGTAAATAATTTGCTATACGATATAACAAAATAAAAATATGTTGCGTCAGAATACACAGAACTAAAAGTGACATTTTGTGTTATCAAAAAAAAAAAGTGGCATTTTGATGTTTTTTTTTTTCAAAAGTGGCACTTTGGCCACTGTCAATGTAGACAAAGACGAATATTAAGAAAAAAAAAAAAAAAATTCAAACAGGAAAAGTAGTTCAACTAATAGCAATGACCAAAGATTTTTTATAATATCAATAAAAGCAAAGGCAAAAAAATTACAAGCAACAATCACAAAAATTAACGCAAAAGGGTACCTCCTTGTCAACAAAATCAGCCCAGAATCTAGCATGTGCTCTCTGGTAAGGGTCAGAAGGCAACAAAGGAGATCTATCATTCCAGACCTCATCAATGTACTGAACAGCAATGAGAGACTCACAAATGGGCTTGCCATTGTGGATGAGAACCGGGATTTTCTTGTGAACCGGGTTCATTTGGAGGAGAAGAGGACTCTTGTTCCTCAAGTCCTCTTCTTTGTAATCATACTTGATACCCTTTTCAGCAAGTGCAATCCTAACCCTCATCCCAAAAGGACTTGCCCAGAAATCTAGGAGAACCACCTCATCCGCCATTCTTATAGTTAAGATATAGTACAGAAAGATGAAGAAATGACAAGAACTCAAAGAAGTGAATTGTAATGACAAGAAAACGTATAGGCTTGTTTATTTATAGTGGCTTTGGAGTGAATAGGTTTATGGACTTTGAAATATAAAAACGTAACCGAATCAATGCAAAATAAATGCAAATTTTCTAGTATAGATATACGTTGACTGGAATGTCGTGGCGTATTCTCCGAATTCCTTCTTTTCTTTTTTTAGTTGAATTACCTTTTCTTTTTTTCTTTCTGGACAAGAATGCTCGTGGCTAAGTTCTAGGACCTTCAGAGTTGAAACGTCATGTCTCTCAGGAGCAGATTTTCGGTACAAAAGAAATAAATATGGATATAAAACAAAAAAACTGTAAAAGTAATGTAAATATGTTATTTTTCTATATTTAATAAAGGAATTACGGAGTGATTTATAGTACTAAATATATTTCCTACTAATAGATATTAGAGTTCACACTTCACACCGTGTGTGGCTTAAGTCGGCCAAGTATTTTTTTTTTTCTGCTTTTTCTTTTTCCCCAAGGGAAACACTCGCTTCTGGATTCCAATCTATTATTCAATTAAACATAAAAATGTGATGTAATGGATTACATCATGATGTGAATCTCACCAAATCAAAAATTAAAAATTTAATTTTTTTTTAAGAAATTAATATTTCTTATGGTGTCAATATAAAATTATTTCTTATATATATATATTAAAATAAATGGAATTCATCTAAAAGTCATATAAAAAGAAAAAGGAAAAAAAAATGAAACTTATATATTCTTATGTGTATATAAAAGGTAAATATATTTTTTACATGAGAAATATTAATTTCTTATTTTAAACCTTTTCTATTTTGTAAAACATTTTAAAAATTTCAGTCGGTTAAAACATCAATTTTAAAATAGCTGTATGTTTACCCAAAAAATAGCTATATTTAACAACACAAATAATTTTGATAATATTAGTATTTATTTTTTAAAACAACATGGAATTGTATTATTTTAGTTAAAATTATCGTGTTTTATAATAAAAGAAGCAGAAATCATAGTGTATAAAAGTGAAAAGTTTTTTTTAATTTAAATGTTAAATAAAAAATAGTAGTTTCAACCTCCTTTAAAAGAATAAATAATTTTTTTAATTTTAATTAATTTCTCCGACAAGATTTTTGAAACACATATAAATTAAAAATATTAAATTTATTATAAAAATAATAATTTGGCAATTAAATTTGCTCTATTTCATCGGAAGAATTAAAAATTTAATACTATTTAGTGATAATTCGAAATCTTTTCAAATAATCATAATATTTCATAAATGGGAAAATATTTTCTCCTTTTAAAGGAGAAAATGTTTCTCCTACCAAAGACTCATAGCATAAATGAGTCCTACTTTGAATTTTTCTCTCTCCACTATTTTGTAGGCCCCACTTATATTATGTGTTTTTGGTAGGAGAAAAATTTTCTCCTTTAAATGGAGAAAATATTTTCCCTTCATAAATAATTTTAACATGCAGCAGTTATGTGCACGATATCATTTATTGAATATAAATCATATCAAATATTTTAAATTTCCTTACTAAAAGGAAAAGAAAAAATAAATAAATATTATTATTGATAATAAATAAATTTGATACTTTTTATTTTACAAAAATTCTGAAAAAATCGCATCACACAAACAATAAGTTTTTTTTTTTTTAAAAAAAATAAAGTGTAGGGCTTAAGCCCCACGAAGAATTTAATTCAAAAGAACATTTTGAGTATTACATAAGGAAACAGAATCACTACCGGCTTGTTTGATTTTGTTTTAGTTTTTTTTATTCTTAAAACTATTTTTTTTATAAATAGATATTTTTATGTTTTTGTTTTGTTTTGAAAGTTAAAAATCAAAACACAAAACAAAAACAACTCAAATATGTTCTTTAAATGTGATTCTAAAAACAAACAAAAAATAGTTATAATTTTTAGAACTATTGTTATAAAACAAACTTTATCAAACAATTTTTTTTTTCTTTCTAAAAACCCTAAAACTATTTTTAGAAATGGAATTCAGACAGGCCCAGAAAAAGATTCATAGAACAAATAAAAATTTGTCAACCAACCGACATAAGAGTTTGTTCTCTTGTACGTGTGAATAAATTTTACTTGGCGGTCCTGAGATATCAATGCCTGCATTCTAGTTACAAGCAGCTTCACCAGCCTTGGTGATATATTGCTCGAATCACTTTATGTAACAATCTTATTCCAACCTTCATTTGAGGCCACCTCTAAACATTTCAAAATGTCCCTATACAATAGGAAAAACCCATCAACCATTGGCATGTCAAATATATGAATATGCCCCCACAAGTAATCACACTTGGATTTCCTCTCAAAGCACCATCTGTATTGAGTTTTATCTGGATTTCTTGAGGAGGGATGTGACTGGTAACAACTATTGTATAGGATTAGCTAATGTTACTTTGATGAGCATTTGCATATGCGGAGTGGATCTCCTATGCACACATCTTAAAATTTCATGCATATAGTAGTCACACAGAGTGTTTACATTCCTATGGATATAGTTGTTTTGCCATAGCCAAATATGCCAATAGTTAATTATGAAGATTATTCTCCAAAGGATGGTATATGTAGCTTGTGTTGTAATCGACAAATCATGCTTCAACCAATCAATGAGTTCATATGTGTAGAATGTTGGGATGCTGGTGTCTAAAGTTAGATAAGTCCAAGTCCAATGTGCTGGAGGGAAATCTCTTCGAATATGGATGATTGTCTCGTCATTTTGGTGGAATAAGGGATATGTCGGTTCCCCCGTGATCTGGTGAGCTAGATACTCTCCTATTGGCATTCAATGATGAAACAATTTCCATAAAAATAGCTTTAGCCTTTGATGAACTTTTCATTTCTACCTTTTGTTCCATGGATTGGTAGCGTTTAGTGAATATGAATCATGCCTTGCCATAAAGCCCTTCAACTGAGAGTTTTGGAAAGCCAGGGTTGTGGCATCATTTGCAATCCACACAATAATTTTCATGAGGTACAAGAAGCTACGCCCAATTTAGATAGTTTGTTGGGACTGCTAGCAGGAGATATTTGCAATGTCCCACACTTTGTGGATTCAAGTAGTCAGCTACTTTCTTTCCAACATCCTTATGGTTAGTAGCCGGTGTGTTTGGTCGATTCATTTATCGTGTTAAAAGATAATTCAGGTGTCATCACCTATTTCTTCTGAATCAAGTGGTTTTCTAGATTTTTTCAGGCCATATAGATAAGCTTCTAGAGTTTGGAGTCTCCACTTTTGTATTGAAACAAATCGTTCCCCACTTTTGCAAGCAATATTTTCCACTTAGAACTTTCACACATATACCATCTAGATTTGTATAGATCTAGCAGGCTAGTTTAGTAAGAAACATTTCATCTATAACTAATAATTTCTTTATTAGTTAAAGTCTCACAGTTTATGAGTTAAGGATGTCGTTATTATGAATTGTCTCCCCAGATGAAACCTTTATGGAGTTTTTCCAACTTATTGATGATGATATCTTCTCACTCTATCTCTAAGAACAAGATGGTAGCTAATACTAATTGTGAGAGAGAAATTTGACTTACTTGAGCTAGGCTCGTGGATTTCCAGTCTAATAGTCTTTCCTTGATCCTTTCAACTATATTAGCGAAGGAATTCTTAGTCACCATAATATGTTTCATCCAAAACACCTTGCCATGTTTCCTTCTTTCTCTTCTCTAACTGAATTTTTGGATTGAAGGTAGTTCGACCATAAGCTTTCCAAACACCTGTGAAGTTTGAAGGTTATTGTAAGGTTTGGAAGCATCCATAAGCTTGGAGGTTGAATAGTGAAAGAAGTGATTGATCGACTTCAGTATAGAGGTAGGTCAAAAGTGGCAGTGACCGAACTAGGATATATTATGTTTGCAATTCTCTAAACTGTAAACTCTATTTTTTAGCACTTTAATTTCTTCTTTGATATCTTGTATATGCTAGTATATGTTTTATTATTGTGGTAGATTGTGTATCTTGTTTGGTTGAATGTGTTGAAAATCTTTTCAAATATCAAAGTGTACATGAAAAGGTAATTTGGAAACAAGAAGGGGGTGTTTGCAAAAATAAAATAAAATGTAATACTCAATTTGCTCCTTCTTGAGTATGGAAGTCACATTCCTTACAACTATGTCATAGGTTTTCTTTAAATCTACCTTCACTGCCGTGAAAGCTCTTTTCCCCCTCATTTTATATATTGAATCGATAAACTCTTGGACTATGATAAGGCTTGTTTTGGAATTCATAAGGATTATAACAATCGTGATAGATATATACAAACTATTTGCAGTATTTAATTTAACAAATTTAATTTCACTTTCTAAAATAATACTTGCTTAATTATTTAAGATTTTAATTATTGTATAGAAATTAATATTCATGACGTTAATTATTAATTATGTGAAATAAGGCTATAAAAATTGAAGAAATAATTTAAATTTGAAATGTACGACCAAATCATTTGGTCACATTACATAATCCTATTAAACTTGTTATTGGTAAGGGGACAAAAAAGGTCAACTCGCCTTGACTCATTGTCAACCCACAAAAAATAGAGCTAGGCAAATTGGCCTGCCTTTTAGAAGTGCGTTGAAAATATTAACACGTCATGTTTTACGACAGGTTGTGGGTTAATCAGTTTAAATAATTAAAAAATAAATCTTATTTTATGAGTTATATAATGTTATTTAATTTCAAATCACACTTTCGCTCTTTTATCTATTTTGTTCTTGCAAAGAGAAAAAAGACATACTAATATCCATTGATTGCTCTTCTAGAGACTTGGGTACTAGCATACATTTGCTTATAGATTTGGAAAAAAAGAGCGTAAGTGTGATTTGGAATTAAATAACATTATAAAACTCATAAAATAAGGTTTATATTTGAATTATTTAAACTAATTAACCCGCCTCTTTAAATGAGTTAATCCACTTTCCAATCTCTATAAGCAAATGTGTGCTAGTACTCAATCTCTTCGAAGAGAAATCAATGGACATTAGTATGTCTTTTTTCTTCTCTTTGCAAGAACATAATAGAAAACATTTATTTTTCCTTTACACCGAGATAATATTTTTCTTAAATTAAGTGTTTTCTTCTATATAGTTTAAAGAGGATGATTGAGACAAAAATCTTGGATATTACAAAAGCATGACATGATAAATAAAATATATTTGCTATCTTATATTTTTTAAAATATAAAAAATTTCATCCACGAGGTAATCCACTTTAACCCACCTTATTACGAAACAAGTTGTATTGGGTTAACGGGTTAAGATATTGAACCCAACCCAATAGCCTATTCTTGTTAACGATACTGATCTTCGTTAATAAGCCCACCAAATCCCATTGTATTAAATGGGTAAATTGCTTACAAACTATATTAGCAAAAAAAATTAAAATCCTTATTTTGCCATTTGCTTTTTTCAATACTACCACAATTTCTATAGTTGTGAAACCACAAAGTTGAAGATCTATGACAAAACCGACATGAATGAGAATGCAGTCAGATAGGACTTAATAGGGACAACAACCTATTTGCCACATTTTTTTATCTTGATTCTAAAATACCACGCTTTAGAAATATTTTTTCCAGAATGCCAAGTTTCAAGACCAACTGTCAGCCAAAGCGAGTCCTTTTCGCCATGTGACCAGTGTCGAAGAATCAAGGACCAACCATAAGAAAAAGTGTCTCCTGGACACACTAACAAATGTGACAGCTCTAAGACCTGTCAACTGCAGTAACGGGTCCTTTGCCTTTTTCGAAAAAATAAATGACTAATTTATTAATATGTGTTGAGCAATGAAACTTTCTCTTATGTATTTTAGAAACTTGTCTTAGAAATATAAATTTATTTAGGGGTGGAAATTTCAACACGATCCGCTATCACGACACGTAAAATTCGTGTTCGAGTTGACTTATTTTCTAATTTGTGTCGTGTTCTGGTTGGCAAAAACTGACTCGAAAAAATTTATGTCATATCACGTGTCAACTTGCAAACCCAAAATTGACCCACACTAATTTTTTTACAAGTTATTCGTTTTTGTGTCATGTCGTAAACTGGTTATTCCTATCTTATCTTATCGTATTGTAAACCGATTATTCGTGTCTTATCGTATCTTGTTAACCCACATATTAAGTAACACAGTTAGTGGTTGACATGTTATTCGTGGCTTATATCGTATTGTGTTTCGATCCGCATAATAAGGGATACATTATGAGTTTGTGGGTTAGTCGTATTGTGTCATGATTTCGCAAAATAAGTGGATCGTGTTCGTGTCAAAGATTTTCATCTGATTTCAAATTTGTGTCATGTTCGTGTCGACCCAATAACGTAAATTTTTCATGCCTATTACCATTAATAAATTTTATTCTATATTAAATGCACCAAGGATAAAAGCCCAAGCAACACTACTAGAAAAGTCGCGAAAAGCGAGGGGAAAATTCCCTTGCAAACTGCGACAGAATTTGCGATGGAAAGACAATTGCAACAGAAAACAGGCAAAATTTCTGTCCCTACAACGCCATTGCAGAATCTGTTGTAGTTCGATCGCAATTTCGTAGCAATTTGCAAGAAAAATTAAATCCCTCGCAAACATCATAAATCTGTGACCGAAACTAGCGATGAAAAATATTGGCGACGAAAATTCCGACACAAAATCTAGGATAAAAAATTGCAACTGAAATCTCATAATTTCCCTCTCAAATTGTGAGGGAGTATATTCCCTTCCAAAATTCAAAAATAACATATAAATCAAATTTAAAAGGGACAAGGGCATAAATTGGGAAGAGACCATTATAGGTAGGATAAGACTTATGCGTATGAGAAAATGTCATTAAATGCGTCATTGCATCCTTTATGGCAGACATTGAGTGCGTGTAGTGACAGTAATGCCTATGTCAGTCAACCGTAGAAAAGATAAGACTCTGTTGAAATTTAAGGTGTGTGTACAAATGAATGAAAAGTGAAAAGCAAAGTAAAATGTCTGAAACAGACACGTTCCAGCCACCCTCGTGTCATCACTATACAAATGAATGAAAAGTAACACATATGTTTCCGGTGCCACCAAAAAGGGCACTGGCCTTAGTAGTTGGGCTTTAACCACTTAATTAAAAGTCAAGTCCAGCCCAATAAAGGAAGCTGGGGTTCTCAGTTCAAAATGTTCAGCAACTATTTTGAACGTGTGTGAATAGCATTTTGAAGACAAAGGAGTGTGAAAATCAGTCACTATAAGACAAGGGAGTGTTTAGAACTTAACAGACATTTTAGTTGTATTTTTTAGGATCACTATTGTTCACTCTTGTGGATATACCATTTTATTTTAATTTGGTTGTTTATCCAGTATTTTTTAGAATTATTGTTGCTTAATTTAGGTATTTATGATCAGAATATATATTGTTGATAATGTCTTAATATCTTAACCTATTTCCTTTAAATAATGACAGTCGTTATTTTTTTATTTTAAATTTCAAACTCAAATTATTTTGAATTAGTTGGGTATATTTTAGAATAATTTATATACAATATTTTACATTTAACTTAAATTAATAATGTACTTTTTTATAATTAATTTTTTTTCTTAATTTAAAATATTCATAATAGACAAATGATGCATAAAACTTAGAATATAAAATTTGGTGTAAGATTTGGATATATGTCTATCAAACTTACATGTAATAGACAAATGATGCGTAAAAATTTCGAATATAAAATTCGGTGTAAGATTTGCTCTTTATTTTATATTAGCATGGTCAATGTATTCAAAGATTACTTTTATTCAATTTATTAAAGCACAACATAATATTGTTATTCATCTAAGAATTATTATATATAAATCACCTCAAAAGAACCCCTTGTTGAGAGAAAGTTTTAAATGCATTAAAAAATAAAAAGAATATAAAAAAGAAAAGAAAAAAAATTCAACTTAATATAAAAAAATAATAATCAAGAGTCAACTTTTCAAGAGGTTCGAAAGCCCTAATTTTACAAATTAAAACTCTAATTAAAACTAAATAAAGAGAAAGAGGGGAAGAGTCGGGGAGAGAGAGAGAGAAATTTCACCTTCGAACAGAATTGCCTCCCGTGAAGGATACATGTAGTTTATAAAAAAAAATACTATCTGACCTATACAAAGGTGATTCTTCTTTTGTTATTTCTTCCATTCTCAATATTTAGAATTTTGAGACCTATACTTAAGAATAATAATAATTTCACAATTTCAAGCAATGATTATTTGTTAAGTTTTCTATTCTTATAGCCATGCAAAATAATCTTGTCCCATTTTTTATAATTATTTTGATATAAAGTATAATTAATTATATTTAATAAACATTCCGCCCATTCAAGAAAAATCTACATAACACAATATTTTGATAATTATATACGAAGATAATACGTTTCACTTTCTAATTTTCTTTTTTTCCACCTTGTCTTTAGACCCACCCATCATAGTAACTTCATTACACTTTCACCCCATGGTGCACTGATAACTTGTGAATTTTTTTCCCCTAAAAATTTGTGTTTGCATTTATGTATACTTGCGCAAGTGTACGTCCACGGATGATTGGACATATGGCAAAAATGACTCACTTTTGCTAACGAGTCCCAAAATACGACATTTTGAAGCAATATTTCTGAATCTTGACATTTTGATAATTAAAATGAAAAAGTGTGACAAATGAGTTGTTGTCCGATTTAATAAGGTAGTATTTATATTTCAAGAATTGATTTAGAAATAAATTAAAGATTGCTGGGATTATTTATACAAAGATAAAAGCTAATGAACTGCATGCTCATCTTTTAAAAAAGAAAAAGAAAATTGCATACTCATTTTTTTATTAAGGACTTTCAATATGTTTTGATATATAAAATATGATTAATTTAAGGGATTAATATTTTTCATGTTGTAGGAGATAATTTTATCTCCTACACACATATAAAAGTTGTGAGTGACCTATATTTTTTCTCTTTCTTCTTCTCACATGGACCCACATCCATAATTTTATATGTGTAGAAGATAATTTTATCTCTTACAATATGAAAAATATTAATTCCTTAATTTAGTTAGATAAATAATAAATTATACTATTTTATAAGAACTTAAATCAGTAAAATAAATGAGTTTATAATTCCTAATAACGGCGGTGGATACGGTGATGGTAGTGATAATGGTGATGACATAGTGGTGGTGGTAGTGGTGGTGGCTGTTGTGACGATAGTGATGGTGGTGATGACATTGGTTGCAGTGGTGGTGGTGGTGGTTGGTGATAGTGGTGGTTGGTGACGGTGGTGGTGGTGGTAATAGTAGTGGTTGTTATGGTAGTGGTGGTGGTGATAATGGCAGTGGCTGCAGCTATGGTAGTGGTAGTTAGTGACGGTGGTGGAAGTGGCGGTGGTGATATAGTGGCTGCTATGGTAGTGGTGGTGGTGGTGGTGGTGGTAGTGGTGGCAATCAATGATGCACAGACACAGACATGGGACACGACACGACACGCCGACACGTTAATTCTAAAAAATGTCATATTTGGACACGTTGTGACACGTTTTGATATTAAATAAAATTTTTAATATATATAATATAATTTATATTTAATACATATAAGAGCCATAATAAGTCATATAACCAATCAAATATTTAAATTTCATAACATAAATATAAATAATTTTTCATACTTTGTTAATTTTTCATGTCAAATTTCATAATAGAAAAAAATCAATTTATAAATTATTTCTTTTATATTTAGTTAACAAAATAAAATTAAGATTTTAAAAAAAAAAACGTGTCCGAGCGTGTCCAAGCATGTCCGAGCGTTGACCGCGTGTCGAAAAAAGTTGACTGTGTGTCGAAAAAATGTGTCGGAGAGTTGACTGCGTGTCCCCAAATGTTGACCGCGTGTCGGACGCGTGTCCTAGCGTGTCGGAACGTGTCCTCTTCGAACACGGGTCCGACACGCAAAATTTCAAAATATTTGCGTGTCCGTGCTACCTAGGTGGTAATGGCAGTGGTGGTTAGTGACGATTTTGGAAGTGGTGGTGGCAATGACGGTGGTGGTTACGATGGCGGTGACAGTGGTGGTGGCTGTGGCTGCGGTGATGGTAGTGGTGGTTAGTGAAGGTGACGTCGTGGTGGTAGCAATGACGTGGTGATGGCTATGGTGGTGGTGGTGATGGGTAGAGGTGGTGGTGATGGCGGCGATGATATCATGGTGGTGGTAGTTGTGATGGTAGCAGTGGCGTTGTGGTGGTGGTGATCGTGACAACGACATTGATGGTACAACGACAGTGGCGGATGGTGGCGGTGGTCGTGTCGGGATGATGGTGATGATGACAATGATGATAGTGGTGGAAAGTAATTGAGAGAAATAAGTATTTCTCATTTTGTGCCCTGAAACAAAAAAACAGAAATTTTTTAGTTCTTTTTTCTGTTCCTCAGCACAAAAATTATACCGGTTCATTTCGGAAACAAAAAATAAACCGATTTTACCAAACAAATTTTTTATTCATTTCTGTTCCCGAAAATAAAAATTAAAAAAAAAATTAATTTCAGAAAGGTTGTCATGTTCACCGTAGACATCCCAGAATGTAACTTGGGCTCTTTGGTAAGGGTCAAATGTCGTTCCACAACTCATTAATGCACTAAACAGCAAAGATAGATTCACAAATGGGCTTGCCATTGTGGATGAGAACCAGCATTTTCTTGTGAATCGGGTTCATTTAGATTTACTAATAACATTTGAGGCCAATCACCACATCAAATTTCACGAACATTTCATAATCAAAAGTTGTAATTATGCAGGCCAAACCAGACTCATGCCGGCCCATGAGCATGTTAATAAAATGAATAAGGGATTAATGTTCGTTATATATAAAAAAATAATTTTATCTCATATACATACATAAAAATGTATGAGATTCATGTGAAGTCATATAAAGAGAAGAAAAAGAAAAAGAAAAATATAAGCCCAATATACTTCTGTATTTATAGTTGAAATAAAATTATCTCTAACAATATGATAAAGGGAGAGGTTATATTTACAAATCAAATAGTTTACAAACTCTTACAACCATATCATAACCGTTGATTTCCTTGTGAATTAATAATTAATTAATAAATTTGATTTTCAAAAATCTTAACCGTTGATTTACGAAAATCAACGGTTAAGATATGATTGTAAGAAGATGTAAACAAAAATAAGTTGTAAGTATAATCTCCCCTATGATAAACACAAATCCCTAGTAATAATAATAATAAGCAATTCGTCAAAATCTTCCCCTGATAAAATACTATCATGAAAAAAAAATATTTATATAATGCGCACAAAAGTTAAAATATATTAAATTTCCAAATTTAATTTTTTTTGTATTTATGGAAACTTTTGTAATCTTCTCCTCTTTAAATTAGCATTATTATTTTTGCCTTAAATGGAAAACTGGCTTTTAAATTAATTGAATCAAATAATAGTTATCAACATCTGATTTTTTTTAAATCTGTATATATTCAAAATATTATATTTATTATTAATAATGATGATAATTTAACAGTTAATTCTGTAATTTTTCAATCTAATAAAAAAAATAATAACACCAGTTTAATAAAATTTATGTTGAATAAAAAAGTAGAGACGGAGGAAGAATCAAATTTAAGACGGATTGGAATTTAGCCATCGGGCATAACCGCCCAACCCTTAAAAGAGCAAATTGACAAAAAAAAAAAAAAAAAAAAAAAAAAAAAAATCCTCCGTAGGATATATGGAAAAGAGGTTTAGAAAATAGTATATTTTTAGGGGTTTGATTTTTTCATGTTACATAAGAATTCAATTCTTATGTTGTGACTCAAGTAATGGTGAGTTCCACATTTATTAAAAAAAAAAAAAAAACTACACGCAAATTGAAAGGTCGTAACATTGAGAAATGAGAATTTGAGAATTGAATTCTCATTTCTCATGCAAAATGTTTTCCCATATTTTTATTGAGATTTATTAAATCTCATGTTACATGAAGTGACACAAATATGTGAAATTTATAATTTAAAAAAAAAATTGATACAAAATTCTATAGTATAAGACAAATATCTTAAGCATTATTTCCAATTTTATTTTATGCCTTGAAATTGAGATTAACTTGTTCAATAATAATATTATGAGCCAGCATGCTCAAGACACAGAAAGAGAAAGCATGAGAAACCATCTAGAGTAGAATTTGTCAAATACAACTGCCAAAGGAAGGTGTATGAATTTTTTTCGTTACATGATGTCAAGCATAACAACAGGTGTAGTTTTGGTGATTAGACCAACTGATAATAAAACTACATAATAATGCAGAAAAGACTCGATTACAAGACCAACACACACCCATACACACACATCAAAGATACATCTTAAGTATTTCACAACCTACATACATATTCAAGTAACAAAGCCTAAAGTTTTGGCACATTTAAGTGACCTCGGTTACTAAATACTTTATTTGAAAGGAGAAGCACACAAACAACAAAAGACAAGTACTCTAATATTATGCCTCCAATCTACTCAATGCCTGTCCTCTTTCTTATCTGCACAATGAAATCATAGACTTTTTCCTGTTCAGGGAGAGACTTGGAAACACTCTCTTTCTGCATGCACCTCTTGGCCCAAGCAACAAACTTGGGGCACTCCTTCTCTGTGTTAATGTTGCCAAAGATTTCATAGCCTTTGAACCAAGTGTAGAATGGAATAACGGCTATATCTACAAAACCAAACTTGTCTCCTCCAAAATAAGCCTTGTCTCCAAGCTGTTCCTCCAACAATTTAATGGCATCCATGAAGTCCTTCTTGGCAGCTTCTTGTTCTTCTCCTTTTGTTGTCCAAAGCTTCCTTCCAATTTCATATATCTATTTGACAATTGAGAATAAACACACTCAATTAGACCATAAAATGCAACAATGAGAAAGGGGAAGGACCACTAACGACCAATACTTAACTAATATCCATCACAGCTATACTAGAAGAGTTGTTAAAGATAATCCAGATGCTTTTTGTTGTTTGACATAAGAGGCACTTACTGTCTAATGACTCTCTAATAAACAGGATCTTTTGCTACATATATATAAAGGAGGCAGAGGAATATTAAAAAAACAAAAGAACAAAACTTTCAAACAGGAAAAGTAGTTCAACTAATAGTAATGACCAAAGATTGGTGGTGGAGAATCTTGAAAGAAAAAAGGGTATAATAAAAGTAGCTATTCATATTTCCTCATGGGGTCCATTTTCCAAAGTATGTCAATATATACTAAAAGTATATCAATAAAAGGAAAGGCAAAAAATTACAAGCAACAATCTCAAAAATTAACACAAAAGGGTACCTTCTTGTCGACAAAATCAGCCCAGAATCTAGCATGTGCTCTCTGGTAAGGATCAGAAGGCAACAAAGGAGATCTATCATTCCAGACCTCATCAATGTACTGAACAGCAATGAGAGACTCACAAATGGGCTTGCCATTGTGAATGAGAACCGGGATTTTCTTGTGAACCGGGTTCATTTGTAGGAGAAGAGGACTCTTGTTCCTCAAGTCCTCTTCTTTGTAATCATACTTGATACCCTTTTCAGCAAGTGCAATCCTAACCCTCATCCCAAAAGGACTTGCCCAGAAATCTAGTAGAACCACCTCATCCGCCATTCTTATAGTTAAGATATAGTACAGAAAGATGAAGAAATGACAAGAACTCAAAGAAGTGAATTGTAATGAGAAGAAAAGGTATAGGCTTGTTTATTTATAGTGGCTTTGGAGTGAATAGTTTTATTGACTTTGAAATATAATAATGTAACCGAGTCAATGCAAAATAAATGCAACTTTTCAGCAGCTGCTCCGGCACAATTTTCTAGTATAGATCTAGATTAATCCATTCTACATATACGTTGACTGGAATGTCGTGGCATATTCTCAGAATTCCTTCTTTTCTTTTTTTAGTTGAATTACTTTTTCTTTTTTTCTTTCTGGACAAGAATGCTCGTGGCTAAGTTCTAGGACCTTCAGAGTTGAAACTAATGTTTAACAGGAGCATATTTTCGGTAATAAATAAATATGGATATAAAAAAAACTGTAAAAGGAACGTAAATATGTTATTTTTCTATATTTAATGTGTTATAGTACTAAAAATATTTTCGACTAATAGATACAACAGTGCTGGAGTCAGAATTCACTTGGAACCCGGGTCAAAAAAAAAAATTATATGTGCATTTTTTTTTTTAATTTTAGTTAGTTCATATCATAATATATTTAAATTATATTAAATACAAAAAGTAAACAATATCAAGAAGAGTTATAATTTTGTTAAATATATTTAATTTTTTTATATAAGTAAAAATGGAACACATAATTTAATACATCTTATCCAAATCTTTCACCAAATATATTTTATTTTTGATAGGGTCAAATTCTAAATTTTAACCCAGGCTAAATTATAATTTTAAACCAGACCAAGTTATAATTAATTATATAATTATACATAATAAATACAATTTATTAAAATTTAACCAGACCGAGTTCACCCCAAGCAACAGTAGCTCCGCCGCTGGATATTAGTTCACACCGTGTGTGGCTTAAGTCGGTCAAGTATTTTTTTTTTTCTGCTTTTTCTTTTTCCCCAAGGGAAACACTCACTTCTGGATTTCAATCTATTATTCAATTCAGCGTAAAAATGTGATGTAATGGATTACATCATGTTCTTAATCGTACCTAACAAAGATACGAAATCACCGAACCATTTATGATATCAAAAAATAAAAATAAAAAATCAGCCAATTATTTTCACTTTCACTGCACCAAACAACACAAGAAGATTGTGAGAGAAACATGAACTAACCTCAAAACTAGGGGAAATCGAGCCAAATGAGTCGAGTTGAGTCGGTAAAAATGAATTGTCAATTCAAGCCAATTCAACCCGAGTCAGTTCGGAAAAAACGAGCTAACCTGCTGGTCAAATAAGCCAGTTCGCAGGTTGAGTTTTTTTTATATAAAAAATACAAAATATAATATACAAAAATGGACAAAACTCACACATGCTGTCATCATCTTTCTTCCTTCTCTAAACCTAAGTCTCTAATCTTCTCACATCCCTGCCATTCTTATATTATTAGGCCGTGCTGGTCCTGTTTGGTTCAAATATCTTACCCACTTGGTAGCAAGTGGTTCTGATTGTTTCTATATGTTGGGGTAAATTTGTTGTGAAAAAAAAATAAAGACTAGAATATTTTGCTTTTATTTCTCATTTTGTAATCCTTCGTTTAAGTTGATGGAAGCCACATAGCTGGTGCATTAATACTACAGGTTCATTTAAATAGGCTGAAAATGAGCCAACCCGCGAGCCAACTCGCGAGCCAATTTTTGAACCAACTCACAAGCTATATTTTTGAGCCAACCTGCGAGCCAACCCTAACCCGACTCGGGTCATTTTTTTTCGAGCCAACCCTAACCTAGCTCATTTTTTTTGGGTTGCATGCGGGTTAGGCCGGATCGAGCCGGGTTGACCCGTTTTGCCAACCCTACTCAAAACCATGGCTAACAAAAACACAAAGGAGGTTGTGTGCGTCACCGGAGCCAACAGTTTCATAGGGTCGTGGCTGGTTTGAACCCTCTTGGAAAACCCACGCCACACCACCATCAACGCCACCGTCTTCCCCGGTTCCAACCACTCCCACCTCTTCACACTCCACCCTGATGCCAAAACTCGCGTCATTGTCTTCTACGTTGACATCCTTGACGCCTCCGTCGTCGACGGCTGCTCCGGCGTATTCCACGTGGCGTTGTTAATCTCATCTTCCCAAATTTAAAATTTAAATTTTTTTAAGAAATTAATAATTTCTAAGGGAAGGTTATACTTACAATCTATTTTTGCATACAACTTCTTATAACCATATCTTAATCGTTAATTTTCTTCAATCAAAAGTTAAGATTTTCCCAAATCAAATTTATTAATTAATTATTAATTCACAATAAATGACAACCGTTGATTTGTGGAAATCAACGGTTAAGATATGGTTGTAAGAGTTTGTAAACTATTCGGGTTGTAAATATAACTCCTCCCTAATTTCTAATGATAAAATTATCTCTTGTTTATATATAAAGATATATATAGTTCATGTAAAGTCATATAAAAAGAAAACAAAGAAAAAATCAGTGTTTAAAAACCCGGCCCCGACTCGGTCAAGGTCAGGGGTCACGGGTTTAACCGGGGGATCAAGGGGTCATTATGCTGACCTGGTTTTATATATTAAAAAAATATAAATATATATATATCCTATATGAAAATATTAAAAAATAAATCATCAATCATCAAAGATTCAAAATATACTTAACATAATTCACCAATTACAACCACAAGTCAATATTACACAACCTAATTAAAATATCAAGATACCAAAGTACAAAACTCATTCTAATGGGGTCACTACGCTAATCCGGTTCTACCTCTTTTGAGAACGTTCCTGACAAAGGAAAATTTAAATGAATTAAGACTGAGTTTTTGTTTTCCATCGATGACCGTAAGGATTTCATTTTAATGAGTAAAAATCTTACCTTTTCTAGAAGATTCAAGGCAGCGAAGTGAAGATTGAAGACGTCTAGGTCGCTGGGAGAGAAGAGAGCAATTAGATTTAGGTTTGCAAGCATTTTAATTTTTTTTTAATAAAATGATTTTGTTTCATGGATTTTTTTTTATAAAAAAAATATGCAGTGACCCCTTTGACCCGGGAGTCACCGAAACCCGGCCGGGTTTTGGGGGTCGGAGGGGTTGATATGCATATAGGGTCCAACTTGTGATCCCAACCCTCAAAGGGGAGGAGTCAGGGTTGACCCGAGTCAACCCAGGGGACGGGGTGGGGTTTTAAAACACTGGAAAAAATGAGTCTTACATATTTTTATATGTATATAAGAGATAAAATTATAATATGAAAAATACTAATTTCTTCTTTTAATCCTTTTTTATTTTGGAAAACATTTTAAAAATTAAATTATACTGGTAGGTTAAAACATCAATTTTAAATAACTATACGTTTACAAAAAAAAATAGCTATATTTAACAGCACAAATAATTTTGATGGTATTACTATTTATTTTTTTAAAAGACATAAAATCAATGTTATAAAAATTGGATCGATCTGACCGGGTCGATCGAAAATCAATGAGCCGTTCATACAATTGGATCGATTTTCATATTGCACCGACAATGTTATAGAACCGGTGTGATTCGATGCGACCCAGTCAATTTTCGTAAAAAATCAATGACCTGGTCGATTCAACCATTGTAAAACAAAAAAAGACTAATTTATTCTCATCAATTGATATCTTCCTTTTTTTAACTCTCAAATACAAATAATTTATTTTCTTTTGAAATATTTGAGTGATTCGTAGCTTATTAACTTATATAGATTATGTACCTACAATACTGATATTATCTTGGTTATGCAATATGCAGAGAATGTTGATTTGATTTATAGTTAGAGATATCGTTTACTGAACCTAAAATATCAATATAACAAATATTATATGTTTGATTACTCTTTTATTGGACAATGATTGTAATTTATTATTTTTCATATTAAAACATTTGAAATTGGTATATTTTTTACAGGTATTTAAGTATATTTATATTTTTTTAATATAAATTATAGATTTATATATATTTACCGGGTCATGCAATTGAACCAGTAACTCAATACCTCAACCGATTTGATAATCAGCCGGGTTTGATAACATTGCCTAAAATTGTATTATTTTAGTGAAAACTATCATATTTTATAGCAAAAGAAGCACAAATCATAGAGCATAAAAGTCAAAGGTTTTTTTAATTTAAATATTAAATAAAAATAGTAATTTCAATTAAAACGACTTCCTTTAAAAGGACACATAATTTTATCAATTTTAATTTGTCCGACAAGATTTTTGAAACACATACAAATATAAAAATATTAAATTTATTATAAAAATCATAATTTGGCAATTAATATTTTTCTATTTCATCGGAAGAATTCAAAATTTAATACTATTTAGTGATAATTCGAATTCTTTTCATAATAATCATAATATTTCATAAATAATTTTAACATCTAGCAGTTATGTGCACGATATCATTTATTGAATATAAATCATATCAAATATTTGAAATTTCCTTACCAAAAGGAAAAGAAAAAATATTAAAAAATTATTATTAATAATAAATAAATTTGATACTTTTTATTTTACAAAGATTCTGAAAAATCACATCACACAAAGAATAAGTTTTTTTTTTTTAAAAAAAAAAAAGAGTGTAGGGCTTAAGTCCCACGAAGAAAATAATTCAAAAGAACCTGTTAAGTATTACACAAGGAAGCATAATCACCTCGAGCTTGTTTGATTATGTTTTGTTTTTTTTTTTTTAATTCTTAAAACTATTTTGTAAACAAATGTTTTTGTGTTTTTTTTTTTTAAGTTAAAACTTAAAATACAAAACAAAAACAACTTCGATATGTTCTCTAAATTTGATTCTTTTTTTTTGGATAATAAGAAAAGATTTCTAAATTTGATTCTAAAAACAAAAAAACAGTTATAATTTTTATAACTATTTTTATAAAACAGATTTTATAAAAAAAAATTGTTTTTTTTTTTTATTTCTGAAAACCCAAAAACTATTTTTAGAAAAGGAATTCAAACAGGCCCAAAAAAAGGTTCATGGAACAAATAAAAATTTGTCAACCAACCGACGTAAGAATTTGTTCTTTTGTACTTGTGAGTAAATTTTACTTGGCAGTCCTGAGAGGTCAATGCATGTATTCTAGTCACAGGCTGCTTCACCAGCCTTGGTGATTATATTGCTTAAATCACTTTATATAATAATCTTCTTCCAACCTTCATTTAGGCCACCTTTAAACATTTCAAAATGTCCCTATACAATAGGAAAAACCCATAAACCATTTGCCTGTCGAATATATGAATATGCCCCCACAAGCAATTGCACTTGGAGTTCCTCTCTAAGCACCATATGTATTGAATTTTATCTGGATTTCTTGAGGAGAGATGTGCCTGATAACTGTAGGAACTATTAGGTTTATGCGGAAGCGATTAAGGACCTAGTACATTGGAATGCTTACCGAATCATCCTCGTTTCACAATTACCTCTTGGTGCGCAGGTCTCGTGTAGAGTCTTTCCTTGTATGATTCCTTTTCACGAACAGCTCACCTCAGCGCCATAGCACGAACAACCTCCTTGAAGCTAGATTGTGACAGATCTTCCAGACTATGTCTCTAGGGGAAACATGAAGTGTGTGGGCACTCTCTCACTTTCAGGGAGATGACCTTACGTCAGCCTCTGCAACCATCAAGTAAAGACTAGAGAGGCTGATGACTATAAGCGTAGAATATATATGGGTTCCAAGAAACCCTAACCCTAAGCAGAATGGGCTTTAGGTTTCTTGAGCTCTTCTTACACTTTAGACCCTATTGGGCTTTAGTGAAAGAGAAAAACCCAACAATAACAACTATTGTATAGGATTGGCTAGTGTTACTTTGATGAGCATTTGCATATGCAGAGTGGATCTCCTATGCACATATCTTGATTTCATGCATAGAGTAGTCACATAGAGTGTTTACGTTCCTATAGATATAGTTGTTTCGCAATAGCCAAATATGCATATAGGTAATTATGAAGATTGTGCTCCAAAGTATGGCATATGTAGCTTGTGTTGCAATCGACAAATCACGCTTCAACCAATCAATGAGTTCATATGTGAAGAATGTTGGAATACTGGTGTCTAAAGTTAGATAAGTCCAAGTCCAACGTGCTAGAGGGAAGTCTCTTTGAATATGGATGATTGTCTCGTCATTCTGGTGGAATAAGGGATATGTTGGTTCCCTCGTGATATGGTGAGCTAAATACCCTCTTATTGGAATTTAATAATGAAACACTTTCCAAAAAATAGCTTTAGACTTTGACGACCTTTTCATTTCTACCTTTTGTTCCATGGATTGGTAGCGTTTAGTGAGTATGAATCATGCCTTGCCAAGATGCTATAAAGTCCTTCAACTGAGATTTTTGGAAAGCCAGGGTTGTGGCATCACTTGGAATCCACCCAATCATTTGCGTGAGGGACAAAAAGCTACGCCCAATTTGGATGGTTTATTGGGGCAACTAGCCGGAGATATTTGCAATGTCCCACACTTTTGTGGATTCAAGTAGTCACCTACTTTCTTTCCAACTTCCTCCTAGGAGATAGGGGATACAATATGGTTAGTAGCCCGTGTGTCTGGTCGATTCATTTAACGTTCTAAAAGATAATTCAGGTGCCATCACCTATTTCTTTTGAATCAAATGATTTTCTGATTTCTCTAGGTTATGTAGATATGCTTCTAGAGTTTGGAGTCCCCGCTTTTGTATTGGAACAAACCACTGCCCCTCTTTTGCAAGAAATATTTTCCACTTAGAACTTTCACCCACATACCATCTAGATTTGTATAGATCTACCAGGCTAGTTTAGCAAGAAAGGTTTCATTCAAAACTGATAATTTCTTTATTAGTTAAAGTCTCACAATTTATGAGTTGAAGATGCTGCTATTATGAATTGTCTCCATAGATGAAACCTTTATGGAGTTTTTCCAACTCTGAGCAAATTGATGACGATATCTTCTGACTCTGTATCTCGAAGAATAAGATGGTAGCTGTGAGAGAGAAATTTGAGTTACTAGAGCTAGACTCATGGATTTCCAATCTAATAGTTTTTCCTTAACCCTTTCAACTATATTGGCGAAGGAATTCTTAGTCACCTTGCCATGTTTCATCCAAACACCTTGCCATGTTTCCTTATTTATCTTTGTTAACTGAATTTATTGATTAAAGGTAGTGCGACCATAAACTTTCCAAACAGCCGTGAAGTTTGAAGGTTATTGAAAGATTTTGAAGCACCCATAAACTTGGAGGTTGAATAGTGAAAGAATTGATTAATCGACTTTAGTATAGATGTAGGTCACAAATGGCAGTGACCGAACTGAGATATTATGTTTGCAATTCTCTAAACTATAAACTCTTTTTTTTCTAACACTTTATTGCTTCTTTGATATCTTGCGTATACTCGTATATGTTTTGTTATTGTGGTAGATTGTGTATCTTGGTTTGGTTGAATATGATGAAAATCTTTTCAAATATTGAAGTGTACATGGAAAGGTAATTTGGAAACCAAAAAGGAGCATTTGCAAAAATAAAATAAAATAAAATGTAATACTCAATTCGCCTCTTCTTGAGTATGAAAGTCACATTCCTAACAACCCTATCATAGTTTTCTTTAAATCTACTTTCACTGCCATGAAAGCTCTTTTGCCCCTTATTTTATGCATTGAATGGATAAACTCTTGGACTATGATAAGGCTTGTTTTGGAATTCATAAGGATTATAACAATCGTGATAAATATATACAAATTATTTACAGTATTTAATTAAACAAATTTAATACCACTTTCTAAAATAATACTTGCTTAATTATTTAAGATTTTAATTATTATATAGTAATTAATATTCATGACGTTAATTATTAATGATGTGAAATGAGTCTACAAAGATTGAAGAAATAATTAAATTTGAAATGTGCAACCAAATAATTTGGTCAGATAACATAATCCTATTAAACTTGTTATTGGTAAGGGGGACAAAAAAGGTCAACTTGCCTCGACTAATTGTCAACCCATAAAAAATAGGGCGAGGAAAATTGGCCTGCCTCTTAGAAGTGCATTGAAAATATTAACCCGTCATGTTTCAGGACGGGTTGGCAGGTTAATCTCTTTAAATAATCAAAAAATAAATCTTATTTATGAGTTTATAATGTTATTTAATTCCAAATCACACTTTCGCTCTTTTTTTCTATTTTGTTCTTGCAAAGAGAAAAAAGACATACTAATGTCCATTGATTGCTCTTCCAGAAATTGAGTATTAGCATACATTTGCTTATAGAGATTGGAAAAAAATAGCGAAAGTGTGATTTGGAATTAAATAACATTATAGAACACATAAAATAAGGTTTATATTTTAATTATTTAAACGGATTAACCCGCCTCTTTAATTGGGTTAATCCACTTTCCAATCTCTATAAGCAAATGTGTGTTAATACTCAATCTCTTGGAAGTGCAATCAATGAAAATTAGTATGTCTTTTTTTCTCTTTGCAAAGAACAAAATAGAAAATATTTATTTTTCCTTTACACCGAGATAATATTCTTCTTAAATTAAGTGTTTTCTTTTCTATCGCTTAAAGAGGAGGATTGAGACAAAAATCTTGGATATTACAAAAGCATGACATGATAAATGAAACATATTTTCTACCTTATATTTTTAAAAATATAAAAAATTAATCCACGAGTTAATCCATTTTAACCCCCCTTAAACAGGTTGTATTGGGTTAACGAGTTAAGATATTCAACCCAACCTAACCCAATAGTCTATTGTTGTTAACGATACCGATCTTTGTTAATAAGCCCACCAAATCCCATTGTGTTAAATGGGTAAATTGCTTACAAATTATTTAGCAAAAAAAATTAAAATCCTTATTTTGCTTTTTCCTTTTTACAATACTACCATAATTTTTGTAGGTGTGGAAGCACAACGTGGAAGATCTATGAAACCAACGTGGAAGATCTATCGGTATTGAAAATGGTAGGCAAAATAAGGAGAGATATAATAACTTATCCCCTAAGAATTATTATATATGAATCACCTCAAAAGAACTCATTTTTTAAAGAAAGTTGTAAATGCATTGAAAAAACAAAAGAATATAAATAAGAAAAGAAAATAAAACTTCAACTTAACATAAAAAAATAGTAATCAAGAGTCAACTAATTAAGAGGTTCGAAAGCCCTAATTTTACAAATCAAAACTAAATAAATAGAAAGAGGGGGAGAGAGGGAGGGAGAGAGAGAGAGAAAAATCTCACCCTCGAACATGATTGCCTCCTATGAAGGATACATGTAGTTTATAAAAAAATACTATCAGACTTATATAAAGGTGATTCTTCTTTTGTTATTTTTTCCATTCTCAATACTCAGAATTTTGAGACCTATAGTTAAGAATAATAATTATTTTGCAATTTCTGGCAATGATTATTTATTAAGATTTTTATTCTTATAGCGATCAAAATAATCTTGCCCTATTTTTTATTATTATTTTGATCTAAAGTATAATTAATTATACCTAATAAACATTCGCTCATTCAAAAAAATCCGCATAACACAATATCTGGATAATTGTATGCGAAGATAATACATTTCACTATCTAATTATTCAGTTTTTCCACCTTGTCTTTAGACTCACCCATCACAATAACTTCCTTAAACTTTCACACCATGGTACACGAGTGACCTGTGAAATTTTTTTTTTCTAAAAAATTTGTGTCTGCACTTGTGGACACTTGCGCAAGTGAATGTTCGCCGATGATTGGACATATGACAAAAAATGATCCACTTTTGCTAACGAGTCCTGAAATATGACATTCTGAAGCGTGATATTTTGATAATTAAAATGAAAATGTGTGACAAATGAGTTGTTGTCCCGATTTAATAAGGTAGTATTTATATTTCAAGAATTGATTTAGAAATAATTTAAAGTTTGCCGGGATTATTTATGCAAAGATAAAAGCTAATGAACTGCATGCTCATCTTATAAAAAAGAAAAAGAAAATATTAATTTATTTATTAAGAACTTTCAATAAGTTTTGATATATAAAATATTGTTAATTTAAGGGATTAATACTTTTCATATTGTAGGAGATACTTTTATCTTTTATACACATATAAAAGTGTGTGAAATTTATTTTTTTCTCTTTTTTCTTCTCACATGGGCCCACATGAACCCCTCACACTTTTATGTGTGTGTAAGAAATAATTTTATCTCTTATAATATGAGAAATATTAATTCCTTGATTTAATTAGATAAATAATTAATTATACTATTTTTATAAGAATTTAAATCAGTAAAATAAATAAGTTTATAATTTCTAATGTATAAAAACTTATTTTGATAATTAATAAGTACAAGACATTATTGGTTCTAGCTTCTAATTAATAAATACAAAACATTATTTTGTTAACCGGAAGCGAAATTTTTTGTGTTTAATCTCTACATGAAACTTTTTTAACATTAATGGATAAGCATATTTTTTGTACATTTTTTTAAACTTTTTCTACATTTAATTATGCAACTTGTTCTTGTGATTTTTTTTTTTTTTTTTTAACTTTTGGACAAGCATTCCCAATTAAGAAGTTATAAGACCTACCAAGTCGAAAACCAACGGATATCATCATAGTCACCACCATGTGTCACGGCTTAAGTCAGCAGAGGTATTTTGTTTCTTCTATTATTATTTTTCCCTATGGGAAGCACTCCTTTTTGGATTGTTGGCTGTAGAGATTTGTATTTGACTAAGGGCTTCAATACTCGTGGCCTCATAATTAGCTTCTTGCTGTGACAATGACTTATGTTTGATGGTTTAATTTTTATTGGCAACTTTGACTATTTAATTATTATATTGCTTATTACATAAGATTCTAGTACATGCAGGCAGTATTATTAAATTTACACCAATGATCATTTTGATCAAGGTATTTGGTCAATAAATCACTGGTTGAATTGTTTTCGTTACATTTATATAAAAATATATAATAAACATAATAAGAAAAGTATTATGACATACATATACTTCTGGCTTAATGGTTAAGATTCCCACAATATAGGTCTTCAAATAGTTTACACAAAATTTCAAAAATTGAAACTTGAACTCGGTTTATAAAACTCACTGATTTATATCATTTATTTAGTGTATAATAAAAATAGGGGAAACAACTTCTCATTTGACAGAAGAAGTTCTTTTTTGCAGCTGACAGAATTTTTTGGTGGGGCCCATTGATTGTTTTGAAAAAAAAAAACAAAACAAAACTTATATCATACATATCTGTTGAGATATATAGTCCCACATTGGTTGTATGTGCAACTAATGTGGAGTTTATAAGGTCTTGAGCACTCTAAATCTTTGAGCTAGTTTTTGGGGTGGTGTATTCCAAGGTTCTTTACATGGTATCAAAGCTTCGCCGCCCCCACTTTCTCTTGTGACGTTTCTTAGCACAGGTAGGCTGTGTCTGTTGCATTGTCCACTCTTCAAGCCCAATAAGCTCTCGTGTGAGGGGGCGTGTTGAGATATATAGTCCCACATTAGTTGTATGTGCAACTAATATGGAATTTATAAGGTCTTGGGCACTCTCACCCTTTGAGTTAGTTTTTGGAGTAGTGTATCCCAAGATTCTTTACAATTTCAATGCTTTAGGATGTGAGTGCTGCAACAAAAAAAACTTCTCCATTGAAAGGAGAAGTTGTTTACCCATAAAAATATCAATAAAAGCGAAGATAAAGAAATTAGAAGCAAGGGTCAGACGTTGTTCCGCAACTTATTAAGTTACTGAACAGCAAGATTTTAGGGAACCGGGTTCATTTAGATTTTCTAATAACGTTTGGGGCCAATCATCAAATCAAACTTCAGGAACATTTCATGATCTAAGATGTGATGCAGGCCAAGCTAGACTCTTGCAGCCCATGGGCATGTTAATAAAATGAATATATGATCAACTGTATCAGCGAAAATTTCTTTACTAACACGCATGCATTTTTCACTAACAATATGATATGTGTCTTATTTTTTACTAAATCACTTTTTATTGATTTCAAAATAAATTATTTATTAATGATTTGATAAAAGTAACACTTGTCACATTCTGTGTAAAAGATGCACCAAGTTTAGCACCAAAGATATCCTCCAGCGAATGACCACATAATTGGCGAGTAATAATAATAATAATAATATAAAAATCATTCAAATTGATCTAATAATGAGAAATTTGAATAGTATGCATGAAATCGTAAATTGAAATCTCAGTACCATCATTGTATTCAAAATAAATAAATAAATAATAATAATGAATGATTGTATTGTCTATCTATCTAATCTTTCCATCCTTACTATTTTTTTATTATTATTAGATTAAATCAACAATCTCAAAGACAACAAATTTTTTTTTAAATAACAAATCTGCCCGTGACGATTTTATCATGTGTAGCAAGTATAATGAAAAGATATACTTATATAATACATACAAAAATCAAAATATATTAAATTTTCAAACTTAATTATTTTCTATTCTATTATGGAAACTTTTTTAAGTTTTCTCCTCCTTAAGCCATGTTAGCTCCACTAGTCAGGCGTGGCTGCCACATGGGAGAACGAATAAGTCTTGCTGAAATTTCATGAAATTAATAGTATTATTCTGACATTAAATAATAAATTAAATTTTAAATTAATTGAATCAAATAATAATTAACATCATAAATAATTTTAATATTTTTTATATTTTGAAATTTTTGTAAATTCAAAATATTATATTCATTATTACTTATCACAATTTAATAATTATTTTTTTAATTAATCAAAAAATTGAATAAATAAATAATTATTTTAATAAATTTTAATAAATTAAAAAATTGATATTATATTTAAAATGAGTACCAATATGAAAATAAATATTAAAATTATTTACTGAAATAATATTTAGCACCATGAATAAATAATACAATATATTTTCTGAAAATATATTATTAAAAAAATAATAATATTTTTTGATAATAAAGAAAAAATTAATTAATAAATTATCATTTTATATAATAAAACTTGATATTTTTGAATTTATAATTATTGTAAAAAATTAATGGAAAATAATTATTATTATTTATTATTATTATTTAACTCAATAATTAATAATTAATTTTTAATGTCATAATAGAAAGACTAAGCATGAGATCGAAATCATCTCTTAGAAGAGTAGAATATGTCAAATACAACCCCGCCAAAGGAAGGTGTATAAATTTTCTTCATTCCATGATGTCAAGCATAACAACAGGTCTAGTTTTGGTGATGAGACCAAGTGATAATAAAACTACAAAATAATGCAGAAAAGACTCGATTACAATACCAACACACACATCAAAGATGAAAGATACATCTTAAGTATTTCAAAGCCATATATTCATGCAACAAAGCGTGAAGTTTGGCACAGTTAAGTGACCTCGGTTACTAAATACTTTATTTGAAAGGTGAAGCACACAAAAAAACATAGACTAGTACTTTACTATTATGCCTCCAATCTACTCCATGCCTATATTCTTTCTTCTCTCTGCAATGAAATCATAGACTTTTTCCTGTTCAGGAAGAGACTTGGAAACACTCTCTTTCTGCAGGCACCTCTTGGCCCAAGTAACAAACTTGGGGCACTCCTTCTCTGTGTTAATGTTGCCAAAGATTTCATAGCCTTTGAACCAAGTGTAGAATGGAACAACTGCTACATCTACAAAACCAAACTTGTCTCCTCCAAAATAAGCCTTGTCTCCAAGCTGTTCCTCCAACAATTTAAGGGCATCCATGAAGTCCTTCTTGGCAGTTTCTTGTTCTTCTCCTTTTGTTGTCCATAGCTTCCTTCCAATTACGTATATCTATTTGACATTTGAGAATAAACACACTCAATTAGAACATAAAATGCAAGAATGAGAAAGGGGAAGGATCACTAACAACCAATGCTTACTAATATCTATCACAGCAATACTAAAAGAGCTGTTAAAAGATAATCCAAATGGTTTTTGTTGTTTGACATAAGAGGCACTTACTGTCTAATGAGTCTCTAATAAACAGGATCTTTTGCTACATATATATAAAGGAGGCAGAGGAATATTAAAAAAACAAAAGAACAAAACTTTCAAACAGGAAAAGTAGTTCGACTAATAGAAATGACCAAAGATTGGTTGTGGAGAATCTTGAAAGGAAAATGGTCAAATAAAAGTAGTTATTCCTATTTCCTCATGTGTTCCATTTTCCACTATATGAATCTCACATTTCCCGATGACATCTAAAGGGTCAGAAATAACATTAGACAGCAACATGGTAATAACCCAATTACATTATTGTATACTAAAAGAATATCAATAAAAGCAAAGACAAAGAAATTACAAGCAACAATCACAAAAATCAACACAAAAGGGTACCTTCTTGTCAACAAAATCAGCCCAGAATCTAGCCTGTGCTCTCTGGTAAGGGTCAGAAGGCAACAAAGGAGATCTATCATTCCAGACCTCATCAATGTACTGAACAGCAATGAGAGATTCACAAATGGGCTTGCCATTGTGAATGAGAACCGGGATTTTCTTGTGAACCGGGTTCATTTGGAGGAGCAGAGGACTCTTGTTCCCCAACAAGTCCTCTTCTTTGTACTCATACTTGATACCCTTTTCAGCAAGTGCAATTCTAATCCTCATCCCAAAAGGACTTGGCCAGAAATCTAGCAAAACCACCTCATCCGCCATTCCTATAGTTGAAAGATAGTACAGAAGTATGAAGAAATCACCAGAGCTAGAAGAAATGGTTTGCAGTGAGAAGAAAAGGTATAGGCCTGTTTATTTATAGTGGCTTTAGAATGAATAGTTTTATGGACTTCAATATGAAATTGTAACCGAGTCATTGCAAAATAAGCGCAAGCGTACATCTTTTACAATAAAAAAATACAATTACATTACTCTTATCTTTATAATTATTTTCTTTCATATTCCTATTTTTTCTCTATTTAATAATAAAGCACCTACTTTCACATCAAAAATATGCTCGTCTACCAGGATGTCGAGGTGGCATATTCTCGCGTCGAAACGTAATGAATATTAGAGTTTGTCATGGCTTAAGTCAGCCAAGCATTGTTTTCTCTTTTTTCTTTTTGCCCAACGACAACACTCCTTTTTGGATTCTAATCTATTATTTAATTGCATGTAGAAATGTGATGTAAGCAATTACATCATGGTACCAACTTCACCTTAATCCTTTATCAAATTGAAAACTCATAATCCTTAATTGAAATAATTCGGTCAGTTGAAAACATCATACTTCAATTAGTTAAACTTTTTTTTGAGTTTTCCACAGTATTAATTATTTCAGGACATAGAAATTATCAAAATAGATTTTGCTTTTACCAACAAAATATTTTTCATATACACAAATAATTTCAATTAGTCCGGCACAACCGATATAAATTCAAAAATATTATAAAAAGATTCATTTGATAATTCAAAATATTTTCGTAATAATCATATTATTTTATGAATAACTATAATATTCAAGTAATTATAGACTGTCATTCACGAAACATAAATCATATTGAATATTTTCTGCAAAATTTAAAAAAGTTTATAAAATATCATTACTGACAATAAATTTGAAGCTTTTTAATTTGTAGGAATTCTTAAAAATCATGTCACATAAGTGATAAGTTTTTTTTTTGTTTAAAAAAAATAATAAAAGAAATTAATTCAAAAGAGCACATCCAGTATTACACAAGGGAACAAAATCTAATTACTAGAGGCTCATGGAACAAACAAAAATCTTCCTAATTTGCTTGCTCTGCGAATTTTTTTTTTACCAACCAGTTGGCATAACAATTTGCTTCACTGTACATGTGATTGAATTTCACTTGCCAGAGTTGAGATTAGGGTTGTCTAAAACCGAGCTAACCAAAAAAAAAAAAAAGAATAAAAAATACATTCGCCGAGTAAAAGGAGAGAGAGGGATTCGAACGGTGAACGGCGGCCGTAACTATAACGGTCCTAAGGTAGCGAAATTCCTTGTCGGGTAAGTTCCGACCCGCACGAAAGGCGTAACGATCTGGGCACTGTCTCGGAGAGAGGCTCGGTGAAATAGACATGTCTGTGAAGATTTATTTGTATATGTATATTATATTTTTTTCTTTTTAATTGAATTTTTCTATTTCAAAAGATATCTTGAATTGAATGATTTGAAGTGAACAAGAGCTCGACAAGAAGTACTTGGGACTACGATCATTGGAGGAACAATACCTAAACCTGCGGATGCTCCCGAATCATTTCGATTGCTCGTTCGAGAACTACTAGAATATCAAATAGATAATAAATATAGGATATTCTATATTTGATTTGTTTTTTTATTCGTATTAATTCTAAATATGAAATGAGGTATGAATCATAGTTCTAATATTTTTATTTTAAAAGAAATTTTATATATTCCGTGCTCCAGATACTAGAAAAAATATCTGGCACCATGCCAAATGTGCCCGAAAAAGAAGAGCAGAGCAAACGAAGCATGTCCAAAAGTAAACCAACCCCTTGGACTGCTACGAAAAACACCATCCGATTTCAAAGTAGCACGATCTAATTCAAAAATTTCACCTAATTGAGCGCGTCTAGCATATTTTAACTGAGCTATATCCCCCCGAGTCAAGTGGAGCATGCATGAAGGAGTCAAGTCAGTCTTCTATTCTTTTCCTTGGCGCAGCTGGGCCATCCGATAGATGGGTTAATATATGTTCTAAAGTTGAAAATATCATATAAAAATGGATATATAAAAATATATAAAAAGTCTGAATACTAGAAATAGAAAGAATATAAATAAGGAATTGAATTCAGTATAAATAAGGACTAGAAAATTGGTTCATTTGCTCTGCTCTTGATCTGACTTTGACTTCACCCATAAATATCTATTTTTTTTGAACTGGTTTAAATACTGACTCACTTTTATTTGGGTCAGTTTTAGACCTCACTTATTTTAATAATGACTTATTGACCCAAAACGTGACCCATATCCATTATGTTAAAAAAAAAATTCCCAATTTCATTAAAAGAAAAGTTTTAACGTAAAACAATTACGTCAAAATTTTTTACGAAAAAGTATTTTCATTAAAATTTCTGGCAAAAATTTTTGACGAAAAATATTTTCATCAAAATTTGTGACTAAAAACATTTCTGTAAAAAAGTTTGACGGAAAAATTTTTTTGTCAAATTTTTTTACGGAATCTAAATTTCGTCAAAATATTTCACAAAAAAACATATTCATCAAAATTTTTGACGAAACACATTTCCATAGAAATTTTTTGACGGAAATTTTTTTTATCAAAATTCTTACAGAATTCAAATTTAGGCGAAAGTTTTCGAGGGAAACATTTTCGTTAAACTTTTTGACAAAAAAAAAATTCATTGCAATTTTTAGCGAAACACATTTCCATCGAAAATTTTCGATTATATATTTTTGTCAAGTTCTTTGATAAAAAAAATTTCCATCAAAATTTTCAACAGAACGCATTTCTGTCAAAAAATTTCGATAGATTTTTTGACAAAAAAATTTTCGATAAAAATTTTGACGGAAAAATTATTCTGTCAAAAATTCTTTAGACAATCTAAATTTCGTCGAAAGTTTCAAATGAAATATTTCCCTCAAAACAATTTCCGTCGAAATTTTCGTCAGAACACATTCCCCTCGAAATTTTGAACGAAAAACATTCTGTTAAAATTTTTGACTGAATTCTTTTTTCGTTTCAAACATTTGATGGAGGAAATCATTTTCTTCAAAACTTTTGACGAAAACTAAATTTCGATAGAAAATTTATTTTTGTAAAAATTTTCATTAGAGAAAAAATTCTGACGCTTTTCGCCAAAATGTATTCCGACGAAAAAATAATTTTGTGATGAATTTTTTGTTGTTTGCAACATAGAAATTTCGACGAAATTTTGTGACGAAACCAAGTCAAAAACGGGTCAGGTCAGATTTGACCCACTTCAAAAATCAAGTCAGGTCAGATCCGACTCGATTCTGAACTAATTCAAAAAAATCCAAACCAAGGACTTGGATCAAATTAAAGCGGGAGTTGGTTCAAAATACCTAACCTACAAAAACCAAGTTGGATCGAGTCGGAACAAAAATCTGACTCGATCTGAACCACGCACAGCCCTAGTTGAGATGTCCATGTCCATATTCTTGTCACAATGTGTGACTCACGGGCTGCATGATTAGCCTTAGTGAGCGGAGTGATTACATTAATCGAATCACTTTCTACAACAACCTTCTTTTAGCCTTCATTCCGGGCCACCGCTAAACCTTTCAAAATGACCCAAAATATTGCAAGGAGAGCCAAGCAAAACCCTATACGGTAGGGAAAGCCCATCAACCATTGGCCTGTCTAATCTCTGAATATGCCCCCACAAGCAAATTTAACTGGATTTCCTCAACAAGCCCCATCTGTATTGGTTTTATTCAGCCTTCTTGAGGAGGGAACCAACTGATAACCGCTACTGTATGAGATTAGTTGGTGTTGCTTTGATGACCATTTAAATATACAAAGCGAATTTCCTATGCATGGAGTAGTCACGTAGCGTGTTTACGTACCCATGGATTTGGTTGTTTTGCCAAAGCCAAATCTGCCAACACGTAACTAAGAAGATTGTTCTCCATGGGATGCCATCCGTAGTTTGTGCTGTAACACAAACTAATCTGCCGTGGTCAAGTAGCCTATGTGTGTGTGGTTGGTCCATTTATCATGACAAAAGCTAATCTGGGTGCCATCACATATTTCCGAGATTAAGCGATTTTCAAGATTTCTCTTAACTATATTGGCGAAGGAATTCTTAGTCACCCTAACGTTTTTCAATCAAACGCCAAGGTAACGACCCATCTTGAATCCACTACGTACCATTAGTATAGACTATATTGTTAGCCAAGACTATATGAACTGTATTTTTTTTAATATATTTTATTTCTTAAAAAATATATACAAGATTATTTGAAAATGATTTTATATAAAAAAATATTTCTGTCTTTTATATTTTACTTTCCTCCTCACATTAATTACTATAAGAGTGTGCATGACAATCTTCCAAGAATCAGTTTTTTTATTTCAATTTTTGTTCCTCGGAACAGAAATGGATAGAAACAGTGTTTGACAAAATCGATTTATCTTGTTATTACCGAGAATGAATCGGTTCAATTTCTGTGGTAGGAAACAGAAAAAAGAATCAAAAATTTATTTTTTTGTTCCCGAGTACAAAATAGGAAACACTTGTCTCTCTCAATTACTTTTGACCACTACTATCATCATCACCACCACTACCATGATGCCACCGCCATCATAACCACCGCCTCCATATCACCGCCACCACTACCATCAGTGCCATCATCACCACCACTGTCACCAACTACTACCACCTTCACCGCAGTCACTGCCATCACCATTCACCACCACCACCGCCATCACTGTGCCACCACCACCATTACCACCACAATTGTCACAGCCATTGTCGCCATCGTCATCACCGCTATGCCACCACCATCACCACCATTACCACCACCATTGTCGTCACCGCCACCACCATCCCCACGATGCCACTGCCACCTTCATCACCACTACCAACACCGTCACCAACCACCACCTCCATCGTCGCAGGCACTGCTGTCACCACCATCACCATTGCCGCCACAACCACCACCACCATGCCACAACCACTACCACCACACGATATGAAAAGGAAAGTGGTGATCCAATTTTTTTTTATGCTTAATAGGAATGATTTTTTATTCTATTATTTGTTGTGTTATATTAAACACAATTTTCATTCTCGGAATAAAATAGAACATGTTATCAAACTCATTTTTTTTCTCATAAACTGTTCAAAGGCACAGAAATAGAAAATAATTATTTCTTTTCAGAAATAGTGTCAAGGAACGAAATGGTTGTCATGCACACACTAAACGAATGATTATCTGATTCGGTGCCACTCTACTAAAAGCCCGAACTTGAACTTCAACATTAATAACACATATAACATGAATATGCATTGCTCCTTTGTAGAATGTCGATAATTGACTAATGAACTTTCTGTTACTCAATCAATTATTTATTCCTTTGACTATGATAATTTTTCTAATGGATTACATGCACGTGCCAATATCTTTAATATCCAAGTACCGAAACATATCAATGGGACATATCCTATAAATTCCATGTTATTTATGTCATAAATACCGATAATCAAATAATTCACTCTCAAAATATCAAGTTATTGGTCGTTAAAGGATCGAACCTCACCCGTTGGTAAACCAAAGAATGAGAATTATCCTATTACTTATTTATAATAAACTCAGGATTAAGAGCAATTACTTAACTATAGTTAACTGAAGATTTGATAGCTTATGACAGAAAAATAACCTTAATCAAATCTCTCCTTGATCCTTTCAATGTGAATGTTAATTCACACAAATATTTTATAATGATTCAGACAAAACTATTTCATAAAATATTGCAGCCTTAATAAAGCGCCCAACTTTATTTAACAGTTGTGAACCAATTCATCAGTCGTGAGAACCTATGATCATGTCCTCTATGAACGTATCCAAATGATCATATACTCCACAATTGATCCGGACCTTAATGTTTATAAATTGTGTGCACTAAACAATAAATAATACATCATTTGTAAAATTCAGAAAAATGATTACATTGTTTTATGGTCTTACTCCAAGAGCACAATGAGCACAATATCTCTCACTCACTTAATGCAAGTCTGAGATCCTCCTAAGACCCAAAGAAGTAACATGCCTCTCAATTTAGTAACTGGGTCTATAAGATCCATCTCTTGTGCTATCTTAATTTATTAAAAAACTCATAACTCGAGGTCGATTTTCTTGAGTCAATATCCACTTAAAAAACTAAATATGTGAAAACTCAGCTTTTCAAGACTCCTACTAGAATATACCAACATATAATCTCTTATTCTTTAAAGGTACTTGAGTACATGCTTAACAATAATCTAGTGTTCCTCTAGGAATAGAATGGTACCGTCTCACTACTCCCACTGTTTGGTAGATGTCTGATTTAACGCACCACATGGTATACACAAGACTACCTATTGACAAAGCATAAGGTATCCTACTCATGCATTCTTCCTTCTTAGGAGTCTTTAGAGGTTACTCCTTAGGAATATGACTTCCACATTTGAAAGACATTATTCCCCTTTTAGAATCCCTATGTTGAATTTTGGTAAGAGTTTTGTCAATCTAAGTTGCCTAAAAAGATGCCAAGAACTTATTCTTCCGGATTTATAAGAGTTTTGTACTAAGAATATAATTGACTTTTTCAAGACTTTCATATCAAAACGCTTACTCTGCCAACTCTTTATGCTTGATATTACCTCCACGTTGTTTCCAATAAGGAACATATCATCTACATAGAGTACCAGAAAAGATTCTGTCTCCCCTTGGATCCCTTACATACAAATACACACCATTTATCACGGTTTTCTCAAAATCAAAATTTTGATAACCTGATCAAAACTGATGTTCTAAGACATGGATGCTTGCTTAAGTCCATGAAATAGAAATTCACAACTTGCATAGTGTGTGTTCCTGTCCATTTGCTATAAACCCTTTTGGTTGTTGCATGTAGATATCCTGACATTCGACTCCTAAAATAAAGTCTCATAATTGAGACTGGTAGTAGAGCCAAAAGAATCTGAATAAACTCAAGCATGGTGTCTGGCAAAATTGCCTCCAAGTTAGCTTTGAAGGTTTTCACCTTTCTGTGTATCATCTCTTTGCCTTGTAGGTCCATATACACCTAGCGGGTCTTATTGTAAGAACCTGCACCGTTAATTAAGGTATTTAATTAATAAATTACGAGAAAATAGGAAATAATTCCATAATTGACTCTAATAATTATTATGAGGCTTTAATAATTATAGTTAGTGAGTAATAATGCTGAAAGTCGCTTTTCGGAAGAAAAGTGCAGATACTGGTTCTGCTAGTCGATATAAATGCGTGCCGAAAAAGTATCCCGGAAAATTAATGTAAGAGCGTGATAATTACCAGAATAATATGTAGGACTTGTAAAACGAGTTTCAAGTCCAGATAATGAGAACTGGTGCTGGAAACCGGTACTGGCTTGGAAAAGCGCGTATCGGAAAAGTGCTCAGAAAATTATAAGAAAAATATGATAAATCTTAGAAAATTATGTAGTTTCATAATCCAAAGTTTGGGATTAAAATGCTAAGCGTAGCAATTAAAGTTAATATTGTGTGTTTTATGGCTAAGTGGCTATATATATGCATTTTAGCACATAACCCTAGGCATACCAGAATTCCTACGTGAGGCACTTGGTGGGCTGAGGGTGGTTTACTGTTCCATTGCCTCCTTTCACCATTTTTGAACTCAAGTTGTCACCTTTACTTGATTTCTTCCCTCTTTGAGCTTGTTTACACTTAAGAACATGCATGGTGAGGAAGTGTGAGGGTGTATTCTGAGTTTCCATCCTCTGTGTGTGGGTGAGAGTGCTGGTTTTGGGTGGTATGGTTGCTGAAAGCCATAGTTATGGAATTTTCGAGGTCCAAGTGGTGACCTTTGGTGAGAAGAACCAACCCTTGTGAAGCCATTTTCGTGCATCTTTCTTGAGTCAGACTTGAGGGGCTGTGTTGAGCTCCAAGAGAATCTCCTTCTCTGTTTTAAGCCTTTGGTATGTATACCAACCTTTGATCTTGAGTTTAATGCTTAAAAATGAAAGCTTGATGCATGTTAAGGTCAAAAGATGATAACTTGTTGTGGGGTAATGTTGAACACACCTAGAAATGCATGTTTAGGTGTTTAAAATAGGTAAAAATCCAACCTTGGAAGGATATCTTCACGAAAATGCAGAAACTGCATTCTGTCGTGAAATATCCGGATATCGGCCCGTGGAATATCCGGATATGGGATATCCGGATATGGGATATCCGGATATGGGGTTTTGGGATATCTGGATAATAGATATCCGGATATGGGATTCTGGATATCCGGATATTGCATATCCGGATATGTCCATTGAGATATCCGGATATTGCATATCCGGATATGGTCCCGAGGAATATCCGGATATTCTGGGATTTCGTAGAACAGTAGCTGTGCTGTGTGTACAGTAGGCTATTGGGGGTTTGTGGACCCTAGATTGATGAAGTTGAACTTCTGTATTTAATGGACTAAGCCAGAATCATGGGATTAAGGGCTTGTGACTTTGTTAGAAGCTTTAAGACTTGAAAACGTAATGAAAAGGCGTTGTCTTAATATTGTATGCTTGTGGTGCATGTTGTTGATGTATTGTTGGTCCATAACAGATTGTGAATCTGCTGTGTTTGGACTTTGAGCTGTGGACTCTTGGCTTTTGGAGTTAGCTTGCAAGGTAAGCTTTCGTGTCCTCGTTTTAGCCATGTTGTGGTTCCACCATGTCCCATGGGGGTATGGTTTATGCATGCTGTGTACATGCTTTTGGATATTTGATATGTTGATTGAACTTTACATGTAATGGCTTTTAATATGCATGTGTTGTTTCATCTTGACGGGAAGCCTGAGTATGTAGCGCCATACAAGACGGTGTACCGGGGTGAATGCAAGTGGTACTTTCACGGTGTGTAGGTGATAGACGTATACCTGCACTGTCTCTGGCCAGTAGATTAGTATTGACACACATGACATGATTATCTGCTGCATTGCATTGTTTTAGAAATGATAAATGATAAACTGCTTTTGAACTTATATTGCACATGTAAGTGAGCTTGGGGTGGAAGATCCTTGAGGACTCACTGACTTACTGAGATTTCTAGATTAGAGATCTTACCCCACGTTTGGGGAATGCTTATTTCAGGATCAGGTAGTATGGGTACTGATGCCTCAGGCGGCAGGAGGCCGGAGCTTAGCTGATTATGTTTTACTGCTTTATGTTAGCATGACTGGATTTGGATGCTGTTTATGTTTTCCGCTATTTATGATATGTTGTTGTTGAGACTGATGTTGGGCATGTTGCCTTATTCGAGTGAGCATGGGGATTGTCCATGACACTTTATGTTAGTGCTTTTGATTTGGAGTTGTATAAACTAATAGATGGTCCGGTCTACATTGTTGTAGTTCCGTGACTAGAGCCACACTTTTATTATCTATGTTTTGAGATATTTCAGTTAGCTGTTTATTTGCAACTACATACATGTGATGTTTTATTAATTGATTATTAAGCAAGCTGGTAATGTTAATGGCATTATAATTGAAAAGAAAAAGTAATTCCGCATTTTTAATTAAGCGCAGCTTAATACGATATTATGATAACATTGCCGGATATATACGGGGTGTTACATTTATGGTATCAGAGCAATGGTTCGAGGGAAAAGCCTGTATGTATTGCAATTGCTAGGTTGCTTGGTTGTGTCTGTCTTTGTGTTTACTCCGTCGAATTTTATTATGATGCTGTATATGTGATCACATTGCGTGGGCCTGATCAACTCATAATTTGTGTAACTTGTGCAGAGTCATGGTAAGGTCCGGGAGAACACGAGAGACTTCTGAGGATTAATCCGATCCTATCCTGACTGCATTGGCTGAGATGCAGGCGGCTAGGTTAGCCGATCAGGAGGCCGCTAGAGTGGCCAACGCGGCAATGATGGAAGCTGTTCGCGAGGCGAACCGGATAGCCGCAGCTGAGGTTCGTGAAGCGAACCAGAGGACCACTGAGGAAGTCCTCGAGGCGAACAGGATGGCGAACATGACGATGATGAGAGTCATGTTGGAGGAGATGAGGGTTGGTCCTGTTGTAGGCTATGCTCCACCACCACCGCCACCGCCTCCACCTAGTGTTCAGGAGGAGAGCCATAGTCACATCGGCAGTGCTACTCATGCCGCTGAGACGGGGGAGCCCCTTGTGGGGATTGCTGAGGATCGTGATGTGATCGATCGCCGGCTGAATGCTTTCAGGAAGCATAAGCCACCTGTGTTTGAGGGGTCTTTGGATCCTATTGCTGCTGCGAGATGGCTAGAGTCGCTGGACAAGATTTTTCGGGTCATGCAGTGTACAGACCACAGAAGTTGATGTTCTCGACTTACATGCTGGAGGGCGATGCCCATGAGTGGTGGACGCACACCTCTCGTGCTTTTGAGAGGCAGGGCCGTGTCATGACGTGGCCATTCTTTGAGGAGTGCTTTCTGGGCCGATACTTTCCCTATGATGCGCAGGAGAGGAAGCAGGGAGAGTTTGATCGTTTGGTACAGGGCTCGATGTCTGTTGATGAGTACCTGGCTAAGTTTAATGAGCTAGTGAAGTTTGCACACTTCCGGATGGTTCCTCCTACTCCTTTGTTTCTGGCAGCTAAGTTCCGCAGGGGACTTAGTGAGGTGATTGCTGAACATCTTGCTGGTGCTGCTTCGAGGGACTTTGGTACACTGGTTCAGCAGTGTAAGGACATCGAGGATGTTTGCGTGGCAAGCAAGGCCAAGAGGGCCAAGGTTGAGGAGAGCAAGGGAACAGGTGGTTCCACTCCTGCTCCTACTTCTTGGAAGGACAGTAGGTTTGCTGATAAGGGCAAGGGAAAGCAGTTAGTGACTAGGCAGGCGCCTGGTCAGTTCAAGAGAGCTGTTTCACATCAGGGGAGTTCTGCTAGGCTTCCTACCACTCCGAGATGTTCGGGATGTGGGAAGGAGCATGTGGGACGCTGTGCTACGGGGCAGTTGTTGTGCTTCAAGTATGGCAAGGAGGGCTATTTCTCTAGAGATTGTCCGTCGTCGACGGCGAGAGCTGCAGCTGTTCAGGCAGTTCCTTTGCAGATGGTTCCGATGGCATCTTCTTCGGCACCTGCAGTGCCACATTCTGTTGGGAGAGTGTATACACTAGATAGGCAGCAGTCGGACCGCGTTCCGAACCTTGTCAGAGGTACTGTGTCTATTGGGGATTCTTTTGTGGATGCTATCTTTGATTCCGGGGCTACTCATTCGTTTGTTGCTACCCCGATTGCTTTGGGGCTTGAGTTGCCCAGTGCTGTGCTTTCTCCACTGTTGCGGGTGACTACCGCCACCGGAGAGATTTGTGATTCTACCACTGTACATCGCGATGTAGCGTTTCAGTGGGATGGCCGTGAGTTCTCGGTAGATCTGATAGGGTTGCCGATGGCCAACCTTGAGATTATTCTGGGCATGGATTGGTTGTCTAGAAACTGTGCATTGATTGATTGTTGTGCAAAGCGCGTGGTGATGTCTCCGTGTGATTCCACAGCTAGTTCCTCGCCATACATTTCACTGCTGCAGGCCAGGAGAGCGCTGCGAGCAGGGGCATTGGGATATGTCATGTTGGGTGGTTTGGTGAGTGGGACACAGGAGGATATCACTGGCATTCCTGTGGTGGGGGAGTTTCTTGAGGTGTTTCCTGAGGAGATTCCTGAGTTTCCGCCACAGCGGGAGATAGAGTTCTCCATTGACTTGTTGCCCGGTGTGGGGCCGATTTCTTTAGCTCCTTATCGGATGTCGCCACCGGAGTTGGCTGAGCTGAAGAAGCATATTGAGGATCTTTCGGCGAAAGATTTCATTAGATCGAGTGTGTCTCCTTGGGGAGCACCGGTCATCTTCGTGAAGAAGAAGGACGGGGCAATGCGATTGTGCACCGACTACAGGCAGTTGAACAAGTATCCTCTTCCTCGGATTGATGATCTGTTGGATCAGCTCAGGGGTGCTTGTGTGTATTCCAATATTAATCTCCGGTCCGGATACCATCAGATTCGGGTGAAGCCGGAGGATGTCCCGAAGACCGCGTTTCGTTCGAGATACGGTCATTTTGAGTATTTGGTGATTCCGTTTGGACTCACAAATGCGCCGGCAGTGTTCATGGATTACATGAACAGGATTTTCCAGCCGTATCTGGATCAGTTTGTGATTGTCTTCATTGATGATATTCTGATCTACTCCAAGACTGAGGAGGAGCATGTGGAGCATCTGAGGATAGTTCTGCAAGTGCTGAAGGAGAAAAAGCTTTATGCTAAACCTTCCAAGTGTGAGTTTTGGCTCAAATCAGTCAAGTTTCTGGGGCATGTGATTTCAGTAGATGGAGTTGCAGTGGATCCCAACAAGATTGAGGCCGTGTTGGATTGGGAGAGACCCAAGACAGCTACGGAGGTGAGGAGCTTCTTAGGTTTGGCAGGTTACTATCGGAGGTTCATCAAGGGTTTTTCCACGATGGTTCTCCCTTTGACTCGCCTTACCCGAAAGGAGACTCCATTTGTGTGGACTCATGAGTGTGAGGCGTGCTTCCAGGAGTTGAAGGAGAGATTGACTTCTTCACCAGTGTTGATCCTTCCTGATCCTGAGGAGCAGTTTGAGCTTTACTGTGATGCTTCTGGAAAGGGGATGGGCTGTGTGCTGATGCAGTCTGGTAGAGCTGTTGCTTTTGCTTCAAGGCAGTTGAAGCCTCATGAGGAGAACTACTCGACTCATGATTTGGAGTTGGCTGCGATTGTGTTTGCTTTCAAGATTTAGAGGCATTATCTTTTTGGTTTGAGGTTTGTGGTGTTCAGTGACCACAAGAGTTTGAAGTACTTGTTCGACCAGAAGGAGTTGAACATGAGGCAGAGGAGATGGATGGAGTTCATAAAGGACTATGACTTTGAGCTTAGGTATCATCCTGGCAAGGCCAATGTGGTAGCCGATGCTTTGAGTCGGAAATCCAGTAGTTCATCCAGTTTGTTACTTGGTAACTTCGACGTGGTTGGGAAGTTCCGCCACTTGGCAGTGACCGCTCCGTGTGTGAGCGTACTTCTCGGGTTGGAAGCATCAGATGTCGTCAACGAGCTGTTAGAAAAGATTAAAGAGGCACAAGTTCAGAGAGAGTGTCTGGATTACGTGAAGAACCAAGACGGTGTGTCTTGGAATGATGATGGATTGCTTTTGTTCCAGCGGAGGATTGTGGTTCCTCGAGGTCCGTTGACAGAAGAGGTTATGGCAGAAGGCCATAAGGGTCAGTTTTCTATCCACCCTGGTGCTACTAAGATGTATCAAGACTTGAAGAAGAACTTCTGGTGGCCGGGCATGAAGAAAGATGTTGCTATCTTTGTGTCCAAGTGTTTGGTTTGCCAGAAGGTGAAGATTGAACACCAGAAGCCGTCTGGTAAACTTCAACCTCTTGAGATTCCGGAGTGGAAATGGGAGAGCATTTCCATGGACTTCGTTGGGGGTTTGCCGAAGTCTCAGGTTGGCTGTGACTCGATATGGGTCATTGTGGACAGACTGACGAAGTCTGCCCATTTTCTTCCAGTGAAGGTGAAGGTGAGCTTCACTACAGAGCAGTTGGCCAGATTGTATGTTCGCGAGATTGTGAGGCTTCACGGGGTGCCCGTGAGTATCATCAGTGATAGGGACCCGAAGTTCACATCTCGGTTCTGGGAGGCGCTGCAGGGAGCTTTTGGTACGCAGTTGAGATTGAGTACCACCTATCACCCTCAGACTGATGGACAGACTGAGCGGACTATCCAGACCTTGGAGGACATGTTGCGGGCTTGCACGTTGGAGCAGGGATCGGCATGGGATAGGTACCTTCCTTTGGTGGAGTTTTCGTATAACAACAGTTTCCATGCTAGCCTGGGCATGGCACCCTACGAGGCGCTCTACGGTAGGAGGTTTCGTACACCTACCTGCTGGTCGGAGGTTGGGGATCGTGAGTTGTTTGGCTTGGATTTTGTCCAAGATACCACCCTGCAGATCCAGATGATCAGGGAAAAGCTGAAGCATGCGCAGAATCGTCAGAAGAGCTACTACGATGTCAAGCATCGACCACTGGAGTTCAGTGAGGGTGAGCACGTGTTTGTGAGACTTTCACCTGTCATCGGTGTTGGACGGGCACTCGGAGTGAGGAAGCTGAGCCCGCGCTTTATTGGGCCATACCAGATTCTTGGTAGAGTAGGACCTGTTGACTACCGGCTTGCCTTGCCTCCGAACCTGGTTAACATCCATGACGTGTTTCACGTGTCTCAGCTTCGGAGGTACATAGCAGACCCTTCGCACGTGGTGCAACCGGATGATGTGGAAGTTCGGGAGAACTTAAAGACTCCCGTAGGACCACTAAAGATTCTCGATCGTGGCGAGAAGCAGCTGAGGAGCAAGATCATTCCGATGGTCAAGGTGCAGTGGACCGGAAGGACTCCTGAGGAGTGTACTTGGGAGCGAGAGGACGAGCTTCTCCGACAGTACCCCGAGTTTCGACCAGGTATGTTTCTGATTTTGAGGTCAAAATCCTAAAAAGGTGGGGTGAATGTAAGAACCCGCACCGTTAATTAAGGTATTTAATTAATAAATTACGAGAAAATAGGAAATGATTCCATAATTGACTCTAATAATTATTATGAGGCTTTAATAATTATAGTTAGTGAGTAATAATGCTGAAAGTCGCTTTTCGGAAGAAAAGTGCAGATACCGGTTCTGCTAGTCGGTATAAATGCGTGTCGAAGAAGTATCCCGGAAAATTAATGTAAGTGCGTGATAATTACTAGAATAATATGTAGGACTTGTAAAACGAGTTTCAAGTCCAGATAATGAGAACTGGTGCTGGAAACCGGTACTGGCTTGGAAAAGCGCGTACCAGAAAAGTGCTCAGAAAATTATAAGAAAAATATGATAAATCTTAAAAAATTATGTAGTTTCATAATCCAAAGTTTGGGATTAAAATGCTAAGCGTAGCAATTAAAGTTAATACTGTGTGTTTTATGGCTAAGTGGCTATATATATGCATTTTAGCACATAACCCTAGGCATACCAGAATTCCTACGTGAGGCACTTGGTGGGCTGAGGGTGGTTTACTGTTCTATTTCCTCCTTTCACCATTTTTGAACTCAAGTTGTCACCTTTACTTGATTTCTTCCCTCTTTGAGCTTGTTTACACTTAAGAACATGCATGGTGAGGAAGTGTGAGGGTGTATTCTGAGTTTCCATCCTCTGTGTGTGGGTGAGAGTGCTGGTTTTGGGTGGTGTGGTTGCTGAAAGCCATAGTTATGGCATTTTGGAGGTCCAAGTGGTGACCTTTGGTGAGAAGAACCAACCCTTGTGAAGCCATTTTCGTGCATCTTTCTTGAGTCAGACTTGAGGGGCTGTGTTGAGCTCCAAGAGCATCTCCTTCTCTGTTTTAAGCCTTTGGTATGTATACCAACCTTTGATCTTGAGTTTAATGCTTAAAAATGAAAGCTTGATGCATGTTAAGGTCAAAAGATGATAACTTGTTGTGGGGTAATGTTGAACACACCTAGAAATGCATGTTTAGGTGTTTAAAATCGGTAAAAACCCAACCTTGGAAGGATATCTTCACGAAAATGCAGAAACTGCATTCTGTCGTGAAATATCCGGATATCGGCCCGTGGGATATCCGGATATGGGATATCCGGATATGGGATATCCGGATATGATATCCGGATATGTGTATTCGGATATGGGGTTTTGGGATATCTGGATAATAGATATCCGGATATGGGATTCTGGATATCCGGATATTGCATATCCGGATATGTCCAGTGAGATATCCGGATATTGCATATCCGGATATGGTCCCGAGGAATATCCGGATATTCTGGGATTTCGTAGAACAGTAGCTGTGCTGTGTGTACAGTAGGCTATTGGGGGTTTGTGGACCCTAGATTGATGAAGTTGAATTTCTGTATTTAATGGACTAAGCCAGAATCATGGGATTAAAGGCTTGTGGCTTTGTTAGAAGCTTTAAGACTTGAAAACGTAATGAAAAGGCGTTGTCTTAATATTGTATGCTTGTGGTGCATGTTGTTGATGTATTGTTGGTCCATAACAGATTGTGAATCTGCTGTGTTTGGACTTTGAGCTGTGGACTCTTGGCTTTTGGAGTTAGCTTGCAAGGTAAGCTTTCGTGTCCTCGTTTTAGCCATGTTGTGGTTCCACCATGTCCCATGGGGGTATGGTTTATGCATGCTGTGTACATGCTTTTGGATATTTGATATGTTGATTGAACTTTACATGTAATGGCTTTTAATATGCATGTGTTGTTTCATCTTGACGGGAAGCCTGAGTATGTAGCGCCATACAAGACGGTGTACCGGGGTGAATGCAAGTGGTACTTTCACGGTGTGTAGGTGATAGACGTATACCTGCACTGTCTCTGGCCAGTAGATTAGTATTGACACACATGACATGATTATCTGCTGCATTGCATTGTTTTAGAAATGATAAATGATAAACTGCTTTTGAACTTATATTGCACATGTAAGTGAGCTTGGGGTGGAAGATCCTTGAGGACTCACTGACTTACTGAGATTTCTAGATTAGAGATCTTACCCCACGTTTGGGGAATGCTTATTTCAGGATCAGGTAGTATGGGTACTGATGCCTCAGGCGGCAGGAGGCCGGAGCTTAGCTGATTATGTTTTACTGCTTTATGTTAGCATGACTGGATTTGGATGCTGTTTATGTTTTCCGCTATTTATGATATGTTGTTGTTGAGACTGATGTTGGCATGTTGCCTTATTTGAGTGAGCATGGGGATTGTCCATGACACTTTATGTTAGTGCTTTTGATTTGGAGTTGTATAAACTAATAGATGGTCCGGTCTATGTTGTTGTAGTTCCGTGACTAGAGCCACACTTTTATTATCTATGTTTTGAGATATTTCAGTTAGCTGTTTATTTGCAACTACATACAGGTGATATTTTATTAATTGATTATTAAGCAAGCTGGTAATGTTAATGACATCATAATTGAAAAGAAAAAGTAATTCCGCATTTTTAATTAAGCGCAGCTTAATACGATATTATGATAACATTGCCGGATATATACGGGGTGTTACACTTATCCCTCTTGGTGTCTTTAATAGAGACCGAACAGAGTTGAAATACAAGATATTCCATCTCATGGTTCATAGCTTTGAGCAACATTTGATCAAAAATATCTTTTAGAGCACTATCGTATCAATGTTACTCAAAAAGAGGTAACTCGAGAGTTAACAAGGTTCTCTCCCACTACGAATGTACCACCCTAGACCTTGTGTATCTACAGGAAGATCCAAGTTCTGGGTCAGGTTGTGGATCTTCAATTTCTCGATTATCCACATATTATGTATTAACAAATCCTTAATATTTTTCTTCCACATGTGATACTAATAATTCTACTAGTTCAACTTGTATATTATCATGTTGAATTTTCAATTATGGTTCTCATGTTTGTTCACCCGAAGGTATATATCCAAAGGTATATATTACTATATTTTCCCTCTTTGAACAATCATAGGAACGGAGGATGGAGCTTCTAGAGATTTTTGAAATTTTTGATCTGAGATAAGTCTCATCAAGAATAACCTTACTCAAGGGCTTTTAATTTCTCATCTAGTCCTCCTATAAGAAAATCGCGTAAGTGCCCACTTAGATCATCTTATCCTTTGAACTAAATAAGATCCCATTCCTGGTTCTCTTAGGGTGCCAAAAGATATGCACACTTCCATACAAGATTCCATCTTATTTAAAGGTTGTTGTAGGAAGTGTGCCGGAGCACCCTAAATACGAATATGGTTTAAACTAGGCTTGCACCCTTTTCATAATTCTTTAGATGTCTTTACTCTGTACTACAAACTTTGATGGAACCAAGTTAAGAAGCTATATTGCCTTCTCCTAGACATCTCCCCAAAACGACATTGGAAAGGATGAATAACTAAACATGGACTTTACTAAGTTTAAAAATATTTGATTTCTACATATTGTAACTTCATTCAACCAATGTGTTTCTAGAGTTGACAAAATATCCCCTCTTAAATCAGGTAAGCCTGAACGTACTAGACAAGTATTCAACACTTCATTCAGACCAAAATATTTTGGTTTGGACACCTAAATGCTTTTCTGCCAAGGACTTAAATGACAACTTATTAATATAGTGAACATCAAAGAGAGATTCACAAATATAGGCTTACCATTGTGAAGGAGAACCATGATTTTCTTGTGAATCGAGTTCAATTAGATTTTCTAATAATGTTTGGGGCCAATCATCAAATCAAACTTCAAGAATATTTCATGATCTAAAGTTGTGATGCATGCCAAACCAGACTCTTGCAGCCCATGGGCATGTTAATAAAATGAATATATGCTCAACTAGCATATATTATATTTTGAGTAAATACCCTTTTTGGTCCTCAACAAATTTCACGAGGTCCGTTTTAGTCCCTAGCAAATAAAAAGGCCCATCGTGGTCCCTAAAAAAATTCAAAATTGACCTATTTAGTTGAAATTGTGGTCCCTCACAAATTCAAAAAAGACCCATATTAGTCCTCAAAAGGACTAAAATGGGTCCATTTTGAATTTTTTAGGGACCACGATGAGCCTTTTTATTTGCTAGGGACTAAAATGGGGCTCGTGAAATTTGCTAAGGACCAAAAATGGTATTTACTCTTATATTTTTACATGGAATATGGTATATGACATGATACTCCGATACGTTAATTTTAAAAAATATTATATTTTAATATATTAAAACATGTTTTGATATTAAATAATATTTTAATTTATGCAATGTATATTATATTTAATATTTAATAATTTAATAAAAAAATGAAGCGAAACTTATAATAACCATCAATTTTGCAAAGAAACATAAGATATCACAAATATTTATATTAAATTTAATAAAATAATCATCGTAATCCAACAAATGTAATAGTTGAAACTATAAATATAACGCAACACATAATTCGATCCTTTTTTTAAGTCTATGTAATGTGTGTTGGAATATCGGGGAGTATCGAATACGATATGCCAATTTTTTTGAAATATTTTGCATGATAATCAACAAATGACGACATAACTGGCGAGTAATAATAATAATAATAAGCACTTCGTCAAAATCTCCGCCTGACAATTTTATCATGCGTGACTATCATGAAAAGATATACTTATATAATACAAACAAAAACTTAAATATATTAAATTTCCAAACTTAATTATTTTATATTTATGGAAACTTTTTTTAATCTTGTCCTCCTTAAGCCATGTTAGCTGCACTATTGAGACGTGGCTGTCACATGGGAGAACAGAATAAGTCTTGCTTATATTGCATCAAATTAGTAGTATAATTTTAATATTAAATAAGAAATTAAATCAAATAATAATTAACGTCATAAACAATTTTTATATTTTTTATATTTTGAAATTTTTATAAATTTAAAATATTGTATTGATTATTAACAATCACAATATCGGAATTTTTTTTAATTAATATATAAATAATTACTTTAAAAAATTAAAAATTGATATTATATTTAAAATGATAAATATTAATATTATTGAGTGCAATAATATTTAACACCATGAATAAATAATACAATATATTTTCTGAAAAGATATTTTTAAAAAATAAGATTTTTTATGCAAATAAATAAAGAAAACAATTAATTAATAAATTATCATTTATACAATAAATCTGATATTTTTGAATTTATATAATTATTTAAAAAAATTAATGGACAATAATTATTTATTAGTATTATTATTTAACTCAATAAATAATTATTGTCCATTAATAAAATAAAATAATAAATTAATTCAATAAATTTTATGTAAAATAAGAAAATAAAGATAGAATGAAAAATTAAATTTAAGACAGATACCAAAAAAAAAAAATGAAATTTAAGACGGAATAGCATTCAGCCACGTGACAAACCCGCTCAGCAAGCCTTAAAAGGGAAGATTGAAAAAAAATAAAAAAATCAATAGATTGAAATTCAAATATGTGAATTATTATTTTTATTTTTTAAAAAAAATTTGAAATTTTTTTTAGGATCGGACCGAGTCATCTGTCAGTTTTTATGAAAATCGACCGGATCAGTTCTGATGCATGACCGATCTATTATTTCAACCGGCTCGATTATATGACCGATTTACTAGTTATCGGACCGATCTGGCCGGATCGGTTCAATTTTATTTGAATAGCTGTTTAGAAAAATGAGATATTTTGATTTTGTGCCTTGAAATTGAGGTTATAAGCCTGCATGCTTAAAAAGTTGATCAAGAAACAGAAAGGCCAAGCATGAGAAATCATCTCTTAGAAGAGTGTATAAATTTTCTTCATTACATGATGTAAAGCATACCAACAGGTCTAGTTTTGTGGACTACACCAACTGATAATAGAACTTTATAATAATGCAGAAAAGACTCGATTACAAGACCAACACACACACATCAAAGATACATCTTTAGTATTTCAAAACCAATATATTCATGCAACAAAGCATGAAGTTACCTCGGTTACTTAATACTTTATTTGAAATGTGAAAAGCACACAAACAACGAAAGACAAGTACTTTACTATCATGCCTCCAATCTACTCAATGCCTATCCTCTTTCTTATCTCTACAATGAAATCATAGACTTTGTCCTGCTCAGGAAGAGACTTGGAAACACTCTCTTTCTGCATGCACCTCTTGACCCAAGCAATAAACTTGGGGCACTCGCTCTCCGTCGTGAAGTTGCCAAAAGTCTCATAAGCTTTAAACCAAGTGTAGAATGGAACAAGTGCTAAATCCACAAAGCCAATCTTGTCTCCTCCAAAATAAGTCTTGTCTCCAAGCTGTTCCTCCAACAATTTAATGGCATCTATGAAGTCCTTCTTGGCAGCTTCTTGTTCTTCTCCTTTTGTTGTCCAAAGCTTCCTTCCAATTTCATATATCTATTTGACAATTGAGCATAAACACACTCAATTAGACCATAAAATGCAACAATGAGAAAGGGGAAGGACCACTAACGACCAATACTTAACTAATATCTATCACAGCTATACTAGAAGAGTTGTTAAAGATAATCCAGATGCTTTTTGTTGTTTGACATAAGAGGCACTTACTGTCTAATGACTCTCTAATAAACAGGATCTTTTGCTACATATAGATAAAGTAGGCAGAGGAATATTAAAAAAACAAAAGAACAAAACTTTCAAACAGGAAATGTAGTTCAACTAATAGTAATGACCAAAGATTGGTTGCGGAGAATCTTGAAAGAAAAAGGGTCTAATAAAAGTAGCTATTCATATTTCCTCATGGGGTCCATTTTCCACTAAAAGTATATCAATATATACTAAAAGCATATCAATAAAAGCAAAGGAAAAGAAATTGCAAGCAACAATCACAAAAATTAACACAAAAGGGTACCTTCTTGTCAACAAAATCAGCCCAGAATCTAGCCTGTGCTCTCTGGTAAGGATCAGAAGGCAACAAAGGAGATCTATCATTCCAGACCTCATCAATGTACTGAACAGCAATGAGAGACTCACAAATGGACTTTCCATTGTGGATAAGAACCGGGATTTTCTTGTGAACCGGGTTCATTTGGAGGAGCAGAGGACTCTTGTTCCTCAAGTCCTCTTCTTTGTACTCATATTTGATACCCTTTTCAGCAAGTGCAATTCTGATCCTCATCCCAAAAGGACTTGGCCAGAAATCTAGCAAAACCACCTCATCTGCCATTCCTATAGTTGAAAGATAGTACAGAAGTATGAAGAAATCACCAGAGCTAGAAGAAATGATTTGCAGTGAGAAGAAAAGGTATAGGCCTGTTTATTTATAGCGGCTTTAGAGTGAATAGTTTTAGGGACTTCATTATGAAAATGTAACTGAGTCAATGCGCAACTTTTTAGCTGCACCGCCAAAATCTTCTAGTTTAGATGTAGATTATTGTACGTTTTATGTGTACTAGCTAGAATGTCGTGGCAATTCGTTGAAGTTGTACATATTTAATTTTGTTTAGGTAAGATTTTGTGTTAAATACTTGTAAATATAAAAAGTTTATTTTAAAAGTCACTAAATATGATCTAGTAGTAATAAGGAATTTAGGTAATTTGTATTTAGTTTCTATTTTTGTATCATAAAACAAAAAATTTGGAGAGCTAACCCCATTATAATATAAATAATATATGCGATTTATAAAAAATAAAATAAAAAATGTCGTGGCATATTCTCGGATTTCCTATTTTATTTATTTATTTTATGGACAGAAAGCTAATGGCTAAGTTCTAGGACCTTCTAAGTTGAAACGTAATGAATATAGAGTTCCCACCGTGTGTCACGGCTTAAGTCAGCCAAGCATTCTTTCTTTCTTTCTTTCTTTTTTTTTTTCCCCCAAGGAAAACACTCCTTTTTGGATTCTAATCTATTATGCAATTCCATGTAGAAATGTGATGTAAGCAATTACATCATGGTATCAACTTCATCTTTTTTTTTTTTGGTAAATAATCAACTTCATCTTAATTCTTTACCAAATTGAAAACTTATAATCCTTTTTTTTATTTTGGAAAATATTTTTAAAACAATTGAAATATTCTGGTCAGTTGAAAACATCATACTTCAATTAGTTATACTTTAAAACTACAAACAATTTTAATTTTTCCGGCACAAACGATATAAATTCAAAAATATTAAATGTAATACAAAAAAGATTCATTTGATAATTCGGAATATTTTCCTAATAATCATATTATTTTACGAATAACTATAATATTCAAGTAATTATAGACTATCATTCATGAAACATAAATCATAATAAATATTTGAATTTTTTCTTCAAAAAAAATATATTAAAATATTATTATTGTCAATAAATTTGTCGCTTTTTAATTTGTAGGAATTCTTAAAAATCACGTCACACAAGTGATTAAGGTTTTTTTTTATAAACTAAAAGAAATTAATTTAAAAGAACACATCAAGTATTACATAAAGGAACAAAATTTAATTCCTAGAGGCTCGGGGAATAAACAAAAAATCTTCCTAATTTGCATGCTCTGTAAGAATAATTAACAACTGGCACAAGAATTTGCTTCATTGTACATGTGAATGAATTTCACTTGCCCATCTTGATATATCCATTCCCGTATTCTTGTCACAAGTGCCACTCACGGACTACATCACTAGCCTTAATGAGTAGAGTGATTACATTGATCGAATTACTTTCTACAACAACCTTCCTCTAGCCTTCACTCGAGGCCACCTCTAAACCTTTCAAAATATTGTGTTACTGTCAATGTTACTATAAATCAATTTCACGATAGATCGATTATGTTGATCTAACGGTTATATTTATTTTCATCTTTGTATGGTTATGATTGCCCATATTTAATATTTTATATTTATTTTTACCTTTGTATGATTATGATTTTCATATTTAATGTTTTCATATTAAATACGGGAAATCATAACCATATAAAGATGAAAATAAATTTAACCGTTGGATCAACATAATCGATCTAACGGTGAAATTAATTGGTAGTAACATAAATAGTAACCCTAATTGGTTGTTACCTTTGTTGTCAAAAACTTGTGTAAAAATGTAAAAACTTACGTTTTTATGTTTTTACTAGAGTGGTGCGTGTTAAAGCGTAAGTAAAAACCGTCCTTAGTAAAAACTGATAAAAACGACGTGTAAAAACTGTAAAAGCTTACGTTTTTACCGTTTTGACTGTTTTTACTTAAAACTAATTTTTTTTTAAAATAAAGATTTACAAAAAAAGAAATTAAAAAAAACCCTATATTTCATTTTTCCCAAATCATATGCACAATATATTGATATCTTTTTGTTTGGATATATGTATTTCATAATTATGTCCTATAAAGCTGCAATTCTACTATAAGTTATGCTATGAGAATCATTTTGTGTTTTTGAATCATTGTGTGCATTGAAAGAAGTGGAATGATATCCTGATAAACGATGATCCAAAATCTGCAGAATGTATGAAGCAGTTAGAGCATGTTGGTTATCCATTACTTGGTAGTTATCCCTGTTTATAATCTTGATACTTGGTTATCAATTTTTTTTTTCCGTTTTAGATAAATAAGTGGCTCAACACACATGTTCATTATGAGATTTTTTTTACATGCATATATATATATAAAATTTTGTATCTTGACCTCAAGTAGTAGAAAATAGAAACTTTACGTTTCGTGTCGTTTTTACGTTTTACGTTTCTACCACCCATTTTCGTTTCTACGTAGAAACTAGAGTTGGACAACATTGGTTGTTACAATATCCTGTCTTTTTTTAGAAAGAAAAAAGCTATACTTTAAAAATAGTATAACAAATTGAGGGTATATTTGTATGTTAATATCATTCTAATAAATGTGGTTAAATACACGTGACCATAGATCCTAATTTTTGTAGCATATCATGATAGATATATTTATATAATACTCGCGGAATTTTAAATATATTAACTTTTTGAACTTAATTATTTTAAATTTGGAAAATATTTCGTTTACAAATTTTTGTAAATTACATTATGTATTCCTAAAACTACATAGTGTAACCTAGTGTACTTTAGAGAGTATATAGTGTAATTTGTAAGAGTTTGTAAATAAAAAGTTTATAAATATTTATGGGAACTCTTTTTCAATCTCCCCGGGAGACGTGGGAAGAACCGAATAAGGGTCCGTTTGGATGAGCTTTTTTTTTCTTCAAAAGCCAAATATTTTTTTCAAAAACTAAATATTTTTATAAAACTATAAATAGCTTTAACTTTTGTAAAAAGTACTTTTAAAATAAGGAAGTGATAAAAGTTACTTTTTCTTAAAGCTGAAACAAACGACCCCTAAGTCTTGCTTAAATTGCATCAATTTGTATTTTTATTTTAATATTAAATAGGAAATTAAATTTTAATTTAAATGAGTTAAATAATATTATTATTTAACTATTTTTTATATTTTGAAATCATTATAAATTCAAAATATTATATTTTTTATTAATAATAGAAATTTATTATTTATTTTTTAATAATTAGTCTAAAATCTTTATTTATAAAATATTATTTTAAAAATTAAACAAATTGACATTATATGTAAAATGGGTATTAATAAGAAAAGTAATATTAAAATTATTAAATAAAGTAATATTTAAAACCATAAATAAACAGTACAATATTCTGAAAATATATTATTAAAAAAATAATATTTTTCTGCAAATAAAGAAATAAATTTTTAACTAATTATTATTTGATATGATAAATATGACATTTTTAAAGGAGAAGGTTATACTTACAACCTATTTTTGTTTACAACCATATCTTAACCGTTGATTTTCACCAAAGAACGTTTATTATTTTTCCTAATCAAACCCATTAATTAATATTTAATTTGCAATGAATGATAACCATTGATTGACGGAACTCAACGGTTAAGATATGGTTGTAAAATGTTGTAAACAAAAATAGGTTGTAAGTATAACCTTCCCTATTTTTAAATTTATAAGTATTATAAAAAATTAATGGGCAATAATAATTTATTATTATTTGTTATTATTTAACTCAATAATTAATTTTTAATATTTAATTTAATAATATAATTAAAGTATTAATTTAATCAAATTTATGTAAAATAAGAAAATAAAGATGGAAGGAAAAATAAAATTTAAGATGGAATAGGATTCAGCCACGTGACAAAATCGCTCAGGAAGACTTAAAAGGGCAGATTGAAAGAAAAAGAAGAAGAAAAATAATAATTTGTGGCATAGATTGAAAAGAGGTTTAAAAAAATGGTATATTTTGTAGGGTGTTCATCAACCAATTCAAACTGATTCAAACCGCGGTAACTGAACCGAAAAATCGATAACCGAATAAATCGAAAATCGAAAACCGAAAAAAAAATCATAAATTTTAATTAGATTAAATCTGTTTTCGAATAGGCCAATTCAAACTGATCTAATATATTAATTTCTCTCTACCTCTTTGACCTTTCCCCAATCATTAACTCAAAAATTTCTAAATCCAAGACCTATTAACCCATCAATTAAATTCAAGAAAAAATATAGTCACATCTCATAAACAAAATTTTATCTATGTAGAACTTCATGTCTCATTATAAAAAAAAACTATATTATCATTTAATGATACTTTTGTATTTCAAAATTATTTTTTCGACAAAACCAATATATATAAAAGATGTTATTTGCACAATAATCATAAAATTAATTTTATGATTTTTAAAAAACTGAAAACAGATCCCATCCAAACCGAAAAAAATTGAATTGGATCGGATCGAATTTGAAAAAAAATCTAAACTAAATAAATGATTACATGATCAAACCGAAAGAATTGGATTGGATAATTTTCGCTTTCAAAACGGATCCAATGACCGAAAAAATTGAGGTTAACTTGTTCATTGATGAGGATTCTAAGCCTGCATGCTTAAAGAAACAAAGAGGAAGCATTAGAAATCATCAATTAGGAGAGTACAATATGTCAAATACAGCTGCCAAAGGAAGGTGTATAAATTTTTTTCATTACATGATTTCAAGCATAACAACAGGTGTAGTTTTGGTGATTAGACCAACTGATAATAAAACTACATAATAATGAAGAAAAGACTCGATTACAAGACCAACACACACATCCAAGACCAACACACACATCCAAGATACATCTTAAGTATTTCAAAACCTACATATTCATGCAACAAAGCATGAACTTTGGCACATTTAAGTGACCTCGGTTACTAAATACTTTATATGAAAGGTGAAGCACACAAACAACGAAATACAAGTAATTACACTATTATGCCTCCAATCTACTCAATGCCCATCCTCTTTCTTCTCTCCACAATGAAATCATAGACTTTTTCCTGTTCAGGAAGAGACTTGGAAACACTTTCTTTCTGCATGCACCTCTTGGCCCAAGCTATAAACTTGGGGCACTCACTCTCTGTGTTAATGTTGCCAAAGATTTTATAGACTTTGAACCAACTGTAGAATGGAATAACTGCTACATCTACAAAACCAAACTTGTCTCCTCCAAAATAAGCCTTGTCTCCAAGCTGTTCCTCCAACAATTTAATGGCATCCATGAAGCCCTTCTTGGCAGCTTCTAGTTCTTCTCCTTTTGTTGTCCAAAGCTTCCTTCGTATATCATATATCTATTTGACATTTGAGAATAAACACACTCAATTAGACCATAAAATGCAAGAATGAAAAAGGGGAAGGACCACTAACAACCAATACTGACTACTATATATCACAGCTATACTAAAAGAGTTGTTAAAGATAATCCAAATGCTTTTTGTTGTTTGACATAAAAGGCACTTCCAGTCTAATCTCTAATAAACAGGATATTTTGCTACATATATATAAGGAGGCAGAGGAATACTATAAAAACAAAAGAACAAAACTTTCAAACAGGAAAAGTAGTTCAACTAATAGTAATGACCAAAGATTGGTTGTGGAGAATCTTGAAAGGAAAAGGTTCTAATAACAGTAGCTATTCCTATTTCCACTGTATGCATCTCACATTTCCCAATGACATCTAAAGGGTCAGAAATAATATTAGACGGCAACATGGTAGTAACCCAATTACATTATTGTATACTCAAAGCATATCAATAAGAGCAAAGGCAAAGAAATTACAAGTAACAATCACAAAAATTAACACAAAAGGGTACCTTCTTGTCGACCAAATCAGCCCAGAATCTAGCCTGTGCTCTCTGGTAAGGATCAGAAGGCAACAAAGGAGATCTATCATTCCAGACCTCATCAATGTACTGAACAGCAATGAGAGACTCACAAATGGGCTTGCCATTGTGAATGAGAACCGGGATTTTCTTGTGAACCGGGTTCATTTGGAGCAGCAGAGGACTCTTGTTAATCAAGTCCTCTTCTTTGTTTTCATACTTGATACCCTTCTCAGCAAGTGCAATCCTAACCCTCATCCCAAAGGGACTTGGCCAGAAATCCAGCAGAACCACCTCATCCGCCATTCTTATAGTACAAAAGTATGAAGAAATCACCAGAGCTAGAAGAATTGATTTGCAGTGAGAAGAAAAGTACAGTCCTGTTTATTTATAGTGGCTTTGGAGTGAATAGTTTTATGGACTTTAATATGAAATTGTAACTGAATCAATGCAAAATAAGCGCAACTTTTGTTTAGATGACTATTTTACGTTTTATGTGTACTGCAATGTCGTGGAAACCAAAGAGTATTTATTCGAGTGGTATGGATTTGATTCCGTTTAAGTAAAATTTTGTTTTCCAATCATTGTGAATATAAATAAATTTCTTTTATTTTATTTTATTTTTTATGGACAGAAAGCTAATGGCCAAGTTCTAGGACCTTCTAAGTTGAAAGGTAATCAATATTAGTGTTCCCGTGTGTCATGGCTTAAGTCAGCCAAGTATTGTTTTCTCTAATTCTTTTGGAATCTAATCTATTATTCAATTCCATGTAGAAATGTGATGTAAGCAATTACATCATGGTACCAACCAACTTCATCTTAATTCATTACCAAATTCAAAACTTGTTTTTTTTTGTTTGGAAAATATTTTAAAAATAATTCGGTCAGTTGAAAACATCATACTTCAATTAGTTATACTTTAAAAACCACAAATGATTTCAATTCGTCTGGCACAACCGATATAAATTCAAAAATATTAAATGTATTATAAAAAAATTCATTTGAAAATTCGAAATATTTTCGTAATAATCATATTATTTTATGAATAACTATAATATTCAAGTAATTATAGACTATCATTCACGAAACATAAATCATATTAAATATTTTAATTTTTCGGCAAAAATTTAAAAAAATTATTAAAACTGTTATAAATAATATAATTGTTATGGATTTATACCATATCTTAAGTACCTGTTTCAAGAATCCATTAAAGGATAATGACCCAATTATCCTAATAATATAAAACAGTAAGGCTGCTCAGGATAGAGCCTTTATCCAACAGAAAGAAAATTGAATCATACTACAATTAGGAGATCTACACAAGCCCAAGAGGTAACCCTTATAAATAAGAGATAAAAGACACCAGGTACACATTTTTTAACCTAATTACTATTATAGCCAATACTGTGCACACACCCACGTCTTGGCTATAAGCCTATTGTTTGTACGCAGTGATTGGAGTATTGGCTATAAGCCAACCTGGATACATATTTCTACGGTATCTCTGAGCGCATACCATACGGTATAGCAATACAGTTCGCTAGGACCAGACATTGGCGCCGTGAGGAACGATAAATTTCGATTCCCATTACACGATGACGAACACTCGTGCGACATCAAGCAATGCTCAACCCCCATCACCGCATCAATCTGCCATTGAGCATCTTCAACAGCTCGCCGACCCGATTTTGATGGATGTGTAGGTCAGAGAGGTCGGCACTGAGTCATTACACTTCACGGCCCGAAGCAACCCTGCGAAGGAGCCGGTACGTACCGCTGAATGAATAACCCAGAGCTGATGATCACATAGCTAACATTGCCTTGAATGCAATCCTTCAAAGGATGCAAGAGATGGAGAATAGGTTCCTGGCTCAACAGAAGTTGGATGCTCAAAGAACGAAGGCATTGGAAGCCGAGCTACGGAACCAGAATACTGAAGGTCGAGCTGGAAGAGAAAGCCAAGCTGGAAGAGAAGGCCGACCTACCACTGAAGGTCGACCTGAAGCTGGAGGACAAGAACACCGGAACCCAACAACTGAACAAGTTCAAGGCATTTACAACGAGAACCAACATGAAAACAGAGGTCAGGCCAACGACCAAGGAGATAACTATCTCCATGATGAAGAGGCTAATGACAATCCATTCACTCAGAGGCTCATGAACTTGACAATTCCGCCAAGGTTCAAAAGTGCCAAAATACCTCTTTACGACGGAAGTCAGAACCCAAACACTCACTTGGAGGAGTTCAAGATGGAGATACTGTTCAATGGGATAACTGGACCAAGGCCAGAATCTTTGCTATAAGCTTATATCCATAACCCACAAAAAAATTATTTCAAATTATAACTTCTCAAAATTATTAATTCCTTTCCATTAAGATAAATGTACAAGAGAGTGAGACAGACATACAATAAAAAGTTATATTTTTTTTCTTCGTGTCCTAATTTCCTTTCTTTTCTTCGTGTCCTAATTTCCTTTCTTTTCTTTCGATTATCTTTCCTGTCTTCTTATTATCTTTTAGTTTCATAACACGTTACGAGTACCATAGTCTCTACGGCATCAAACTCACCGTTTCCGAATTCTCTGCCACCCTCTCTCTTTTATCTCAATTTTGTTCTTGTGCGCCTTTGCACTTCAACACCACGCCAGATGGCGACCAATGCAGTCACTTGAACATCAATCTCCATGTGTTGTATTCTATTTAATAATTCACTAGCTGAAGTAAGCAGCATAACTTTCTATGGACCCCTATGTCGGCTTGCTTGTTGCTGAAAGCAAAAATTGAGTATTCTCCAATTATGTGTAATTATGAATTTTGCTGTATAATTTGCACATTTATAAAATATATATTTCTATGATGTTTGTTGGTTTATGAAATGCTTCAGTACTTGAAGATGCTGTTTTTGGGTGGTTAGTGAAGTTGAGGTTGGCTAATTTACTTTTGGTGGTTAGTGAACTCAGATTGTTTTAAATCATCCTTTTGCATCTAAAAATAAATAAATTCTCAAGTTTTTGTTATTTTTGCTCCTGAAGCATAATTTTTTTTTTATTTTGCACAAAAGGAGGTCTTAAATTTGCTCGTTAACGGATATCATGATGAGTGCAATTTGGTTAACTTAATTTATGCCGTCAAACACTATGATTCCATTTTAGTTTTATGCCCCAAGCCAAGGCGCCAGGTCTTTACCCGGATTTGGTGAAAAGTATGTCAGGGTCCCAATACGCAGATGAGCGAGCGTGGCGGACAAGCACAGCCCAGGAGTTAAGGATGCGATTGGGAAGTTGAAACATCAGAACTTTAACGGGTAAAATTGATGGAGTTAGCAGATGTTTTTGCTAGAAGGAAAGTGAATATTGTTCGTTTGAAGAAACTAAGTGGGCTGGAGAAAAGGTCAAGAAGTGGATGGAACTGGTTTCAAGTTATGGTACACAGGTATTAACAAGAGTCGAAATGGTGTTGGAATTATGATCGATAAAAATTCAAAGATAAAGTTGTGGACGTCACAAGGAAAGGCGACAGGATTATTCTGGTTAAGTTTGTAGTGGGAGATTTAATCCTGAATATCCTCAGTGTGTATGCACCCCCAAGTTGGATTGCAACCAATGGATAAAAGCCAATTTTGGGAAGACTTGGAGGAGATTTTGAGGGGAATACCTCGAGAGGAGAAGATTTTCTTAGGAGGAGATCTAAATGGTCATGTTGGTAAAAGCAATGAAGGTTTTGATAGAATTCATAGAGGTTTTGGCTATGGGACGAGAAACGAGACTGGAGAAGATATCTTGAATGTTGCACTAGCCTACGATTTGATGCTAGTGAACACATTTTTTCGAAAAAGGGAGTCACATCTAATCACCTATCATAGTGGCCAAAATCGTAGTCAACTTGATTTTTTTTCTGGCTAGAAGAGAAGATAGAACTTCTTGTGTCGACTGTAAGGTCTACCCTGGAGAGTGTGTCGCTACGCAACATAAGCTGGTAGTCCTGGAGGTTCGGTTCAACAAAGTACTTACAATGAGGAAGATGGCTCAAAACCCGAGGATAAGGTGGTGAAAGTTGAAGGAGGGAAAAGAGAGAGTTCAATGAAAGAATGTTGCACGAAGGACCTTGGGAGTTTGACGGAGGAGCAAATGCAATATGGAATGAGATGGCTATGTGTATTCAAAATATGGGAAGGAGGGTGTTGGAAGAAAGCAAAGAAAATGGATTTCATACAAAGGAAACATGGTGGTGGAATGGAGAGATGCAAGAGGCAATTAAACATAAGAAGGAGTGTTTTAGATCTTTGCATAAAAGTCCCAGTGAAGAGAACTGGAAAAACTTTAGATTGGTGAAAAAAAATGCTAAGAAAGAAGTGCGAGAAGCTAGAGGCAAGGTTTTCGCTGATTTGTATAAAAATTTTGGGAGCAAGGATGGTGAAAAAGGTATATATAAACTTGCAAAAATAAGGGATAAGAAAAGTAAAGACCTCACCCATGTTAGATGCATCAAGGATGAAAATCAAAAACTTTTGGTGAGAGATGAAGATGTAAATGAAAGATGGATGAACTACTTTAACAAGCTGTTTAATGTGGATGGAGATATAAGCGAGGTGGACTTGGAGGACGCTTATGACGATTTGAATAGAATATTTGTCCGCATAATTAATACACATGAAGTTAAGGAGGCTTTAAAGAGGATGAAGACTAATAAAGCCTTGGGACCTGATGGTGTTCCTATTGAAGTGTGGAGAGGCCTGAGGGATGTGGCAATAAAATGGTTGACAAATCTCTTCAATAAGATTCTCCAGACAAATAAGATGCTTGATGCATGGAGGAAAAGTATGATTGTGCCTATCTACAAAAACAAGGGAGATATACAGAATTGTTCAAACTATAGAGACATTAAGCTAATGAGCCATACTATGAAGTTGTGGGAGAGGGTTATTGAGCATCGCTTAAGGAGAGATACCAAGGTTTCTGTAAATCAATTTGGATTAATGCCAGGAAGATATACCATGGAAGCCATTTTCTTGATGCAACAACTAATGGAAAGATATCAAGAAAAGAAGAAAGACCTACATATGGTGTTCATAGACCTTGAGAAAGCATACGATAGGGTTCCAAGGAAAGTTTTGTGGTGGGTTCTGGAGAAGAAAAAGGTACCATCAAAATATGTAAAGGCAATCAAGGATATGTATGATGGGGCTACTACATGTATGAAATCTTGTAACGGAACATCCAGTTATTTCCCTATCCCGGTTGGTGTGCACCAAGTGTCGGCTCTAAATCCTTATCTCTTTACCTTAGTTATGGATGAACTAACAAAAGATATTTAAGAGAAAGTGACATGGTGTATGCTTTTTGCAGACGATATTGTGCTTATTAATGAGAGCAAGGATGGTGTTAATAGAAAACTTGAACTGTGGAGGAGCACATTGAAATCTAAAGGATTCACATTAAGTCGAAGCAAGACTGATATCTGAAGTGTGAGTTTTCTCTGGTAAGAGATGTAGACCAAGATCCCGTGCATCTAAGCGGTCAAGAGGTACCCAAGAAAGACACTTTTAAATACTTGGGCTCCATTTTGCAAAAAGATGGAGAGATTAATGAGGATGTAAATCATAGAATCAGAGCAGGGTGGAAGAAATGGCGCAGTGCATCTGGGTTTTCGTGTGACCGCAAAATCCCCCTTAAGTTAAAAGGAAAATTCTATAAAACAGCAGTAAGACCTGCAATGCTATATGGAGCTGAATGCTGGCCAGCACATAGGCAACATGAGCATAAAATGGGAGTAGCAGATATGAGGATGGATAAGTTAAGAAATGAAGATATTCGACGAAAGATAGGAGTACTACCAGTGGCTGAGAAGATGAGAGAACATAGATTGAGGTGGTTTGGGCACGTAATGAGAAGACCCCTAGATGCTCTCATAAGAACAGAAGTTTGTTACCAAGAGCTCAACACAAAAATAGGGAGAGGTAGACCGAAACTTACTTGGGAGAAGGTAGTAAAATAAGATTTAATGGAGAGGGATATAGATTGACGGACGGTATGCCTTAGAACGAAATGGAGAAAAGCTATAAGCATAGTGGAGGGTTAGACCCATTGTTATTCCTATGTTCTAGGTGGTCCCTTTTAAGTCCTTTTCCCCTTCATTTCCCCCTCTTCTTCTTTTACCTTTCTTTTTTACTTATATATATATATATATATATATATATATATATATATATATATTATTACTATTCTATTTATTTATTTTTATTTTTACTTTTATGTTTCTTTTTTTAACTTTTTTGTATTTTTCATTTGGGTTCATCTACCACCGACCCCAATTAATTTGGGATAAAGGTGTTGTTGATGTTGATCCTTGTAATGCTGGTTAATGTGTATGGTATATGCATCTTTGTGTATTATGTAGTTATTTGTTGATTTATTGTTGTTTAATTATAAACAAATTCTGTTTTTTTGTCAGTTTAAATCACTTATGATTTGGCTTGTCTAGATATTTGTGCATATAGGAAAGTTTGAGCTTATTTTTTATGCTTCGGAACTTGTTTACCCTTTTCAAATATAAAAGGTAGAAGGATTCGTAGTATGGATACTAAACGAATCGAATCAGGAGCCGTTTAAGGGTATTTGGCCCGAGTAATGACGACCTGAGTTTACATATCTGTTACGATCTAATAGATCGAGATGTCTAATCATAGATTGGTATGTTAATATTAGATTCTGTTTGTCCTCTCTTAGGAACCTATGAGGGAGGTATCCTAGAAATCAGTAGATCACTGTGCACTATAATATAACGACATAGTCACGATGTGGGGTGTAACACCCCGTGTATATCCGGTAGTGTTATCATTACATCGTACTAAACGGTGCTTAATTAAAAATGCGAAATATTCTTTTTCTTTTCAATTATGACGTTATTATCAATTACCATCTTGGTTACTTAATCAATTTCATAAAATATCGCCTGTATGTAAATTGCAATAAGACATCTACTGAAATACCTCAATATATAACTAAAGTGTGTATCTAAAATCACGGATCTACAACTCGTAGTCCAGACCGTATCCTGATACATTATTACAACTCCAAATAAAATAAGACATAAACAATACTATGTGTCATGGACAATCCCCATGCTCACCAAATAAACAGCGTAAACAACAAGTCTCACATAAAACTCCATAATATAAACTGAAGCTATAAGCATATAAGCAGCATGCAAATCCAGCATCCAACATGTCAGCATAAATAACAGCAAATCTAACTCAGCGCCGGCCTCTTGCTGCCTGAGGTCTCAACATTACCTGATCCTGAAATAAGCATTCCCCAAACGTGGGGTGAGATCTCTAAACAAGAAATCTCAGTAAGACAAGGGGTCCTCAAGGATCTTCCACCCCAAGCTCACTTACATGTGCAATATAAGTTCTAAAAGCATTTATATCATTATCAGTTCCAAAACTATGTAGTGCAACAGATATCTATGGCATGTGTGTTTATCACTATCTACTGGCCAGAGAAATGTAGGAATACGTCTATACCTACATGTAGTACAAGGAACCCGCTTGCACCTCACCCACAGCCTCACCCTCTTGTATGTTCCACATACTCAGGCTTACCGTATAGGTGGAACACCTCCATGCATATCAACAAGGCACTAACATACAATAGCTCAACAACATTTCCAAAACATCAAAAGCATGTAACACAACATGCATATACCATATCCCCATGGGACATAGTGGAACCACAACATGGCTAAACCGAGGACACGAAATCTTACCTTGCAAGCTCACTATCCAATGCCAAGAGTCCTCACAGCTCAAGTCCAACACACAACAGATCACAATCTGATATGGACCAAATATAAATCAATAAACATGTACCACATGTATACAAATTAAAGACAACGCCTTAACATTACGTTTTATGTCTTAAAGCTTCCAACAAAGCTACAAGCCCTTAATCACATGATTCTGGCTTAGTCCACTAATTATAGAAGTTCAACTTCATCAATCTAGGGTCCCCAAACCCCCAATAGCCTACGGTACACACACCACAGCTACTGTTCTACGAAATCCCAGAATATCCAGATATCTCACTGTTCATATCCGGATATGTAATATCCGGATATACAGATTCCCATATCCGGATATCCAATATCCAGATATCCCAAAACCCCATATCCGGATACCACATATCCAGATATCATATCCGGATATCCAATATTCGGATATTCAACGGGCAGATATCCAGATATTTCACGATAGAATGCAGCAACTGCATTTCGTGAAGATATCCTTCAAAGGTTGGGTTTTCACCGATTTTAAACACTTAAACATACATTTCTAGGTGTGTTAAGCATTACCCCACAACAAGTTATCATCTTTTAGCCTTAACATGCATCAAGCTTCCATTTTCAAGCATTAAAACTCAAGTTAAAGGTTGGTGATCATACCACAACTCAAAAACAGAGGAGGGAGATGCTCTTGGAGCTCAACACAGCCCCTCAAGTCTGACTCAAAGATGATGCACGAAAATGTACCACAAGATGACTCTTTTCTTCACAAAGATTGCTCCTTGGAGCAATGAAAAGGCAAGAACAAAGCCCCTAAACACTCTAGTCAACAAGACAACCCTCAAGGTACTCCAAGACAGCCTCCAAACTCAGAAAAATAGCTGGTCACAACCCTCACAAAGCTCACCCTCACCCCAACCAAGTGTTTGCAAGCTCAAAGATGGAAGAAATCAAGTAAAGGTGACACCTTGGTCAAGAAAATGGAGAAGAAACCAAGAGGCAGTATTCTGGTCAGTCACTCCTTTCTCCAGCCACGCACAAGGTAGTTATCTAGGGTTGTGTGCCCTTAAAAGCCATATATATAGACACTTACTCATTAAACACGCAGTATTAACTTTAATTTCTACGCTTAGCATTTTAATCTCAAACTTTGGATTCTGAAACTACACATTTTTCCAAGAATTATCATATTTTTATTATATTTTTTTAGCACCTTTCCGGTACGCGTTTTTCATAGCCAGTATCAGTTTCTGGCATCAGTTCTCATTATTTGGACTTGAAACTCGTTTTACAAGTCCTACATATTATTCTAGTAATTATCATGCACTTACATTAATTTTTCGGGATACTTTTTCGGTACGCATTTATACCGACTAGCAGAACCGGTATCTGGACTTTTCTTCCGAAAAACGACTTTTAGCATTCTTAATCACTTACCATAATTATTAAAGCCTCTTAATAGTTATTAGGATGAATTATGGAATCATTTTCTAATTTTGCATAATTAATTAATTAAAATTCCTTAATTAACGGTACGGGTTCTTACAAGGGGTATGTGCACAGTGATAGCTAAAAGAGTTAAGGTTTAGAGTGTGTGTATTTTTTTGGTTTAACCCTTTATTTATAGATGGTCTACTTGGCAGGAGTGGACTTTTGCGCCTCTTATGAGTATTAGGGGTCCAATTATTGATCTATTGATTCCATAGTAAAATTAGTATAATTAAGGAATATTTTCTTAATTCCCTCTTAGACGTTAGCCCTATTTGGGCCTTCTAGAATATGGGCCTTTGTCAGGTCCATAACAGTTGCCTCCCAGCCCAGCAGTCTGGGTGTCCAGGGTGCCGGGGAACATATTATGTTGTATATGCAACTTTAAGATCCCAGATTGAACTTTGAGCTATAGTGGAGATTGGCCAGGTATCTGAGTTTTTATTACCTTCTACCGGCTTTTCTTAGACATCTTCTTTTTCACTTGTCTTTGATTATTAATGCCGTTATCTCGACCTTGTTGACTTCATCATTTCTTGCTCATAACAGAGCTTTGAATTATATTACATAAGGATGAAAACTCGTCCAGGTTCTTGGTCCGAGCTTTATTCTTTCTTATTTCACTCTTTCTTTTGTGTGTGCTTCATAAGCCGGGAACTGAGTATGATATTTCAATACTACTGCTTCAACCTTTTGGCTGAGGTACGTAGCTCGGACTAGTTGACCAATCTTTTTGACTATCTTACTGAGGTATTGACTTATTAGGATTGTAGTTTTCCTCATTCAATTTGAATTATTGTATTGTTACACTATTGTCCCCAGTCTGAAAGTCTAGAACTCTGGGTTGTCGGACTGTATTACTTTAATCCAAGTATCTAATTGTCAGCAAACTAACTTTGCTTTTGTAATTTGCCTTTTTTTTGCTGATTTGGGGATTTTTGAGCCCTCTTTTAATTGATATGCCGGGGTTTATTCACAGTTCTTTGCTTATTCTATTTGCAAAGTTAAATTCTTCCTTGCTATAATTAATCCGGTTTTATATACCGTAGTTTTTATTTATTTGAACTTGACTTTTCCAGAATCTCACAGTGGTATCACTTTCTGTTTCAACCCAGCTGCGCATACCGTGGTTTTCACAGATTTTGACTTGACCGAAGTCATTTTGACGAAATTCACCTTTTTGAGTTCGACTCGCATTGTCGTGTTGTTTTAATATTTGAGTCCCGCTTCTTTATTGGTAACTTTATTATTTAAGCCCCTGCTTCTTTTGTGATGGCTTTCATATCTGAGCTCGACTTCTTTGGCCATGGTCTTATTTAACTCGACTTTTTCGCCTAATATTCTGAAGGTGTTTATGTCCTTCGATGTATTTTGCCCATATTTTCTATCTGCAGCTTCTATTTTTTGACCTAGCCAAGGTCGTGCTATTTGGACTCGACTTATGTGAGAAGCCATATCTACGAAGGTATCTATTTGTTCCTTCGTTTTATTTTAATCCAGATTCGAATGTCCAGGTCACATCGATTTTAGGCTAGGTTTCGCTAGAATCTCGTGGTGATATCGTCTCTCATCCTAGCCCGACTTCTCTGTCGCGGCATTCACAGGTTTTGACTTTAACCAAAATCATTTTGATGATATGCACTTCTCTGAGTCCAGCTTACCTTACCGTGATGCTTTAATATTTTAGCCCTGCTTCTTTGGAGTGGCTTTATCAAGTTGACTTGCAAGTCTTCAGTTAAGGTGGTTTTGTTCCCCTTCTATTTTCTATCCCGGCTTCGTATGCCGTGGTTTCATAAAGTTCAACTCAACTTTTTTCCTAAGTTTCAATTTTGAAGGCGTCAGATGACTTGATCAGTGTTGCTTTGATCTGTCTTCTTAAATCTTAGTTCAATTTGGATTACGGAAGCGTCCTCCCACTTTTCTCGAACTGGGCTTGATACCGCGATGCATGCACTATTCTTTTAGTCAAAACCGGATTGGATCCGTCTTCTATTTTATCTCAGATTGGATCTTGCTATATCCTTCTTTATTTTATCTCTGGTTTGTATCTCGCATCTTTAATCAACCATTTCTATCCCGGAGGGTCGGTCTCTATTTGACAACCATATATATCCCAGAAGGCCGGTCTTTATTTTTATCTTTATCTCGGATATAAGTGCAATCCTGTCGTAAGGATTACAATTCGTCTTCATATTTATATTTTAGATTGGGGTGTGATCTTACAAGATCACATCTCTCCAAATCTGTCTTTATTCTTTATAGTCGGGATGCATTTGATCTTTGATTTTAGTGTCCAAAGCTTTAGAACTTGGCTATATGGCCAATTTTCTTAACTGTTGAGGGCTATGGCCCTGTTGCTTTTTCTTTGCTAGAACATCTCAAGGAGGAGTGAATTTGCTAGATCATCATTTAATGATCTTTTATACCAGAGGTATGCTGACTGCCCAAATTTCCTTTAGATGTCCCAAAATTAAGGAGATAATACACTTGCAAATGGACTTCCCCCATTAATTGTTAGTGTGCTCATATCATTATCAATGTATTAAATATTGAATAAAAATTATGTATATGCTGATAAAAAGTTAAATACTGACTATCTGACCGTTGATGCAAATTTCTATTCATCTGGTCTGTAATTGCCTGCCGGTCAACTTTATATTTGCTAGCCATCACACTTGCTGGTTGGCTCGCTTTGCAAATGTTGGGGTCTTTGGTCCAGTTCTTTCACAGTTTTATATTTTGAGTATTTGATACTTTTATTTATTTCTTTCTTCGAACTTGGCTCTATGGCCGAATTACTTTATTTTTTTCTTTCTTCAACTTTATCTCGGATTTATATTTATCCCGGTTGAAATTTGTCCACATTCGTCTTCAACTTTATCTCGAAATTATATTTATCTCGGATTGGATCTCTCAACATCCGTTTTCAGCTTCATCTCGGATCTGTCTTCATCTTTATCAAACATTTTTATCCCGGAGGGCCGATCTTTATTCTGATTTGGCTTCTTTCGCCAAAGCCTTATGTTTACGGAGACAAACTTTGCCTCTTTGAATTGCAGCGCTACTTCTTTGGCCATGGCTTTTTAAATTTGGGCCCCACTTCTTTTGCGGTGCTTTTTTATCTGAATCCAGCTTCATTTGCCGCTTTCTTTTAATTGGAGTTTGTTTCTTCACAATCTGTAAAAGTAAAATTTCGACATCTTGATTTGAAGTTTGGGGAGGCGATATTCGCCTTTTTTCTCGAGCCTGACTTCTCTTACCTCGACTCTTCTTTCAGCTTGGCTTATTTCATCTAAGTCTTGTATTCATCTGTAATTGGAGCTCGAAATTTTGATCGGGCTTTTTCTCGGCTCGACTCTTCGGCTAAATCTTACCTAGGTGAATTTCCTTCCTCATTTGAGTGGATCTGGATCTCCTTCCTTTTTTGAAGGGATCTCCATGTCACCTATTTAATTATTACTTACATCGTAATAAAGTATGAAGAAGGCAATTAGCAATAATTTTGATTCAATCAACAATCAATAATTATCCAGTTGCAATCATGTAATAAACAATTATCCAGTTGCAATCAGCAATCAATGATAATTCAATCAGCAAATTATAATTGACCATATTTTATGCTATCTGATCTGATTGAGCACCCATCATAAAGCTCCATGCTCCCCAATTTTCTTGATCTTCTTCTATGCTACATGGAACTTAGGAAACATAGCCTTATTGTGAAACCCGTTGCTCCTTTTGTCATGATAATATTCAAAATATTTGCCAACCTGCTTTGGCCGACAATAATAAACACATGTATAGCAATGTTGACAAGCTTTCAAAATTATGCATTCCGCATAACAGTGCTTATAAAAATTTTGTCCAGCAAGAATGTCATATGATAATAATTTACAGGATATAAAAGTAAGGAGAATGATGTTTCGCTGTTATTTTGTAGCCATCTTGCTTGCGATAAAGAACGGTTCTTGCAGTGGGAGGAACATAAACCAACTCAGGTCTTTTTAATTTGGCCTGGTTCCAGCGTGCTATTCTTACGCTTATTGAAATATGATCCCGGTTTTGGTCATGATGCCGAATTGTCGTAACTATTGAAGCCCGATCCTGGCTCTGGTCATGACTTGGCCGGGATGCTTAATGTTGGATGTTAGCCAAGATGCCTATTGAAGCCGGCTTTGAATTTCAATCCAACTCCTCTTCATTCTGCATATCAATTACCCATCTTTTGCTTGGAAAAATTATTAGTGGTTACAAACAATAATGTCATCTACGTGAGTAGATTATGTCATATCTCGACAATTGAAAATAAATAAATAAAAATTAAAACAAGAGAAATTATCTCCTTATCTGACTTGTATTTCCAAAGCCAGTGTTCTATGAACTTCTTTTACAATGCACATGGTATTGCAAACATTTTGCAATATATTTCCTGGTCCAATCTCCTTCAATATGTTATCAAGTAGGTTTAGAAACGTGTCAATCACAATGAAATTTTAGCAGCATACATTGTCTCCAATAATGCTCTAGGTGCTATCTTTAAGAACTAGAATTACATCCCGTGTTATCTTTGTTCCTTTTGGCAATTATATTGAATTCATGTGACTCTAATTTCAGCAGCATACATTGTCTCCAATAATGTGTTTGACAGGGCTATTGTAGCACGTTTTGTTGCTTAGTTTGTAGTCATTATTTTTCTCAACATTTGATGTTGGAATATGCCACATACTAGTGCGAGAATAACTATAAGCCAAGTGCAACTTCAAGTGTATGCACACTACAACAGAATCCATTATATCATATACTTTTAGACCAAAAGCAATTTATTCATAATGCTCACTTCTCTTTTGTTAAACCATAGCAAAATATAGCCTAGCATAGCAATGTTGACTTTAAGGGAGCGTTTGGTACGAGGTATTTTGTAGGAAATAAAAGTAAATAAAAGATACAAAAAGGTTGAAAAAAGAAGAAGAAAAGTAAAAATAAAAATAAACAAATATAATAGTAAATATATATATATATATATATATATATATAAGTAAAAAAAAAGGGGAAAAGAAGAAAAGGGGGAAATGAAGGGGAAAAAGACTAAAAAGGGACCATCTGGAACATAGTAATAACAACGGATCTAACCCTCCACCATGCTTATAGCTTTTCTCCATTCCGTTCTAAGGCATACCGTCCGCCAATCTATATCCCACTCCATTAAATCTTATTTTACTACCTTCTCCCAAGTAAGTTTCGGTCTACCTCTATCTTTTTTTGTGTTGAGCTCTTGGTAACAAACTTCTGTTCTTACGGGAGCATCCAGGGGCATTCTCATTACGTGCTCAAACCACGTCAATCTATGTTCTCTCATCTTCTCAGCCACCGGTAGTACTCCTACCTTTCGTCGAATATCTTCATTTCTTATCTTATCCATCCTCGTATAACCATACATCCACCTTAACATCGTCATCTCTGCTACTCCCATTTTATGCTCATGTTGCCTATGTGCTGGCCAACATGTAGCTCCATATAGCATTGCAGGTCTTACTGTTGTTCTATAGAATTTTCTTTTTAGCTTAAGGGAGATTTTGCGGTCACACAAAAACCCAGATGCATTGCGCCATTTCATCCACCCTGCTTTGATTCTATGATTTACATCCTCATCAATCTCTCCACCTTTTTGCAAAATGGAGCCCAGGTATTTAAAAGCATCTTTTTTGGGTACCTCTTGACCACTTAGATGCACAGGATCTTGGTCTACATCTCTTATCAGAGAAAACTCACCCTTCAGATACTCAGTCTTGCTCCGACTTAATGTGAATCCTTTAGATTCCAACGTGCTTCTCCACAATTCAAGTTTTCTATTAACACCGTCTTTGCTGTCATCGATAAACACAATATCGTCTGCAAAAAGCATACACCATGGCACTTCCTCTTGAATATCTTTTGTTAGTTCATCCATAACTTAGGTAAAGAGGTAAGGACTTAGAGCCGACCCTTGGTGTACACCTACCGTGATAGAAAAATAACTTGATGTTCCATTACAAGCTTTCACACATGTAGTAGCCCCATCATACATATCCTTGATTGTCTTTACATACTTTGATGGTACTTTTTTCTTCTCCAGAACCCACCATAAAACTTTCATTGGAACCCTATCGTATGCCTTCTCAAGATCTATGAACACCATATGTATGTCCTTCTTCTTTTCTCGATATCTTTCCATTAATTGTCGCATCAAGAAAATGGCTTACATGGTACATCTTCCTGGCATAAATCCAAATTGACTTACAGAAACCTTGGTATCTCTCCTCAAGCGATGTTAAATAACCCTCTCCCACAACTTCATAGTATAGCTCATTAGCTTAATGCCTCTATAGTTAGAACAATTATGTATATCTCCCTTGTTTTTGTAAATAGGCACAATCATTTTTTTCCTCCATGCATAAGACATCTTATTTATCTGAAGAAACTTATTGAAAAGATTGGTCAACCATTTTATTGCCACATTCCCCAGGCCTCTCCACACTTCAATAGGGACACCATCAGGTCCCAAGGCTTTATTAGTCTTCATCCTCTTTAAAGCCTCCTCAACTTCATGTGTATTAATTCTGTACACAAATCTTCTATTCAAATCATCATAAGCGTCCTCTAAGTCCACCTCGCTTATATCGCCATCCCCATTAAATAGCTTATTGAAGTCGTTCATCCATCTTTCATTTACATCTTTATCTCTCACCAAAAGTTTTTGATTTTCATCCTTAATGCATCTAACTTGGGTGAGATCTTTATTTTCTTATCCCTTATTTTTGCAAATTTATACATACATATTTCACCATCCTTGCTCCCAAGATTTTTATACAAAGCAGCAAAAACCTTGCCTCTAGCTTCTCGCATTGCTTTCTTAGCATTTTTTCTCGCTAATCTAAACTTTTACAAATTCTCTTCACTGGGGCTTTTATGCAAAGATCTAAAGCATTCCTTCTTATTTTTAATTGCCTCTTGCACCTCTCCATTCCACCACCATGTTTCCTTTGTATGAAATCCATTTCCTTTGCTTTCTCCCAACACCCTCCTTCCCATATTTTGAAAACACTTAGCCATCTCATTTTATATTGCATTTGATCCTCCATCAAACTCCCAAGGTCCTTCGTGCAACATTCTTGCATTGAACACTCACTATTTTCCCTCCTTAAGCTTCCACCATCTTATCATTGGGTTCTGAGCTCTCTTCCTCATTATAAGTACTTTGTTGAACCGAACCTCCAGGACTACCAGCTTATGTTGCGTAGCGACACACTCTCCAGGGTAGACTTTATAGTCGACACAAGAAATTCTATCCTCTCTTCTAGCCATAAAGAAATCAATCTGACTACGATTTTGGCCAATATGATATGTGATTAGATGTGACTCTCTTTTTCGAAAAAATGTGTTCGCTAGCATCAAATCGTAGGCTAGTGCAACATTCAAGATATCTTCTCCAGTCTCGTTTCTCGTCCCATAGCCAAAACCTCCATGAATTCTATCAAAACCTCCATTGCTTTTACCAACATGACCATTTAGATCTCCTCCTAAGAAAATCTTCTCCTCAATTGCTTTATATATTTATATAAGAAATTATAAGAAAGAAGACATAGCTGGGTTCTGAGAGCTAGTGAGCTTTTCATTGAGGGACCCATGTTTTCTAATAGGACCCATGTTCTTGTCTCTGATCCCCCATCTTCCTATTGTTTCTCATATGCCGATTAGAATACACATAAAGAAAAACAATGTTAAACGTTATGAATTTTATGAGTTCTCCTTCTTTTTTTCCTGGAACGATAGTGTTACGCTTCTTGGATCTTGGCTATAGTGATGGAAGACATCATATCTATATGGACCTCGCCGTCTAGACATTATGCCAGTTCAAAAATAGACCAGGTCTGGTAAGAGAACCCGGTTGGTTGCCACTGCTATTCGCGGCATTATTCTAGCTAAGCTGCCAACCAATGTGAAGTTAGAGACCGTGGTACGTAAACAACCCATGATGCGTCAGGTTGGACTCCAGTGGATGAAAATGCACTCGAGGGTTAGTAACGAAATAACCGGGGTGACTAGATTATTTCCCAAATTGCTCTTGAAGGAGATGCCCGGCAATTCCGATTTAGGGTTCAGAAACCGCAGAGGATTATAGATCAGGGCCATGTTTGTACCCTTCATACTAGGGTTTGGTCGGCTATTGTGCGTTCATCGTAACCGCTGTAAAAATGGCACTGGGAGATTGCCATGTAAACTGCAAAAAATGGCTATATGTCAACACCATAATTTTATGTTCATTATGCTTTTCATATTCCATAATTTGCAATCTGATTTTGGTGGGACCAAGTGCATCTAATGGAGGCTGACTTGCTTCTTTATTATATTTCATATCAACGAAAGTCACGGACCATCAATTTGTATTCCTGGACCATTTCTTTGCCTTAAAATATGCAAGCTTTCATGTGGTCCCCACGTGATTAATAAAGTTGAATATTTTTGACATTCAATCATAATCCACCGTGGTGATGATCTCAGACGATGAGATAATGGCACTTTTAGGGCACGCAGGGAGATCCGCAGTGGTGGCTTCGCGCTTTATTGCGTGCTTCACCATGGATGGGAATCGACGTTCATCTGATACTCATAGACGGCGTCAATGTTACTATTTGATAGATCGCGAGGTCCAATCATAGATTGGTATATTAATATTAGATCTGTTTGCCCTCTCTTAAGTACGTAAAAGAGGTACTCTAGAGATCAGTGGATCACTATGTACTATAGTATAACGACATACTCAAGACGTGGAGTGCGGAAACAATGACAACTAAAAGAGAGAGGGTTTAGACTTATTTGTCTAACTCCTTATTTATAGATGAGTTATTTGGCAGAGTGGACTTTTGGGCCTCTTAGGAGTAGTGAGAGTTTAATTATTGATCCATTGTTGTCGTAGTAGGATTAGTATAATTAAAGAATATTTTCTTAATTTCCTCTTAGCCGTTAGCCCTATTTGGGCCTTCTAGAATATGGGCATTTGTCAGGTCCATAACAATGTCTAAAATTAGTTGTTGGAACCAGACTTGAACTTGTATAAAAACTCGTTTAATAAAAAGGTCTTAGAGTTCAATTCAAAAGTTCAGCCTTAGAGCTTCTCAGGCAGACCTAGTATATTAACTTTTATTTTTATTTTATATTTTTTATACTACTCATAATAGTCCTCTCTCTCCTCAACCCATTTAATCCCATTTTATTAGTTGAACAGACTTTTTGAATGATTTTGTTTAATATTATGTTGTTTGAATATATATTGAATTTATGAATCTTTGTGGAATTATTAGCGTTGTTGATCGTATATTCTGTTTGAATAAATTTTTGTTGTCTTATTTATCTTAACAACCTGAACCAGACTTTTATTTTTTATAAATAAGGCAGGACACAGGCTGATAATTATATTCATAACAGGTAACAAGCTAGACCAGACTAACACATTTAAACATAAACTTAACCTTTTAAGATCAAAACCCGACCTGGATCGGCCCGTTAACACCTCTAATTGGGAAGGAGTTTAGAAGGAAGAAAAGGGTATAAATGAGAGAAAATATTAGCTTTTCTGGTAAGAGACCACGAAACATGATTGTGCTCCTAGATCACATTAAAAATATTTGTGACTTAGGTAAGTTATAAATAAAATCTGTTTGTTTTGGTGTTTGGGCTTGCACAAATTTTCAAACTATTGGCATTCTTTACAGTGGCGGACCTAAGAAATTAAATGACAGGGGGCAAAAATTTATATTATTCAGTGTCAGTTTTGGTTCAAATGATCACTTTAAGTATGCAAAATATCTACTAGAAAGAACATAATAAAATTATATAATTATTTTAGACATAAAAAAGTTTTGCTATAATTTTCATATAATTTTCGTAAAATGTATCATAATATTTTGCATCTGGTGACAGTTTTCCAATGCACCCTCTATTTCATGAAGAGCTAGCAGCCGTACTCGAAGAACAATGTGCTAGAGGAGGTTGTGTGGGGTTATCTCAAAACTATCTACCAAAAAAATATATTTTCAGTATTTAATTTATTTGAATTATCTATATCTCAATAATCTTAGCATATTTCAATTATTTGATATGGACCCAAATAATTATGTTCTTGCCAAAAAAACAAAAGAAAACCATGTGCAGTTTATCCTTCAAAAGCATGCCATTTGGATACTTCACCCGCCAAGTAATAATAGCACTTTATCATGTCTGGTTCCTGATGCTTTCAAGAAGAACCCATTTCCATTTTTATTACAAGTTTCCATCCCTAGTCACTAAAATCATCTTTACTATTCAAGTCTCTTTCGCCACCACATCACATATCCACATAAGCATTTATAGGTGTAAAGAACCTTGAGATACACCACCCCAAAAGCTAGCTCAAAGGGTGGGAGTGCCCAAGACCTTATAAACCTCACATTAGTTGCCCATACAACCAATGTGGGACTATATTTCTTAACACGCCCCCTCACACGAGAGCCCACTGGGCTTGAAGGGTTGACAACATACAAGCCCACCTACATGTGAAAATTCCACTACAAAGAAAGAGGGAGACGGTGAGATTTCGAACGCTCTGATACCAGAGTTAAGAACCTTGAGGTCACTACCCCAAAATCTAGCTCAAAGGGTGGGAGTGCCCAAGGCCTTATAAACCTCACATTAGTTTCCCATACAACCAATGTGGGACTATATTTCTCAACACGAACGCTCTGATACCATGTTAAGAACCTTGAGGTCACCACTCCAAAAGCTAGCTCAAAGGGTGGGAGTGCCCAAAGCCTTATAAACCTCATATTTGTTGTCCATACATTCAATGTGGGACTATATTTCTCAACAATAGGAATACAATTTGCGATACATGAAACACAAATATACATGCATGCTATAGTTCGACCTTAACACCTTCAACAAAATCAACCCATTTCTTTATTTCTTCTGTTAATCTCTCCACACGCTCATACATTGAGTAGTACCGGTCAAATTAATGAGAAAAATTTCATTCTATGAAGAACGATGACCATAAATGCATAAATGGATTAAGATAATTCTCTTTTTCTTTTCCTCTTCATGTTTGATGACTCAGAAAAATGAAGTTATCGACCAAAAAATCTACGCTTAGAACTGAAGGTCCGAAGTTATCGACCAAAAAGTCTACATTTATGCACTACATTATGTAATATCCTTGTTTTTAAGTGTAGACCATATCACTGAGAAGTCATTTTCATTTATAATCATTCCTTTTTTATCATACTTTTAAGGGGCATGTCCGCCCTGGATTCTTTAAAATGAGATACTATGTATGATAAGTTATTTAATTGTTTTATTTATCTTGATTTTTGTAACACGCCGTGTATACTCGAATTGTTATCATGATACGATATTAAGCGCAACTCAATTAAATGTGGAAGCTAACTTTTTACTTTCAATTATGACGTCATTATTATTAACCAAGTTGATTACTTAATTCTTTTTCAAAACATTGCATGTACGTAAATTGCAATAAAAGCTAACTACACTGAATAACCTCATAATATAATTAAGTGTGTATCTAGTCACAGAACTACAACACGTAGATCGAATAATATCCTGATACAATTATACAACTCAAATCTAATTAACATAGTCAAGTCAACGTGGCATGAACAACTCCCATGCTCACCAAATAAATAGCATAATCATCAAGTCTCAAATACCATAGTCATAGCAGAAGAATCAAACATGATCATATAAGGTAACTAAATCATCAAACATATATCAGGCAGCTCGGCTCCGGCTTCCTGCCGCCCGAGGTCTCAACTCCCGAGGTACCTGAACCTGAAAATGTGCCCCAAATGTGGGGTGAGATCTCTAAAAAGAAATCTCAGTAAGACAAGGGGTCTTCAAGGATCTCTCCACCCCAAGCTCACTTACATGTGCAATATAAGTTCAAAAGCAGTATAATAATATAAGTTCCAAAATCTGTGCAATGCAGCATATAATCATGTCTTGTGTGTTAGAATCCTACTGGCCAGAGAACTTGTAGGAATTACATACGTCTACAACCTACAATAGTACAAGACGCTACTTGTACCCACCCACAGAATCACCATCTTGTATGACGCCACATACTCAGGCTTACCGTCTAGGTGAAACAACACATACATATCATAAGACATTTGCACACTACAAGAAAACTGGTATTTGGAGGCTGTTTATTCGAGGCGGTTTCACTTAAACCGCCTCTAATTGATGCATAGAGGCGGTGCTGACAACAGTTTAATTGATTTGAGGCGGTTAACGTGAAACCGCCTCCAAATGTATATTAGAGGCGGTTAAAATAACCGCCTCCATTTACCATTCAGAGACGGTTACATTGAAACCGCTTTTAATTGCTCCCTTTAGAGGCAGTTAAACCATAACCACCTCCAAATGTATATTAAACTCTGTTAAAATAACCGCCCCCATTGTCCATTTAGAGGCGGTTGAGATATAATCGCCTATAAATGTAGCAATTAGAGGCGATTTCAATGTAACCGCCTCTGAATGGTAAATGGAGGCGGTTATTTTAGCCGCCTCTAATATACATTTGGAGGCGGTTGTACGTCAACCGCCTCAAAATATACATTAAAGGTTGTTAAAATAACCACCTCCAAAGCATATTTAGAGGTGGTTCATGATCTATCGGACAGTGATATCCAAAGAGAAAAATCTATTTGTTCAGTCGTTGGATCGTCCTCAAATTTGGTTAGTGTGTTCTTCTCTTGTAATACTTTAATCTAATAGTTCAGATTTTTAAGTTGAATTATCTGGTGTTATATATAAATTTCTAAAGATGACTGTTGCACATTGAAAAAAACCATCTCACCTTCACTTTGAAGTCCCACATTGGATGTCACTTGTTTCTCTTTCTCCATTCCCTTCTATATAACAACCCACACTAACACACACATATACAAAATTTAATAAGTTATTTATATTCAACTAATAACAATTATATTAATTTTTAAGAATAATTTTTTTTAAAAAAAAATTATTTTAACTAATCACTATCGAAAGTTATATTAAAAATAAAAATTTAAAATAAAAATTATATTAACTTTTAAAAGTAACAATTTTAATATTTAAAATTTATATAATTTTAACCATTTGGAGGCGGTTACACGTTATTTGGAGGCAGCTATATAACCGCATCAGATTGTCTTTTGGAGGCGGATTTTGAGGCGAATAAAATAACCCCCTCAGATTATCTTTTGGAGGCGGTTAAAATAACCGCCTCAAAATATGTTTTGAAGGCGGTTAGAATAACCGCCTCAGATTGTCATATAGAGGCGGTTATTCCAACTATTTCTGAAAACTGCCATATTTTGCCTTGCAACGGTGGTAAACGAGGCAGTTTATGAACTGTCGATTTAAGCATTTAGAGGCGGTTTGAACCGTCTCAAAATGCCAATATAACCGCCTCTAAAAACCAATTTTCTTGTAGTGGAACTTAACAATTTAATAATCAATCATCATTTCATAAAAGCACACCATGTATATAAACCATCCTTCCATGAGGTATGGTGAAACCAACAATAGCAAAACCGAGGACACGAAAGCTTACCTCGCAAGCTAACAATCCAAGCCAAAGTTCACACTAGCCCAAGGTCCACAAACAACACTCTCACAGTATGTTTATAACAGAAATAATCATTATTATTCATAGCCTAACGTTTTACTAAGTGTTTAAGGCTTTCCAACTTGTTTTAAGTGATTTTAGACTAATTCTGCAGGAGGTATTCGAATACTCCTTGATGAGTATTCGAATACTCCATTTTTCCATAAAGTATTCGAATACTTTCACTAAGGTATTCGAATACCACATGGTATTCGAATACTTTCACTACAGTATTCGAATACTACTCAGTATACGAATACTACACTGTGCTATCCGAATACTTTTCTTCCCAGAAAGTATCCTGCTACTCCTTCAATGAGTATTGACTACCTGCTGATGAGTATTCGAATACTCCACGAAAATTATTCGAATACTTAGCAGACAAAATGCAGAAACTCGTGCAGCCTCTGCATAATCCCATTTTTAAGGGTCCAAATGCGATTGGGAGCCCAATAACTCCACAAATAGAAGTCCATTGATGTATTTTAAACATAGTTAATCAACCTTTAACTCATATAATCAAAGTTTCCTCATTTAGTGGCTTAACCAAGCTAAAATCATGAATATACAAGGGAGGTGATCATGGTATACCTCAAGCTTCAAAAACTCCGAAAATGGGACAGATTTGGAGCCTCCAACACAGCTCCAAGATTCTGACTTTGTAAAGCTACGAATTTGACACACAAGCTTGGCCCTTTATACTAAAAGGTGACTTCTTGACACCACCAAAGACATGAACATGGCTTCCACAATGAGAACTCACATACACAGCCACAAAACCCCTCAACTCAGAAGCCTAAACTCAGTAATGAGTGGCCTCACACCCTCACAAGGCTTGGTCCTACACACCTAAGCTATTTTGGTGAAGGAAGTATAAAGATGATCACTTTGGAGGGTTCAAGGAAGAAAAAAGTCATGAAATTGTGGAGAAGGAGGGTAGCAGTAGCTGAGTATTCAGAATAACTCACGTAGGCAGCCACAATATGGCCTAGGGTTATGTGCCGTTAAGCATTTATAGTCGTTTAAGTTTTAAACACACTGTATTAGCACTAATAACTACACTTATCATTTTAAACCCAAACCTTAGATTTTGAACCTAGCCATTTTTTTTAGGATTTTTCATATTTTTATTTTATTTTTCGCAGCACTTTGCCAGTATGCATTTTTACATAGCCTGTATCAGTCCTGACGTCAATTCTCATTATTTCGACTCCAAATTTGTTATGCTACTCCTAGATATTATTCTAGTGATATATACATACTTTTCATAATTTTCTGGGATACTTCATCGGTACACACTTATACCGTGAGGCAGAACCGGTATCTACACTTTTCGTCAGAAAAGCAACTTTCAGCATTATTAAGCCCTTATATTAATTATTAAAGTCTTCTCATAATTATTCTAGCTCAATTATGGAATTATTTCCTAATATCCTAATTATATCATTGAAATTCCTAAATTAACGGTGCAGGTTCTTACAATATTCACATTGGTCATGTGTTATTTGGATTGTTTAATGTTTGCTGTTATCACGACTAATTGGTTTTATTTTTGACAATTTTTTTAAAGTTGATGGGCCCATATAATTTATGTTCTAAATTCAATTTGCTTAATTTATATTGGATCTAGATTTCTAATTTTGAATTTGATGCATTTGTGTATTATTGTATATGGTGTGATACCACGAGATTCTAGTCTTTAACAATCCTAAATTAGTACCATGGAAATTAAATGAATATTTGAAAAATTATATATCCTCCTACTCTACAAGTAGGAGTGAGTGCCTTCTACTGCAAGTAGTAGTGAGTGCTTGAAAATCTTTATTGGGAATTTGAAAAATTATATCATCCTACCCTTGAAGTAGTAGTGGTAAAATAATATTAAGCATTTAACAATGCATATTCACCTACTCCTATAGTAGTAGTGAGTGTTTAAAAAATAATCTTATATGGTATTTGACCGCCTATATACTCATGCTCCTGAAATAGCGATGAGTGTTTTGGTAATCCTTATTATTAATTTAAGAATCTTTATTATGTTAGGGAAAATATTGAAAAATCAAAATTTCACATTCTTGATGTGAGTGGAAATAATTATAATTTTAGATTCGTTGGTTTAAAAGTATTGAATGAAGCAAATGTCAAATCTATGAAAAATTATAGTTACTTGAGAGTTTGAGGGCTATGAGCACAAGTAATGATATAACCCTTGAAGGGATGATATAAAATCTAAACATTGGGATTAATCATGAAAAAGAAAGAAGCCAAATGAAAGCGTCTAATGAAATAAATATGGCTAATTAAAATAAGGGCAAGCATGGTGAATATCACACTATTGAAATTAATCCATCCGTTGAAGCTAACAATATATTTGTTGACTATTGCTCTTGAAGTAGCACACACATATTTAAGTTAATGTTTCTTATTATTTTATTTTATAGTGATTTAATTCATTTCTTAATTTTTAATTTTATTTAGGATGATTTAATTGTTGAATATTATTGCGAAACATAATTTATCTTACATTGAGCTTGTTAATTTTGCTAACTTCTTAAAGAAGTTATATTTTATATATCCCATAATGATTGCACATAGGCAATAATTTTTCTAGTCATCATTTTTATATACATATGATATACTTCCTGAAGAACTGTAACTCCTGACCATCATAGACAAGATCTGACCAAATTAAGAATAATTTGAAATAAAATAACAAGAGAAAATATTTTGTCAATTTCCTATATTCAAAATGATTTTGATGCCTCCATATGAAATTACACATATTGATATGGACAAAACCAATGTTAATACAAATTTGGTAGTACGAAATTGATTGAAAGCTCTAGAAGAGCCAATCTATAATTTCCATGGAGGACCAAATTGGCTATAAATAATATCACATTAAGACCACAAATGGTGATAAAATTAACTATTACTACTACAAATGTTGAAGGTAAAGAAATGTGTATCAGAAAGAAAAATTATCTGTTTTTCTTCCGACTTGTTCTACACTAATATTCGCATGATTGAAAAACATGCCTTGGTAAATCAAAAGGATATTAATTATAATAGCTTTATCATTTGGCATAATCGGTTGGACCATCTTGGATCAAATATGATGCGAAAAATTATTCAAAATTCATATGATTATACATTGAAGAACCATAAAATTCTTCAATTTATTGAATTTTCTTGTGTTGCTTGTTCTCAATGAAAATTATACCAGCTAAAGTTGAGATTCAATCTCCTGCATTTTAAAATACATATAAGGTGAAATATACGGGCTCATTTACCCATCATGTGGATATTTCAAATATTATGAATTTAATAGATGCATCCACAAAATGGCACATATATGTTTATTATCATTTCACATCTTGACACTTGTAAGATTGTTTGCTCAAATGATAATATTAAAAATATAATTCCTAGATTATGTAATAAAGACAAATCGTCTTGACAATGCTGGTAAATTTATATATCAGGCTTTTAATAATTATTATATGTCAATAGGAATCACAGTTGAATAGCTTGTTGCTAATGATCATTCCTGAAATGGTTTAACGGGTTAATTATCAAACATCTCCAATTAATAGCTAGATCATTGCTTATGAGAACAAAGCTCTCATTTCAAAATGGAGATATGTTATTTTATATGGTGCATTACTTGTACGCATCATGCCAACAAGTTTTCGTAAAATCTCCCCATTACATTGGCTTTTGTTCAGGAGCCAAATATTTGTGATCCTATAATTTTTAGATGTGCGATTTATGTTTTAATTACTCTACCACAACGCACAAAGATGAATCTCCAAATATATTTGGGAATATATGTTGATATGAATATCCTTATATAATATCTTGAAATATTGACCGGAGATTTGGTTAAATCAATATTTGATTACTATTATCAGTCTTTCCATCACGAGGGGGAGAGAACACAAATTTGGAGAATATAAAACACATTATCATTATCTCATATAGATTCTCGCACAAAACAAATAAATATGAGAAAAAGATATTATACATAACTGCAAGATGATTTAACTGACCAATAAGTCTAATATTCTAACTGTACATTCTCCAATTAACATTGATTAACTACATTTAAAACATGAAAAAATAATTGGGTCCAAGGATAAAAATTCTCATAATGAGGAATGAAGCGAATGATCAAGATAGTCATAATATGCAGACAATTGTTAATCCTAAGGACATAACTTTCATTAAACCTCGAGGGACGTTCAGATACCTAAAAAAATAAAAATGAAGAGATCTCTATTAGTTATGTCATTACATGAAAAAGTTGGAACCATAAAAATATAGTTATCGACAATATTTTCGCAAATAATGAAACAAGATGAAGATCTTGAAGCTAAATTTGTTGATGAATATAAATAAAAAAATAATTGCAGACAATTGTTAATCCTAAGGACATAACTTTCATTAAACCTCAAGGGAGGTTCAAATACCTAAAAATAACAAAAATGAGGAGATCTCTATTAGTTATGTCATTACATGAAAAAGTTGAAACCGTAAAGATATAGTTATCGATAATATTTTCGCAAATAATGAAATAATGAAACAAGATGAAGATCTTGAAGCTAAATTTGTTGATGAATATAAATAGAAAAATAATTGGCCAAAATATAACGCAGTTTAGATTTAAAATTTTTGGACCAATAATTCAAACAGATTAAGGTGTAAAGCAAATGGGTTACAAATGTGCGAAAATGTAATGACAAAAATGAAGTCGTAAGATATAAACACGATTTGTAACACAATAATTTTCGCAAAAGTATGGAGTTTATTATATGAAATATATTCTCTTATAGTGAATACGATTACCTTCAGATATCTTTTTAGTCTGGCAGTACATAAAAAATTGACATGTGTCTAATGTATGTTATTATAGCCTATTTATATGACTCAAAAATATGGAGTTTATTATATGAAATATATTCTCTTATAGTGAATACGATTACCTTCAGATATCTTTTTAGTCTGGAAGTACATAAAAAATTGACATGTGCCTAATATATGTTATTATAGCCTATTTATATCACTCATTCAATCGATAGTAAAATTTATATGAAAATTCCAAAAGTATTCAAAATGGTTGAAGTATATAAAAATTCACGGGAAATTTGTTGAAAAAAGTTTCAAATATCATTATTGAATTAAAGAAATAAATGCGTATGTGGTACAATCGCCTTAGTAGAATATTTATCTATCAATTGATTTATATAGAGAAGATTTTAAAGATATTTTATATGGATAAATAACATCCATTGAGTACCCCAATGGTTGTCAGCTCAATTGACGTAAATAAAATATTCATTTAAACCCCATAAAAAATAATAAAATTTTTCTTAGTGCCATATCATAGTCAATTGAGACAATCTTATTAGCGTATAATAAAGGGTGAATATACAAGGGAGAGTGATGAAATTATTATAGTAAATGTTTGACTTTTGAACCTCATATATTCTTCCTGTTATTCTTACATTTTATCTTTCTTATTTGTAAGTCAATTAGACGGATTTAATTCTTCTTCGATACGAAGATACTTAAATGATGCAGGATATTTATCTGAACCACACAGACAGATTCCAAACAAGATTTTGATCACAATTGGAAGCACAATTATTTCATGGTATTCAACAAATTTGTTCATGAGATAATTTGGCAGACATTGCTTAATTCAAGTTTTAAGAAGTTGATATATAAGACTGAGATTCGTATACTCAAGAGACGTAAAATGATGTTATTATTAGAGAAAATGAAATATGTGTTGCACTCTTTTTTCCTTCATCAATATTTTGTCCCGTTGAATTTTTCTGGTAAGGTTTTTAATGAGGCAGTTTGTGATACATATTATTAAAAATGTGTACTCTTTTTCCTTCACTAGAATTATTTTTCTATAGGATTTTTTTAGTAAAATTTTAAAGAGGTACATTACTTTAAGGTCATCCAAGATGGAGAATTATAAATAATATACTTATCTCGATGTCCGTATCCCAAAGACATTTTCCCAATTGTAACTCAATTATTAATTCCTTTCCATTGTAACTTACAATATATTGAGAGACATGTACAAAAGACAGACATCTACAATGAAAAGTTATCCTTTTTCTTCTTGTCCTAATTTTCTCTCTTTTGTTTCTTCTTATTATCCTTTAGTTTCATACCAAAAAAATTTTTATTGACGATAAATTTAACGTTTTTTAATTTGTAGGAATTCTTAAAAATCACGTCAAGTATTAATGAGGCAGTTTGTAAGGGAACAATTCTTAGGAATTCTTATTATCCTTTAATTTCTAATTTTCTTTTTCTATAAACTAAAAGAAACTAATTCAAAAGAACACATCAAGTATTACATAAGGGAACAAAATCTAACTCCTAGAGGCTCACGAAACAAACAAAAATCTTCCTACTTTGCATGCTCTGTATGAAAAAAAAATAACAATTGGCACAAGATAATATTTAACAACATCAATAAACAATACAATATTCTGAAAAGATATTATTAAAAAATAATATTTTTCCGAAAATAAAGAAATAAAATAATTAATTAATTACTATTTTATATAATAAATTTGATATTTTTAAATTAATAAGTATTACAAAAAATTAATGGACAATAATTATTTATTATTATTATTTATATTTACCCAAATAATTGATTTTTAATTTTTAATTTAATAATAAAATGAGAAAATAAAGATGGAAGGAGAAATAAAATTTAAGATGGAATACGATTCAGGCACCTGACAAAATCGCTCAGCAAGACTTAAAAAGGCCAGATTGAAAACAAATAATAATAATAATAATAATAATAATAATAATAATAATGTGTGGGATAGATTGAAAAGAGGTTTAGAAAAATGGTATATTTTGGTTTGGTGAATTGAAATTGAGGTTAACTTGTTCAATGATGAGGATTCTAAGCCTGCATGCTTAAAGAAACAAAGAGGAAGCATGAGAAATCATCACTTAGGAGAGTAGAATATGTCAAACACAACGGCCAAAGGAAGGTTTATAAATTATTTTTCATTACATGATGTCAAGCATAACATCAGGTCTAGTTTTGGTGATTAGACCAACTGATAATAAAACTACATAATAATGCAGAAAAGACTCGATTACAAGACCAACACACATATCCAAGATACATCTTAATTATTTCAAAACCTACATATTCATGCAACAAAGCATGAAGTTTGGCACATTTAAGTGACCTCGATTACTAAATACCTTATATGAAAGGGGAAGCACACAAATAACGAAAGACAAGTACTTACACTATTATGCCTCCAATCTACTCAATGCCCATCCTCTTTCTTAAGTCCACAATGAAATCATAGACTTTTTCCTGTTCAGGAAGAGACTTGGAAACACTCTCTTTCTGCATGCACCTCTTGGCCCAAGCAATAAACTTGGGGCACTCACTCTCTGTGTTAATGTTGCCAAAGATTTTATAGACTTTGAACCAACTGTAGAATGGAATAACTGCTACATCTACAAAACCAAATTTGTCTCCTCCAAAATAAGCCTTGTCTCCAAGCTGTTCCTCCAAAAATTTAATGGCATCCATGAAGCCCTTCTTGGCACCTTCTAGTTGTTCTCCTTTTGTTGTCCAAAGCTTCCTTCGTACATCATATATCTATTTGACATTTGAGAATAAACACACTCAATTAGACCATAAAATGCAAGAATGAAAAAGGGGAAGGATCACTAACAACTAATACTGACTACTATATATCACAGCTATACTAAAAGAGTTGTTAAAGATAATCCAAATGCTTTTTTTTGTTTGACATAAAAGGCACTTCCAGTCTAATCTCTATCAAACAGGAAATTTTGCTACATATATATAAAGGAGGCAGAGGAATATTATAAGAACAAAAGAACAAAACTTTCAAACAGGAAAAGTAGTTCAACTAATAGTAATGACCAAAGATTGGTTGTGGAGAATCTTGAAAGGAAAAGGTTCTAATAAAAGTAGCTATTCCTATTTCCACTGTACGCATCTCACATTTCCCAATGATATCTAAAGGGTCAGAAATAATATTAGACGGCAACATGGTAGTAACCCAATTACATTATTGTATACTCAAAGCATATCAATAAGAGCAAAGGCAAAGAAATTACAAGTAACAATCACAAAAATTAACACAAAAGGGTACCTTCTTGTCGACCAAATCAGCCCAGAATCTAGCCTGTGCTCTCTGGTAAGGATCAGAAGGCAACAAAGGAGATCTATCATTCCAGACCTCATCAATGTACTGAACAGCAATGAGAGACTCAGAAATGGGCTTGCCATTGTGAATGAGAACCGGGATTTTCTTGTGAACCGGGTTCATTTGTAGGAGCAGAGGACTCTTGTTCATCAAGTCCTCTTCTTTGTTCTCATACTTGATACCCTTTTCAGCAAGTGCAATCCTAACCCTCATCCCAAAAGCACTTGGCCAGAAATCTAGCAGAACCACCTCATCCGCCATTCTTATAGTACAAAAGTATCAAGAAATCACCAGAGCTTGAAGAAATGATTTTCTGTGAGAAGAAAAGGTATAGGCCTGTTCATTTATAGTGGCTTTGGAGTGAATAGTTTTAGAGATCTATTTTTACATTAGATAATTAATATTTCATATAAGACAGTGGAATTCATTATTCAAAAAAAAATATATATTAGATCCTATTATTTTGTTAACGTTACATTAGATAAATATCTTATTAAAAAAATAATTATTTTCCATAATTTTATGGACTTTAGTATGAAATTGTAACTGAATCAATGCAAAAGAAGCGCAATTTTTTTTTGGATACAAAATAAGCGCAACTTTTGTTTAGATGACTATTGTACGTTTTATGTGTACTGGAATGTCGTGGAAACCAAAGAGAATTTATTCGAGTGGTAGTTGATTCCGTTTAAGTAAAATTTTGTTTTCTAATCTTTGTGAATATAAAAAAATTCTTTGGAGCTGTTAGCCGCGGCATCTTCTCGGATTTTTTATTTTTTTTTATTTTTTATTTTTATGGACAGAAAGCTACTGGCCAAGTTCTAGGGCCTTCTAAGTTGAAACGTGATGTCATGGCTTAAGTCAGCCAAGCATTGTTTTCTCTTATTCTTTTGGATTCTAATCTATTATTCAATTCCATGTAGAAATGTGATGTAAGCAATTACATTATGGTACCAACTTCATCTTAATTCATTACCAAATTGAAAACTTTTTTTGGAAAATATTTTATAAATAATTTGGCCAGTTGAAAACATCATACTTCAATTAGTTATGCTTTAAAATCACAAATGATGTTGAGATATATAGTCTTATATTAGTTGTATGTGTAACTAATGTGGAGTTTATAAGGCTTTGGCACTGCCACCCTTTGAGAACCCTTTGAGCTAGCTTTTGGGGTGGTGTATCCCAAGGTTCTTTACATGGTATCAGAGCCTCGCCGCCCCCCCACTTTCTCTTGTGACTTTTCTTAGCACAGGTAGGCTGGGCCTGTTGCATTGTCCACTCTTCAAGCTCAATGAGCTCTCGTCTCGTGTGAGGGGGCGTGTTGAGATACATAATCTCACATTGGTTGTATGTGCAACTAATGTGGAGTTTATAAGGCCTCGGGCACTCCCACCGCACTCCCCCTTTGAGCTAGCTTTTGGAGTGATGTATCCTAAGGTTCTTTACAAATGATTTCAATTCGTCTGGCACAACCGATATAAATTCAAAAATATTAAATCTATTATAAAAAAATTCATTTGAAAATTCGAAATATTTTCGTGATAATCATATTATTTTTTTATGAATAACTATAATATTCAAGTAATTATAGACTGTCATTAACGAAACATAATCATATTAAATATTTGAATTTTTTCTGCAAAAATTTTAAAAAATTATTATAACTGTTATAAATAATAAAATTATTTGGATATCCATAACCCACAAAAATATTATTTCAAATTATAATTCCTCAAAATTATTAATTCCTTTCCATTAAGGTAATGTACAAGACTGTGAGACAGACATACAATAAAAAGTTATATTTTTTTCTTCTTGTCCTAACTTCCTTTCTTTTCTTTCGATTATCTTTCCTTTCTTCTTATTATCTCTTCGTTTGATAAAAAGTTATATTTTTTTTCTTCTTGTCCTAATTTCCTTTCTTTTCTTTCGATTATCTTTCCTTTCGTCTTATTATCTTTTAGTTCATAACGCAGTTTAAATTTAAAATTTTTGGACCAATAATTCAAACAGATGAAGGTGTAAAGCTATTGGGTTACAAATGTGCGAAAATATTATAAGAAAAATAAAGTCGTAAGATATAAAACACAACTTATAACACAATAAATTTTGCAAAAGTCTGGAGTTTATTGTATGAAATATATTTTCTTGTAGTGGATACAATTACTTTTAGATATCTTATTAGTTTGGCAGTACATGAAAAATTGACATGTGTCTAATATATGTTTTTATAGTCTATTTATATGGCTCATTCGATCGACAGTGAAATTTATATGAAAATTTCAAAAGTATTTAAAATGATTGAAGCATATAAAAATTTACGGTAAAATTTGTTGAAAAAAGTTTCAAATATCATTAAATGAATTAAAGAAATAAATACGTATGTGGTACAATCGCCTCAATAGAATATTTATCTATCAATTGATTTATATAGAGAAAATTTTAAAGATATTTTATATGGATAAAGAACATCCATTGAGTATCCAAATAGTTGTGAGCTTAATTGACATAAATAAAATATTCATTTAAACCCCATGAAAAATAATAGAATTTTTCTTAGTGCCATATTTTAGTTCAATCGAGACAATTTTTTTAGGGTATAATAAAGGGTGAATATCCAAGGGAGAGTCATAAAATTATTAAAGTAAATATTTGGATTATCAAAAAAAAAAAAAAATGACTTTTGTACCTCATATCTTCTCCTCTTTATTCTTACATTTTATCTTTCTTATTTGTAAATCAATTAGCATGATTTAATTCTTCTATGATATGAAGATACTTAAATGATGCAAGATATTTGTCTAAATTAACCACACACAAAGGCAGATCCCAAACAAGATTTTGATCACAAGTGGAAGTACAACTATTTGATGACATTCAACAAATTTGTTCAAGAGATAATTTGGCAAACATTGCTTAATTCAAGTTTTGAGAAGTTGATATATAAGACTGAAATTCGTATACTCAGAGATATAAAATGATGTTATTATTAGGGTGAGTAAAATATGTGCTGCGCTATTTTTTCCTTTATCAAGGTTTTGTTCCATTGAGTTTTTCTGGTAAGGCTTTTAACAAGGCAACTTGTGATATATATTATCAAACATGTGTACTCCTTTTCCTTCACTAGGATTTTTTTTTCTATAGGACTTTTTCCTAGTAAGGTTTAACAAGGTACATTACTTTAATGGATATCCAAGAAGGAGAGTTATAAATAATATATATAATTATGTGGATGTTCGTAACCCAAGAGATATTATTCCAAATTGTAACTCCTCAAAATTATTAATTCCTTTCCATTGTAACTTACAATATATTGAGAGATGTACATGTACAAAAGACAGACATATACAATGAAAAGTTATTCTTTTTCTTCTTGTCCTAATTTCCTCTTTTTTCTTTCTTCTTCTTATCCTTTAGTTTCATACCAAAAATTTATTATTGACAATAAATTTAACGCTTTTTAATTTTTAGGAATTCTTAAAAATCACATCACACAAGTGATAAGGTTTTTTTTATAAACTAAAAGAAACTAATTCAAAAGAACACATCAGATATTATATAAGGGAACAAAATCTAATTCCTAGAGGCTCATGAAACAAACAAAAATCTTCCTACTTTGCATGCTCTGTATGAAAAAAAAATTAACAATTGGCACAAGAAAATATTTAACACCATAAATAAAAAATACAATATTCTGAAAAGATATTATTAAAAATTAATATTTTTCTGAAAATAAAGAATTAAAATAATTAATTAATTTCTATTTTATATAATAAATTTGATATTTTTAAATTAATAAGTATTATAAAAAATTAATGGACAATAATTATTTATTATTATTATTATTAGTTATTATTTAACTAAATAATTAATTTTTAATTTAATAATAAAATGAGAAAATAAAGATGGAAGGAAAAATAAAATTTATGTAATAGAAGAAATGAAAAATATTTCTGCACTTACTGCAGATAAGTTATCTGCATCTATTCTCAAAATGACGTTTTTTTGGTATTGAATCTTAAAAAATTATAAAAATAAAGACTATTATAACTCTGAAATAAATTAAAATTATAAAAATATCATTATTTTCGCCCAAAACGACGTCGTATTGAGCTTACTGCAGATAAGTTATCTGCAGTGCAGAAAAAACGAACCCTGTAAGAAAATAAAGATGGAAGGAAAAATAAAATTTAAGATGGAATACGATTCAGGCATGTGACAAAATCGCTCAGCAAGACAGAAAAGGGGAGATTGAAAACAAATAATAATAATAATAATAATAATAATAATAATGTGTGGGATAGATTGAAAAGAGGTTTAGAAAAATGGTATATTTTGGTTTGGTGCATTGAAATTATGGTTAACTTGGCCAATGACGAGGATTCTAAGCCTGCATCACTACAAGAAAAGGAGTAATTTGCGGCGGTGCAATTACCATTTTGACGCGGTTCAAATCGTCGCTAAAAACGTAGGGCGACGATTAACCAACCGTCGCGAAATCAATCGTCGCGAAGGAATCAACGACGGTTGAAACTAACCGCTGGAACAACCGACGCGATCAACATAACGACGGTTAGAAAGGCGGTGTGGCCGCCACATAATGATAGCTGAATTCACTGTGTAATACTATTAGAGGCGGTTTCTAACCGCCTCTAAATAAGTCACGTGTCATTTAGAGTCGGTTATAAACTGCCTCTGTATTTACTTTTGGAGTCGGTTGAACACAGCCCCTAAATAAAGAACCTGTCATTTGGCGTCGGTTTTAAACCGCCTCTATATTTCATTTTGGAGGCGGTTGAACACAGCCCCTAAATAAAGAACCTGTCATTTGGCGTCGGTTTTAAACCGCCTCTATATTTCATTTAAAAATTAATAAATTTTTTGCATATGAAATATTTCAAAAATGCAATTTTTTTAAATTTGAATAATAGTGATTTGTTATTATTTTATTATTGAAATACTTTTTATTTTATAAATTTATTCAAATATTTATTTTGCCATACACAATTTATTAAAATATATCCTAAGTTTTATTACTAGCAATGAAACCATGATGACATGTCGTCCAAATATAATTAAAATTATTAACTCAAAAGGATCATTCATAAAATATAAAATGTTATTTATCATAATGTTCAAAAACATCAAACCTGATGTTTTGCACTATCATCTAAATAAAAAATATAGATTACAAAAAAGTCTAACAAAATATCATCAGATAGTATTGTAGTCTAAACCAAAAGTAAAGATCACAAAAAAGTTCAACAAAATGTATTCCCAATAGAACTATAATCTACACACAAAATAGTAATCCCAAAGTACTGTTGTAGTCTAAACAAAAATTAAAGATCACAAAAATATCCAATAAAAAGTCATTCCAAAGTTTTCAAAATATGTAGAATTTAAATGTCATCCATGAAAAAGTCATTGGGAAGAGTTGCTAATCCTTCATTTTGACCTTGTTGTGCGGATGATATGTTAATATTTGGTGAAGACCTTCTAATACCATTTGAGGATTCCAAACATGAAACCTACAAATTATAAATAAAGACAATATTTTAATGAGAAATAAAAAATTCTTAATCGATAATATTCAAATTGGAACAAATTACAACTGCCATAAATTACAAGTACTGCAAAGGCATTTCAATCAACATAAATGTACATCTTGCAAGCTACATTCATTAAGTATACTTGTATATTACAACTAATAATCACAGAGTAGAGAAGGGCATGAATCTAAAACACTGGCGATAATGTATGCCCTTCTAATAAATTATATAAAGTCATAATACAAGCAGATGGAGCACCAATGCTATAAATGAGTCAGCATGTGTATGTGAGAAATTTAATCCCTTCACTTTGCATTTGAACTACTCCATTCCATGAAAAAATAATTAAAAACTAACTTGAAAATAATTGTAGTAGTAAAGCAAATTAACCACGAGTAACTAGTTAATAATTTAATTATAATATGTGATAATTGTCAATCTTTATGAATTTATAATTACGGTTTTTTTTGTTTGCCTACAGATACATTTATGACAAAATAGTATAAGCAATGTATTATATGATAGAAAGATATAAGACATAAAACATAGCCAATATGAGACAATCTAAGAATGAAATTATAAAACAAAGTTATCTCTATAAAATAGACACAGAAACATCCAAGGAACAAGTCAGTTGGGATGGCGCTAGCAATGATGATGAATAGGTGACAAAAGCAAAGCAACAATAATTGCAAAGAAACAGAACAAAAAATACCACCTTTAGGCATATTCACTAAAAGGGATCCCTCTCTCAAACATTTTCCTTTAATTCGAGTTATGCAAGTCACATTCCTAAGGCCTATTGAGACTTAATGGCTTAAACCAATTTTTTCACCTATATTCACTTAATGAATTTACATAAATAAATTAGGTTCTCATATAAACATATAACTTTGGTGTGTACTAAGAGTTTCACAAAAAAAATTTACAGCTAGAAAATATGCCTATTTAATAATCTTCATCTAGAAAGAGACTATTTTGGGTCTCTTAAATGACAATAGATCGAGTACTGAATGTTTTACCTAAATATAGTGTCTTCCACTACCTAAGTAAATTGCCTTAGAGAAATATTAACATGCTTGATGTCCTTATCGTTAGTTTTAGAAACTTCAAGGAAAAGAAATGTAAAATATGGATTTGAATACTTGAAATAAAATAAAATAATTTACATAACTATAACCAAGCCACCAAATCTGATTGCCAATTATCCTCTTACCAAAATTGCTAGCAAAATCCAATAAGAAATGCTAGCAATATTTTATGCAAAGTATGATAATAAGTTGCAAATGAAATTTTTACTTTAAAAGGGTAAAATTTGCATGAAAACATGAAAAAAATGATATAAGAGAATCTCTTACATGAGACTAAGGAATAATTTCATTCACCATACAGGAAGGTGAGTGTAATCGTCTCCTTGTCTACATTCGATGTCTAAAGTTAGATCAACCCGCCAAACCTGCAAATATTCATACAAAAAAAAAGGCATTCTTAGATAATATAAATGGAATTCAAAATGCAACCAACAGATCCTTAACAAGAATAAAGGATAGGTAAGAGAAACTAAATCAGTTAAAATTATATAAACGTGCATCTGAATCCCAAAAAAAATACTAGAAGCTGCTAAAAGATGTTAAACATGGTTTAAAAATTTGTGATGGTCTGACATCTTGCATCGAAGGACCTGTTGGTTGCAGAAACACATATATATGCTGAATTGGATGGACTTGGTGTCAAAATATGAGCACTGTGCGCTGCTCCACTTTCAAGTATTAGTCCCTGCAGAAATAATAAGGATATTGCCTAGGCCTCATACTGAATCGTGGTTTCCGAGGCATTCCTATAAATCCAAATACTCAATGACAATAAGTAAAAATAGTAAGAACAACTAATCAATTGAATCACATAATGAATTCATAAAACATTGTTGATAACTTACAAAAAGATAGCAATATTATGCATGAATTATCCATAAATAAAATATGAAAAACAAAAATAGCATCAATGAACAATTTATCAAATGTGAGACGAAATTGTATAATACTATTATTACATTGGTTTCAAAATACACATTATCCAATTTAGCCTTCACTAGTCATGTCGTTCAGTATAACACTTTAATCATTGTCATGTTCATTAACGGTCAAAGTGGGATTTTCATCATCTACATCAGGTCTTGCTAACTGAATATGCAAAGCATCATCTGACAAAATTTGTTCCAAGTTTTGGGATGGATATGGCTCAATGGATGGCATAATGTCTTCTTCATCTTCACCCATGTCGTACAAATCTCTTGGTTTCAAATGAATAGGTATACTCCAACCCTTTTCTTTCTCATCATCCACAAAATAAACCATTTGAGCTTCAGATGCTTTAATGTATGGCTCATCATCTTCATTTTCACCTGTATGTATTAGTCTGGTAAAATTAATTGAAGTAAATCCAAGATTATCTTTCTTGATGCCTCTAGGATTAGTGGTATTAGCCCATTGACATTTGAACAAAGTAACTGAAAAAGCAATTGTAATTGATCTCTATAATGTCCATCAGTTTCCCATAGTATAGGACATCTCCAAACCTCATTTGACTATCACTATTACTTGAATAACTTATAGTTCCAAATGTACCAAATACCCCACTATTTTGTGTTTTCAAGCCTCGATCTCGTGTCAAGGTTCGAAATTTGTACCCGTTCACGTTGTATGCACTGAACCTTCTAGCTTGACTGATTGGACCTTGACCAAGAAAAAGCATAATATCTTTATCTGATTCACTCAGTATGTCAACATCTCTAACAATCTACATATGAAAATAGTTAATTAAGATGTTATCACAACATAGACTTTAGTTAATATATGCATTATTCACGGATATAGTGAGAAATGTACTCACTCGTTTAGAGAACCATTCAACAAACTCTCTATGAACCTTCTTATCAATATGAGTAGGATTCCGTGTACGGGGTCTGAGCTGCCTCCGCACCTCAGTTCGAAATTCCCTGCACAAGATTATGAAATTAACCCATAGCTTCGAAGTAATTGCAATGATTGAAGTGTGATAATTACTTACTGGAGATATGGATCAACTGCCGGACAATTAATTAGGACATGTCTATGTGCTTGCAATATTTCTGTTGGTGTGAGGTTGAAATATGAAGAACCCCCAACCGGCTTCCCTACTTGGGGAAACAATTCATGTACTCGTGTTTTTGGCAATTCTTGATTTGGGGCATCATCAACACGACTTGGACGATTAAATCTAGTCTCAATATCATCTAGGTACCGTGAACAAAATGTCAGAATCTCTTGCATTAAGTAACCTTCTGCTATAGACCCTTCCGGTCTCGCCTTGTTCTTTACATAGGACTTCAATTGTCCTAAGTATCGCTCTATTGGATACATCCACCGATAATGGACAGGGCCTCCAAGCTTAGCTTCATCAACAAGGTGAACGGTTAAGTGAACCATGACTGTGAAGAATGAAGGGGGAAATAACATCTCCATATGGCATAAAGTGAGAACAATTTCATTTTGGAGTCTTTCTAAAGTTGTGACACTCAACACCTTACTACATATTTGTTTATAGAATGAGCACAATTCAATTAAAATCCTTGACACTTGTTCAGGCAATGCAGTGCGCATGGCCAATGGTAGCAGTTGATGCATCAATATATGACAATCATGACTTTTTAGCATCCCATTGAATCGAAGAGGCTCCACATCAATGCAACGAGAAATGTTGCTTGCAAAACCATCTGGCACGCTAATATTCTTTAACGTACATAAAAATGCCTTCTTGCCTTGATTGGTCATTGTGTACATTGCTGGAGGATATCTGCCATTTGCATCTGGCCAAAGGTCAGGCTTACAATCCCATTCTTTAAGGTCTTTTCGAGCATTCATGTGATCTTTGGACTTTGCACTATCATTTAGCAAGGTATATATAATGTTGTCACACACATTCTTTTCAATATGCATGACGTCAAGATTGTGACGCAACAAGTTGTGCTCCCAATATGGAAGCTCAAAAAATATGCTTTTCTTTCTCCATTGTTGAGTCCCGACCTGAGCAACACGTCCACTACCACGTCTTTTCCTTTTTCCTCCAATCTTTGGTTTCCGACCGAAAGTCACATGAACATTTTGAACTTGTTGAAGAATATCAGTACCAGATAATATTTTAGGTGACTCACGGAGCTCTTGCTTCCCATTAAAGTAAAGCCTATTCAACCTAAACTTGTTTCTTCGATCAAGAAAACGCCGATGACCCATAAAACACCATTTTTGACTATAAGGAAGTCGACAAGGTATAAAATCAAAGTTGCATACTGGACAAGCTAATCCAGTGTAGGTGTTCCACCCAGACAAAGTTCCAAGGCCAGGAAAGTCACTAATAGTCCACATTAATGCCGCATGTAGTTTGAACATCTCTCGGGTAAATGAATCATATGCATCCACACCATCGTGCCATAATTCCTTCAACTCTTTGATTAAAGGTTGTAGGTAAACATCAATGTCATTTCCAGGCATTCGCTTACCAGGTATGATTGTTGACATAATAAAAGAAGTTGACTTCATACACACCCAAGGAGGGGTGTTGTATGGAACCAATACAATTGGCCAGATGCTATAATTAGAACTCATGTTACCAAATGGATTAAAACCATCAGTAGCTAATCCAAGACGTACATTGCGTGGGTCTGATGCAAATTCAGTATTGATTGAATCAAACCTCTTCCATGCTTTAGAATCCCTTGGATGCCTCATAATTTCGTCATTGTTATCATCCATGGTGTGCCATCTCATATCTTCAGCAGTCTTGGATGATAAAAACAACCTCTGTAATCGTGGCTTCAATGGAAAGTAACGAACAACTTTTGCAGGCACCTTATTCTTACTCTTCCCACCATCAGATTGTAAAACTTGACCACCCACATCCGTTGATTTCCATCTGGACATCTTGCAAACTTTGCAACTTTGCATATTTTCATCATCCATACCCCAATAAAGCATACAGTTATTTGGACAAGCATGTATCTTTTCATAATCCAAACCCAACTTTGAAATAGTTTTCTTTGCCTCGTAGAATGAAGTTGGCAACTTTGCATTTTCAAATGCATCTTGTAGTAGCTCCAATATCATTGTAACAGCCTTGTTAGTCATCCCACAATAGCATTTGATGTGATACAACTTCAGCATAAAAGAAAGTTTTGAATATTTCTTACATCCTTCGTACAAAGGTTGTTCTCCATCTTTTGCTAATTCAAAGAAATCTTTATCTTCATTTGATGTGGTTCCACCATCTTGGGCAATGTCTTCATTTGTGTGAAAGTTGTGCTCATTCTCATGGTGAATATCAACTCCAAATGCATCATTTATCATGTTTTGTATCGGATCTTCATCAACCAAGTTGTCTTGTTCCACATTTGCAAAATGTGTGGCATTGACATTACTATTTTCCTCCATCCTTGACTCACCATGGTAGAACCAAAAAGTGTATCCTTCAGGGAATTGTTTGCAATCACCATACCCACCAATAAAAACACAGCTTTTTCCAACTTTAACGTTTGATTCTGAGCTGAGCTCGTGTAATTGATTAGCCATAACCAAAACAATAAAAATAAAAAATCGAACTTTACTTTTTTGTAACTCAGCATGTCAAAGTTGTTTGTGCTCAAAGTTTCTGTCTTTGTTGAAGTGCCGCGTGTATATCATTTTTTTGTTCGTGGTTTGTTTTTTGGGTCACTGGGTTGGGTGAAGTTTTTTGTTTTTGTTTTGCTGTATCTAATGGTAAGTGATAGTTACCCGAAGATGATGTCAGATGTGGCGATTCGATCGATGTTGAAGAAGCCTGATTACAACAAGGATTTGGGGGTTCTGGGGCAGCAGCAAGAGGCGAGTGAGAGGGAGAGAGAACTCGCGAGGTTGCGAAGTGGGTCGGCGCCTCCCACCGTTGAAGGGTCATTGGCGGCGGTTGGAACTTTGTTCGATGGCGGCGATCTGGTTGCCGGTTTTGGTTGCGGGAGGGGTTTTGGGAGTGAGGAGGAATCATAAAACCATCTACAAGAGGCAACGTGGAAGATGAGATAAGTTTGTTAAGACTCCCGTCGGCTTTCTCTGCGCCCTACCAAGAAGAGTCGTCATTTGAATGCTAGGTATGAACTATACCCAACGCGCGCACACATATACACCCATGTTCACACACACACACACACACACACACAAACACACACACACTTATGCCTACACATGCACACACATCTGCACACCCACGTGTGTGCGCACTCTAGCACACATACACGGATCAGTGGGTAATCCAGAAAAATTAGTTATGTCTGCACATTTATTTGTGCCTACACTTGCAGACACATGCACAAGTGTGGGTTCGCCATACGCGCAAACATACACACACCCCTACTCACACACAACTATAAATGCCCAAGTGCACATCCACACACACATGGGCAATGCACACCCACACTTACAACACAATTTTAGTAATGACCATTATTTTGGGGTGAGATTGCATAAGTTAGGGATGGATTATGAAAAGTATAGTAAATATTTTTTTTATATTACACATGACTTTGAAACTTGCCACATATTATATCATTTTGTGTTAATTTTTATGAATTTAAATTCATTGTAATTATAATGATTTTATTAAAATTACGTTTTATCCCTTTTTTTGTAAACACATTTTATCCTTTTTTATCTATTAATTAAAATCTTTTTTTAAGACTTATTTTTTCAAAAGAAAGCATTTCAAAGTTTTTATATTTCTTTATAAAATACAAATTTTTATTAGTTGAAAAAAAATAAAAAAGATATAATATCAAAAGATATATAATTCAAATACAAAAATTATTTAAAAATTACTTTAATTTAAAATTAGTATATATATATATATATATATTACCTTTTCTATAATTTTTAATATACTTGTTATTGTGTCTAGCTTATGCCAACCTCCTTCTTGGCACTATACATGTGTAGTTATCCTTCACAAAATATGTCCACCTCTATTGTAATCTCCTTATTACATGAATAATCGTGAATTAACATGTCTTGTACACGTGAAATGATATGAACAAACTCCCGAAATAGATATCCATGAACAATTATTACTCAATATAATTACATCATTGCCTTTCTGGATTTTGTCCTAGCAATTAAGTATTGATCATTCTAATTTCCCCGACCCATATAGTAATTAGAGCAAGTATTATATAAATTATGTAACTAATATTCAATATCAGTGTTATATATATATGTCCATTATAGTAATGACCTTTTGGCGATAGACATACTCAACAAAATTAGGGCAATGTATAATGTGTTCGAATACAACTAAGTGCCATTATGCGCAAAGAATGTTCGCAAACAACAATATTCATGTTGGTTGAAGAACGTCGTCTTGTTTTACACTCTGCGTCGGTTGTAACCGACTTTAAATAAAACATTCTGCGTCGGTTGAAAAACGCCGTCTTGTTTTGTATTCTGCGTCGGTTGAAACCGACTTTAAATAAAAAATTATGCGTCGGTTGATAAACGCTGTCTTGTTTGTATTCTGCGTTGGTTTGAACCGACTTTAAATACAACATTCTGCGTCGGTTGATAAACGCCGTCTTGTTTGTATTCTGCGTCGGTTTGAACCGACTTTAAATACAACATTCTGCGTCGGTTGATAACCGTCTCTAATTTCCGTCGTAGAATTATCATATTCAACAAGGGTTCAGTTGACCGTCGACGTAACCGTCGTTGTAACTTATTCTATGACGGTTGGAGGCCAACCGTCGCAAAACATCCGTCGCAAAACACATATTTTCTTGTAGTGTTTGTGGCATAGAGGACTTGGTCATCCTTCTCGACATTATCTTTCACTGCTTCCTTTTATTTCAAGCTCGAATAATGCTGGTTTTTGTGATGTATGTTTTAGAGCTAAACAGGCTCGTAGTCCATTTCCAATAAATAAAAAACGCAGCTTGCATACTTTTGATTTAATTCACTGTGGTCTCTGGGGTCCTTATGCTACTGTATCCTTCACTGGTGCTAAATATTGTTTGACTATTGTGGATGATTACAGTCGAAATGTATGGGTATTTTTAGTGCAAAATAAAGGAGAAACATATTCACATTTTCGATTTTTTCTTAACATGGTTTCCACTCAGTTTCAAACATCAGTAAAAAACATTCAAACAGATAATGGAAGTGAATTTATGTCATCTATGATGCAAACTTTATTGGCAGATTTTGGTATTCTTCATAAGCAATCATGTACCTACACACCCCAACAAAATGGACGTGTGGAAAGAAAGCATCGTCACATTCTTAATGTAGCTCGTGCACTACGATTTGATGGTAATTTGTCTCTTCATTTTTGGAGTGATTGCATTCTCAACGCTGCTCATCTCATAAATCGAACTCCCACAAAACTCCTTGGTGGCAAAACTCCTTTTGAAGTTCTTCATGGAAAAGCCCCATCATATGATCACTTGCGAGTTATTGGATGTCTATGTTATGCTATTGTAGTGCCTAAACCATCAGACAAATTTGCTGCTAGATCGAAACGCTACATTCTCCTTGGTTATCCGTTCAATAAGAAGGGTTGGAAGCTTTTTGATTTGGAATCAAATGAGGTATTTATTTCTCGCGATGTTAATTTTCATGAGGATAAATTTCCTTTTGCTCTACACAACATGCTTTCTTCTTCTCAAACTGGTATACCGCATGCAAATTCGGAAATTTATGAACCACCATGTGCCAATTTACCCGAACCAGTTTCTGACGTGGTGAGTTCGACTTCATCAGCTTCCGACGCGGTAGTTGCATCTCCTGCAGCTTCTGACGCGGTGACTTCAGCTTCCGACGCGGTAGTGGTATCCCCAGCAGTTTTCGAAGCGCTGAATATGCCTTCCTCTTTCGAGAATACTGATGCTAATTCTTCTCATTTGTCTCCTATTATTACCTCTCACGATAGGGGGAGCTCTCCATCTGCCATGTTGCCAGTTGTTGCACCGAATCAACGTGCGCGAAGATAGCATAAAGCTCCTGCCTATCTTAGTGACTATCAATGCAATTCCACGACTACACCCTCTTCTACCAACATCACTCCTTCAGTCGCCTCAGGTAAACCGTATCCTATAGATCAATTTTTGTCTAACAATAAATTTTCTATGCAACATCAGAGATTTATTGCAGCTGTTAGTGCACATATTGAACCTACTACATTCAAGGAGGCCATGCAAAATAAAATGTGGCAAGAAGCTATGCAACTCGAAATTGATGCATTGGAAGCAAATAAAACTTGGGTTATTACTAACTTGCCTCCTGGAAAGAAAGTTATTCCTTGCAAATGGGTGTTCCGCATAAAATACAAATCTGATGGCTCCATTGAACGTTATAAAGCACGTTTAGTCATTGCTGGCAATAATCAGATTGAAGGAGAAGACTATACAGAAACATTCGCACCTGTAGCAAAAATTGTTAGTGTGCGTACCTTTTTATCTGTGGTTGTTGCAAAGGGTTGGGAGTTACATCAACTTGATGTTCAAAATGTTTTTCTTCATGGTGATCTCAATGAAGAAGTCTACATGAGATTCCCTCCAGGATTCACTAATAGCTCTCCAGGTCAGGCTTGTAAACTTCAAAAATCCCTCTACGATTTAAAGCAATCACCTAGAAACTGGTCTGCCAAGCTTCGCCTCTCACTTATTTCCTTTGGTTTTCAACAATCCAAAGCTGATTATAAACTTTTTACATATTCTACTGGTGATAAATTTGTTGCAGTTTTGGTTTATGTGGAAGATATTATTTTAGCAAGTAATGATTCTGCTATTTGTCTTCAAGTAAAATTACATCTCCACACTTGGTTTAAAATCAAGGATCTTGGTAAGCTGAAATATTTCCTCGGTATTGAACTTGCAAGAAGCTCTACTAGTTTATTTTTATTCCAGCGAAAATTTGCGCTTGATATTCTTAAAGAATGTGGTTTACTTGGTTGTAAACCAGTCGATTTTCCTATGGAGCAGAATGTCAAGTTAGCACTAGATGATGGTCCTGCTTTTTCAGATCCTACACGATATAGAAGACTTGTAGGGAGGTTAATATATCTTACTATCACCCGTCCTGAGCTCAGCTATGCGGTCCATTCTTTATCTCAATTCATGCAGCATCCGAAGCAAGCTCATTATAATGCAGTCATCCCAGTACTTCGTTATATTAAAAGAAATCCAGGACAAGGGATTCTTCTTCAATCAGATTGTGACCTTCAACTTAAAGCCTTTTGTGATTCAGATTGGGCAACCTGCCCTATTACAAGACGGTCTGTCACAGGTTATTTTGTTATGCTTGGCAATTCTCCTATTTCCTGGAAAACTAAGAAACAACATACTGTTTCTCGATCTTCCGCTGAGGCTGAATACCGATCAATGGCAAGTACTACAGCTGAGCTTCTATGGCTTAAATCTTTTCTTCAATCTCTTGGTGTTCATCATACTCAATCCATGAAATTATTTTGTGATAGTCAATCTGCTCTTCACATAGCTTCAAATCCAGTTTTCCATGAGCGCACCAAACACATTGAGCTAGACTGCCATTTTGTTCGTGAGCATCTCATGTCAAAAATAATTTCTACAGCTTATATCAAGACCTCCTTATAACCAGCTGACATTCTTACTAAGGCTCTTGTTAAAAAGCAGTTTGAATTTTTAATGTCCAAGTTGGGCATCTCCTCCCTCCATGATCCAACTTGAGGGGGAGTATTGCTCTACAAAAAAATAGGTAACTTGAGGGGGAGTATTGCTCTACAAAAAAATAGGTAACTTGTGGAGGTTATTTTGTGGAGGTTAATGAAACCTTCAATAATTATGTGCATTCTGGCATTTTAAAAGAATGCTACACGATATTTTCAAATTTTATAACTTCGTGGAGGGCTTTGACCCCCAAAAATATTTATAATTTTAAAGTTTTTGTAAATTTTCTACAAAACCACGCTCTCATCTCTCTCAATCTTTTTATTCTCCAGTATCTGCTAAACCATTTTCACTGCATCTATTTAGTACATGAGGAAGCCAAAATCGATTGCATTAACGCCTCAAGCTCATTGTCTTTCTTGGATTTTTAGGATTTTCCTATTCCCTCTCCCTTCACTAACCATCTCTAGGGTTTCGCTTCGTCGAGCAACGTGAACGGTTTCTCATCTCTCCAAGGTATGTGACTTTTCTTCTTTCAAACTCCGATGGTGGTGCAACGATGTTTATTAGTTGCAGGATTGCTTGGGCAGTAGCGAATTTCAGAATTAGGATGTTGGAGATTGAGTTGTTGCGCTCGTCAAATTGGATTGGGGAAATTGGAGAATGATTTCAATTTATCCTTTGTTTTAGAACATATGGGTTTTAGTTTGTAGAAATTGGAGAATTAGGAAAAATTCCTTGTGGCAATTTAAGTGAAACTTCCTCTCTACTTTTTTCTCTAGTAGGAGGGTATAATGTCCTCTATTTCTGTTTGACTTCTTCATTACTCATGCACATACTTTACATTATTGATTGGGGCGATATAACCAATGAGAATGGCAAATTCTATTGTGCAAGAGCACCAGTTCGTTGCATGCTGCAGCAACATGCATGACATATTTCGTGCCTCAAATGTTGATCTCAATCAAATACAAAATTTTTGTTGGCATGTAATTGTAAATTTTGTCAGATTCTGATTCAATTTAATGATCTTAAAACTTTATTTGAGGGTAACTTATTCAACAATTAGAATATCTGTTTTAAACTGAATTTGAAATTTGTGGTACTGTTGGCGCTGCACCCATGATTTATGTAGTGTTTTTGTAATGCGACCTTTAAATTTTTACCTTTAAATATTACGAGAGGTCAGCTCTGAGCTTGCTGCTGTGGCAAAAGATACCGATTTGGTGGGAGAATCATTCTGTTTATTTTATAAAATTACTGTGGATTTGAGAAAATCCAAGACAAGCATATTCTAATTAAGCTTTCTTTGTTTGGCAGATAATTTTGGAAGGGATGGGTAGAGCTCTTCATACCAACCTTAATGCTCAGTTTCATTGTGATGCTTTGAAAGTAAGGTTACTTGGTTTATGCTATGCAGATATTGTTGTGTTTCAGTGTGTAGTTACTATATCATTGTGTTTCAGTGTATATTCACTGATCTAACTTGGAAAGAATAATAATTTTATTAAACATTAACCTGCTGCCACTGTAATACAAATTAGAAAATCAGGTATTCACGGCAATGGTAAGTTTGTAGCATAAACATAGTTAGCAAAAACGAACCAGAGTGGTTATAGGCATAAAATCCTAAAAAAAAAGTAAAATAAATTGTATTGATGCTTTTCGTTTTCTTTTTTCTTTTAAGGTAACACAAGTAAAGCTAGTGGCAAACTATTAATAATGGTTAATAAAATAATTAAGCTATTTGGTTTTTTGTATATGGAATAAAAGATTCTAATGTATTTGATATCTTTCGGCGGATATGAAATTTAGCAATTATTAACTGGTGAATGTCACACACCCCTATAGAGCTGTTGTAATGTGAATTGCTTTTAGTTTCTAGTCCTACTTAGCATTCGCTATGCATAAATCAATTTGTATTCTGTAGCGGGAATCTTGATTTGCTTTCAATTAATTAATCTGTTTTTGGCATACATTTAGTTTTCTTGTTTCCTGTTTTAGCACTAAAGCTTATGCATTTTGAGTTACTTACTGTGATCTTTCAATTTGTATTTTGAATCATCCAGTGACAGGTGCAGCAGTAACACCCCCAACTTCAGTTGGTGGTGACTTCGCAGTTGGGCTCGAACAACTTTCTTCAATGTCTAAGGATCAGAATGTTTCTGCTTTACAACAATACGCGGGGGGGGGGGGGGGGCAAGTCTACAATATATTTTGGGGTTGCTTACACAGATGTAGTCTGAAAGATGGAACACTCAACTGGGAAATGTTGCAGTTCAAGTCCAAATTTTCTTGTCAAGTTTTGCTCGACAGAGTATGTTATATTTTAGTTAGAAGGAAACACTGTTGCCAATTCTCAATTAGGCACACTAAAGTTAACTCCCCATTTCTACCCTTCATGGAGTAAATTCTTATTCATTTTTTAATATATATATATATATATATATATATGTGTGTGTGTGTGTGTGTGTGCCTAGGTTGGGGAATTCTATGAAGCTATTGGAATAGATGCGTGTATTCTTGTCTGTGCAATAATAAACATGTACAAATGCCATTCTATGAATAATGCTTGTGTTTGGATTGCTTTTCTAGGTTGAGCTTTTGTTAATGGTTTCTGAAAGCTTCATTAATATTTTGAGGGTTCATGTTTGTTGATGTCATAATTATTTCAAATTTATTTTTTAATTTGAATATTCACTGTTTGGTTTTATTTAAATTCTGAGATTAAATTTGTTTTAACTATTTATCGAGTAATCCAAGGCCAAGTTTATTGATATCATAATTATTTTAAATTTATTTTTTATTTTAAATTCATTTTTTCTTATTTTACAGAAAAATTGATTTTTTTTTTAAATTTTCAACAAATTTGTGGGGGTCTTAAACCTCCAGAAACTGAATCATTTGTGGGGGTCTAGAGCCTCCAAAAAATATTTTAACAAATTGTGGCATTGCACATAAAACCTCCACAAAATATGTTGTGGCGTAGGTAAAACTGGGGGTTGTTGAAGATGCCACAAATATACTTTGTGGAGGTCAAAGACCCCCACAATATGAAAATATGACCCCCCACAAAATGCCTGAATTTTTGTAATGTTGGGATAAGATTGTATAGATTAATTTGTTATTCTTTTGTTTGTTAGCTGATATGAGTTGTTAGCTAATATTCTTGATAAGTGTAAATCTTTTGTATTATTTTTAGGATAGTTTAAATATTCTGATAAGATTTTAGTTAGGTTGTTTTGGTTTTCCTTTGTATCATGGCTTTATTTCAACAAGCCTTTAGCTGTTCAATAAATCAAGTCACATATTTCAAATATTCTTGTTAAGTCCAAGAACACTCCCTTGATCCGTTTTAGAAATTATTCATTCTTTGTTTGATTATGAGCAATTACATTGGTGAAAATCTCTAGCTATATAATAGTTAGATTTAAATTTAGTAATGAAAATTAGATTTACCATTTGCTCTTCTCTCTCTTCTTGGAGAGTTTAAAAATTTGACTATTCTAATAAGGAGAGGATCCGTTTACAAATTTTTTTTACAAATTATATAAAGTCTGACCAGTCATACACTCTTGATCGAAATATGACCGAACAAACATAATTTAATTTGTAAAAATTTATAAACAAAAAATTTATAAATATAATATTATCTTACTATTAATTATCATTGTGACTTCTAAATAATAAAGAAGTGCTTTCTTTCTAAACTTTTAGCCAGTGGGATGAGGCACTTTAACCACGCTCCACTCTATTCTCTTTTAAATGGTCAATCATAGTCTAAGAGCATTCATTGAGTTTTACTACATAGTATTCTGAAGACATTATTAGTCAAAGAACATTTAATATCTTTTATTAAAATCTTTTAATTACTTAAATAATAAGAATTAGATTATATTGATAAAATTTTTTTTACAAACAACACTATATTAACCGGTAATACTTTACTCAAAAATATCTTACCGGTCAACAGACATAGTATAATTTATATATAAAAAATTTGTAAATATAATCTTCCCACAAAAATAAATATCAAACGTCTTTGTGTTCTTAATTCAATAAATGCTTATTTTGTTCCTGGATAGCGTTTGGTAGAGGAGAGAATTTTTTTTAGTCGGAAATTTTAATTTTCAAAAATATGATTTGTACATTCAATTTGTGATAATATCCATAAATTTAAAATTTAGAAAAATTCAGTTTCTCAAAAATTCTTCATTTTACCGCGTACCAAACAGCCCCAAATTAAGTGAATTATTCAAGGGGTTAAGTTGTCTTAGCATTTTTTTCTCTTTCATCCATTGAACTTGCATCCAAAATTTTACTACAGGAATGAGTTTTTTACCCCTCAAAACAATAATGTTGGTGGAACATTTATTACACTCCCCAACTATTAAATAAAAAATAAATATTCATATAAGGGAAACACACACACACAAAAATTAATATAGACTCCGCAACTTACCTAACCATGAATCATATATTTTTTATACTGGCCGGCTTTAATTATCTTTTTAAGAGGACTGAATCTTTCAAATATTTTTACAAACTTCAACTTTTTACGTGGAAATCAAATTCAAATTTTCTCTCAATTTACTCCGGTCGTGTTGCCACACCAATTCGGTTTGAGCAAAATCATTTCAGTTAATAATATTTTATAAGGGTTATATCTATCTACTTTTACATAAGATAACTACATTTCCTACACATAAAAGTTAGGTGGGTCCCATTTCTTTTTTTTTCTCTCCTTTTATCTATGGATTCCACTTGCAATCTTGTTTCTACAACATAAGATAAACATTTTTCTACGACATAAGAAAATTATTTTCAATTTTATAATTATCATTTTCTAATATTTTATTTTATTTAGAATTTCATTCGCCAGCTAAAAAATAATTGCCGTAGATGTCGCCAATTCATTTGTAGTAATGATGCCAGCCCATAGAGGGGTGTGTGTCCCCACTCCATCACGCATCCCGTGATTTATGCTACTGAGAGTGGCGCGTGTCCATCACTCTCTCTTCCACCATCTTAATACTACTACTAGTTAGTGTTAGTCACTTTACCTTGTTCTCATTTTCTCATTTTTTTTCTCTTCACTCTCTCTTTTAACACTCTCTTCTTCAATCTTCAACCCAAAACAAAAACAATGGCATCCTCGTCCAACATCCTCAACAACATGTTCTTGTTCACAACACTATCATTATTATTCTTCTTTAGAACATCATATGCAAAACTCACCTTAGATTACTACAAGGACACGTGTCCACAGTTCAGCACCATCATCCAAGACACCGTCACAAACAAGCAGATCGCGAGCCCAACCACCGCCGCCGCCACCATCCGCCTCTTCCTCCACGACTGCCTCCTCCCCAACGGCTGCGACGCCTCCATCCTCCTCTCCTCAACACCCTTCAACAAGGCGGAGCGCGACGCCGACATCAACCTCTCCCTCCCCGGCGACGCCTTCGACCTCGTCGTTAGAGCCAAAACCGCCCTCGAACTCGCTTGTCCCAACACCGTCTCTTGCGCCGACATCATCTCCGCCGCCACACGCGACCTCCTCACCATGCTCGGCGGCCCTTACTATTCCGTCTTCCTCGGCCGCCGCGACGGCCGCGTTTCCCTTTCCTCCGCCGTCGACGGCCACCTCCCTAAACCCGCGATGCCCATGTCTCAGATCGTCGAGATCTTCACCAAACGTGGCTTCTCCGTCGAGGAAATGGTGGCTCTCAGTGGCGCACACACCGTTGGGTTCTCTCATTGCACTGAATTCACCTCCGACATTTACAACAACACTTCCTCTTCTTCTTCTTCTTCTCAATACAACCCTCGTTTTGTTGAAGGGTTGCGAAAGGCTTGTGCTGATTACCAAAAGAACCCAACTTTGTCGGTTTTCAATGATATTATGACACCCAACAAGTTCGATAATGTTTACTTCCAGAACCTTCCAAAGGGTTTGGGGGTTTTGAAATCGGATCATGGGTTGTTTAGTGACCCCACAACGAAACCCTTTGTGGAAAATTTCGCTGCGGATCAGAACAGGTTCTTTATGGTGTTCTCTCAGGCAATGCGGAAGCTTAGTCTTTTGGGAGTGCAGACTGGGAGGAAAGGAGAGATCAGACGAAGGTGTGATCAGATTAATTGATGGGGTTTCAGAAATTTGTGATTTTTTGTTTTTGGGGTTATAAAAATTTTCATTCTTTTCTCTTGTTGTCATAATCTGATATAAGTAAGATTTATAATTATACCTCTTGTCTCTGCATGAATTTTATGTTCTTAAGATCAATTATACATACATGGTTTTATTATGTGAGTTATTAGTAATGGGGGCATTGGCCTTTTGTATTGTTATCGGAATAGATGAGTAGAGTCTCATTTTCGAGTGTTATATTGTAAAATTTAATAAAAGCTCTAATTTTTCTGTTATGCCTTTTTTTTTTAAAGGATATTAGAAGCTGGTGCTTGTGTTGATTTCGGTGAGCATTTGATTGATGATAGATTACAGATAGAATTGTTAAGTTAGATCTTGTAATAAACTAATGACAATGTGAATGCGCGTGATCAAGTTATGGTCTGTGGTTAAATAATGAAAAAAAAAAAATAACAAGGGAGGAGAATTTACCAAGACAATATTAAAATGCAGGAGATGCCTTTTGATTTTGAAAAAATACATTTTGTCTCTTCTGGGTGTCTTGGAAGCAGCTGGTTTCAAGGCAAATGCATGTGCATACCCCTATTTTATTATGAACATGCAGTTGTCGCAATGTTGTTTTGTTAGGCCCCATGCTCTTAAACGAAAATTGAAAGGAGGCGGATATAATGCAGGGTAAGGTGATTTAATGTTTTTTTTAATTTTATTTAGGGTTTAATCATGATGTGGTGTTACTTAAATACTTTGTTTTGACTTATGATTTGGTATTTGACTATTTGTTCGATTCGGCACAACTGCTAAAAATTGAAAAACTTGAACTGAAACATGCTTTGTGTCATATGATGAAGGTTATAGTTGATACCAACCAGGCTGGATAAACTCATGATAATCGTTAACGTGGGACCTGGTACGATGGTATCTTTTGCAAACTCCACGGGCAGGTTGCTATCAATTCTAAGGACTTTTGACATCTTTATTGACTATTATGACCACAAAGAAAAACTTTTTTTTATTGTTAATGCCGAAGCATCTTTGTGATGTGGCTTGATTTTGATACAAGGGAAGATTAGTCGACATAGTAAGTAAGCTCTTCGATCTAGCGGGAAAAAAATGAAGGTTTGAATTTTAGGAAAGTGATTATTGTAGAGTATTGTAAATCTTCATATTTATACAATCAAATAAAAGATAGTTTCACGAACGGTTCAAAATAAGCTAAACTTTTAAAGCTGAACTCATAAATTTACAAATCTAATTTGGGGTCTCAATTAAGTTTTTTTTTTTTGGTTTAAAAAATGATATGAAAAACATCTATCCTTTTAAAGGATATAAGTTTATATCCTTTTAGATCCTAATTATTGATTTTCGTCCATCAACGGTTACAATTTATTAGGTCAAATTTATTATTAATTAATTAATAATTTTACTTCAATAAATTATAACCGTTGATGGACGGAAATCAACGGTTAGGATCTAAAAGGATGTAAACTTATATCCTTTAAAAGGATAGATATTATTTCCATATATATATATATATATATATATATATATATTTTGTTACATTAAAAAATGATATTGATTCACGCGGTTTGGTTTGGGTTCCAGATTATCAGGCTGTGCGTCTCCTCTCTCAAAATAAAATAAATGAAATCTTACAAATGCTGTTAAAGTGAGATTTTTCTTCTCCTAAAACATTTAAAGATTATTTTTAAAAAACTATTTAACACCCAACTGTCCTTTTTTATTTCATTTATTGGGGGGTGTTACGAACTGCCGCTTGGTTGTTATTATAAAGTTCATGACCCCAAAAAATAATGCAATTTTCCTCTTTTTTGGTGAAGTGAATCACTGAGTTGTTTTAATTACATTATTTCTTATCTGTTTATTTTAAAAGCAAGGTGGCCCATTTTACTAGGAAGATATGAGATGTATATATATAATAATATTTTGGGGCGGTATGCCACGATTAATTCTTAGCTTGTGTGCAATATTACTATTAAGTTGGGTAAAGTAATTTGTTTATTTTTCCTGGAGTGAATATCAATTGGTTGGTCTGCGGGCGAAACCTCAAAGCTATATTTGCACAGAATTTGATGCTGCTTAGTTACTCTTATCAGTCCATCCTTAGTTTGTGTGATCTGTTTGCGCAATGAGAAAATTTGACAACGTTAACGTAAGGTAGAAAAATGTGTTAACTTTCCTTAAGGAGAGAACATGGAAGGAATACGTGCTAGATTTCAGTAGATTTTTTATTTTAGGTGTATTATGATATTCGCTTGTTAAGAGTAGTTCAACTCATTGTTATTAAAACTGGACCGGACTAGCCGGTCCAATCGATTGATGGGTTAATGGATCGGTTCTACAATTGAAATTATATCAATGGGTTGATGGACACTCTAGCACTTACTAGTAGGTTACAATCATTTGTGTGGTGATATAAAGAGATACATCGTGAAAAAGAGAGAGCGAACAAAAAAAATAAAGATGTGAATCTCATTTTTTTGTAAGAGTAAAATGATAAAGTTATATCATTTAAAAAGACAAACACATTTCTCATTTATTATATAATTTAATATAGGGTTTGGCGTTTGTCATTTTGAATGACATAACTTATGTCATTTTAGAAGAGAGATAGACACAGAAAAACAGAAATCACGAGAGAGAGAAAGTGAGTGATTTTTTTTAATTTAAAATTTTAATTTTCTGTGTCTGTATCTCTATTTAAATGACATAACTTTCTGTGATTTGAAATGACAAACACTTTTTCCTTTAATATAAATTCATATTAACTGGTTGAAACAATAACCGAGCGGTTAAATCATTAATCCATTGACCTACAATTTCGATCTGAATCGAATTTAATAACATTGATTCTATTTCAAAATAAGTGATGTGATTCTTTTATTCGTTTAGCATCAGTTGATCAATTCTAGAGTTTCTTTTCTTTTCTTTTCCTTTCTTCTTTAAACATAACATCGTAAATGTTTGAACATATAATCACTTTTTGAACTATCCAAATCCCTTATTATTAACTTATCATTGAATTACTTTAATTGTTACCATTAGTATCTTCAAAAAAAAAATCTTGAAATTACTTATATTGAATCAAATGATTCGGCTTTAAAATTAAAACTGGGGTGCTCATGCCTGATTGTGTATATATTTGACATGTCTTATTTTTAATTTCTTTTCTCCTTATAAGGGTGTCAAATATATTTTTTCAAAAGTTCTTATGAGATGGTTATATTTATCACCATTTTGCGTTTACCACTTTTATTATCTATTTAGTTATCATTAGATCAACTTGAAATCAACGGTTAAAAAAGAAAAAAAATTAACTGTCGTTAATTTTAAGTTGATCCAACGATAATCAAATAGGTAGTAAGAGTGATAAGACTAAAATAATAGTAAGTATAACATTTCCCAAGTTCTTATTATAATTTTTATAATGAATAAAAAAAATTAAAAGCTCCCACGATAATTTTTTTTAAGGTGTATGTTATCTTTTTAGAGTTTTTATATTTATTTTTCAGTTTTATCCTTATTCTAAACTTGTATTTACAAATTTTACTCTTTATCTTAATAATTTATCCTAATAACAAATCAATTCATATCAACTCTTTTAAAATCTCGAGAATAATTTTATATAATCACTAAATAACTTTTAATTTTATTTTATTTATTTTTTTATTTTTTCTTAAAAGTAACTCTTAACTTAAAAAAACGTGTTAAACGAGCTCCTAGCTAAGTTTAACATAATCAAATACCAAATAATGACCAAATCCGGATGGAAATGACATGAGATTAAAATAAATGTACAAAATTTAAAACACTATACATAATTTATAAGGAGCAAGCTAAAAGAGATGCTTTAGAATTTATATTTTTAAAACAACTATATCAATATAAAAAATATTATTACGTTCCATAACAAAATATCATGTAAATGAAGGGAAAAAAGATTAAAATATTACTATTTTAATAAATAATTACGAATAAGTTACTGTTTCGAACCTATATACAAATCTATTGCACTCATTCACGCCCAGATTAGGCATGACTATTCACGCCTAAGTTGGGCGTGACTCGTCTGGTGTTGACACGTGGCACAAAAAATTAATAGTTTAACCGTAAAACTTTATAAGGCCATAACTTTTGACTCGTTGTATCCGAATGGGGTAATTCTTTTTTTGATTCCACTTAACCTTTTGAGATCTACGCAATGACATCTCATTTGATATATTTTATCTCTCACAAACACAATTCAAATTTGCAACAATGATATTATAAAGATGGCACTAAAGTGGATTAACTCATCTATAAATAAGGATACTTAATATCATATTAAATGTTTCAAAAAAAATAGTGTACAAGGTTATTTATTTAATTATTAAAATATATACAAATTTATATAATATTCTACCAAGTGTTTAGAATATTTATTTAATTATTTTATTTATTAATACAGATTTTTTAAATTGATTTTTGAGTTTAAATCACAAATTAAATCTTTATTTTGTTTTTCTTATTAATAATAATTTTTTAAATTTTTTTGGTAATACACTATATAATACAATTATTGTAAATTTAAATTGTGTTTGTGAGAGATAAAATATATCAAATGAGATGTCATTGCGTAAATTTTAAAAAGTTATGTGGAATCAAAAAAAAAATTACCTCGTTCGGATACCCGAGTCAAAAGTTATGGCTTTCTAAAGTTTTACCATTCGTAAGTTGACTTTTTTTACCATGTGTCAACACCAGATGATTCATGCCTAAATTAGGCGTGAATGCCTTGAGTGTCACACCTAATTTGGACGTGAATAGTTACGACTAATTTAAGCGTGAATAAGTGCAATAGATCCGTAAATAGTTTCGAAACAACTATGTATTCATAATTATTTATTAAAATAATAATATTTTATTTTTTTTGCGAGTAAATGAATTATAAACTTTTAATTTATGTAAATTGAGCTGAATTGGGTCAATCCAAAGCATGGTTTGTACCCAACCCTAAAATAAAATAAATTTATTTTTAATAACATGGACCCATTCTAATTAGTTTTGGGGCAAATTGGGTCTTGAGCACCCTTGCTTAGAATATCACCTTCTTCTTTTTTTGTGCAGACATATTTTTTGAATTTATAAGTCATTAATGAAGGATCACCAAAACAAATCTAACTTAGTTGATGTTATTCAGTTTTACCCGTTATCAAATTATCAATCTTTGAACAATACGAAATTGGTATATTGAATTGTCTAATTTTGGGTAATAACTAGTTTGCAAAATGTAAACGCAGGAAGGACTAATTCGTTTATGACTGTAATTTCGGTATGACGTTCATTTTGACAATATTTGTAACTATTCATTGGAATGTCAACGCAGACTAAATTTTTTCAAAATATCATAACTCTGTTACAGCACATAATGAGTTACGTCTGGATACATGGTTTGCTGTTTCAGGCTACTAGGGGTGAAACTGGGCCGGGCTGGCTCATAGGGGCCTACGGCTTGACCTACGTCAGGCCAAACCTGACTTAGTATATTTCGTAAAATATGTCGAACTTGGGCTTTGAGAAAGTTTGTTTAATAAAAAGGCCGTAGGCCCACTTTCACAAGGCCTGGCCTATAAGCTTACAAGCCAGCCTATATTGTATTATTTATTTTAAAAAAAATAGAATACTATTGTTAACCAAGGAAAAAAATTCGTGATAAAAATAAGATATACTTGGGACAAGTATGCCTTGACGAAAAACAAAAGATATAAATTTAATCAATTGTAATTATTTATAACTTAATTATATTCGATTATATTTAAATAGAAATCTAACTTTGTTTCTTATATAGGAGGAACCAACATCTCAACATGTTAAATTGTGTATATGAATATATTAAAATATTTTTGGTAGAGGTTATACTTACTACAAGCATCATGATGTGTTTGTTGGATCCATGGAATTATTTTAATTTACATAGTATGGATTTGTTTGTTGGATCTGATGAAATATATATTATTTAGTTTGAGCATTTTGCTTTTAAAAATGACTTAAATACAAATTGTATGAGTTTTGTTGTGATTCATGATTCTGTTTGGATGTTGAAATTATGATTTTTGGTTTAGCAACAGAATTTTAGTATTTTGTAAGTTGATGGTTCTGTTTGAAAGTTAAAAATTAACAGGCTAATGGGTTAGGTCAGACCATTTATTTTTTTTATAAACAGACCAAGTCAGACTAATAGTTAGACTCAAAATAGGCTTGGACCAGGCCAAATTAAAATTTTTTACACAATGTAGAGAGTTATGTGCATGAGTGAAACATGTTACGTAACATGGAAAGTTATCTGCAGTCTATGTATAACCCCTTCTCCACCCCTCATTCACTCTAAATATTCTGTCTCTAAAGATTTTCTGTTTTTAAAAGAATTTTTCTCAAGGTTCTTTTTCTCTCAACATAAGGTTACTATTTATATTTTTTTATTTAAATAGTATTGTTTTATATTAGTATAAGAAACCATAGGATAGGAAACATGTTTAATTTTTATTATATAAATTAGGATAGGTAAAGTCTAGTATAGATAAAATCTTATTTTGTTAATATAGGGATTAAAGCCTAGGATAGATGATATAATTTTTATGTTTTTTAAATGAATTAGTATAGCTAAAATAGAGGATAATTGATATTTTTAATTTATCTTTTTAAATTAAAATCATGAATAAGATTTTAATATTGGTTTGAAAATTTTTATTTTATATATTTTATTTTAATATAATTTATTTTAGGACTTGAAACCATAGAATAGATAATATATTTTTTTGTTATTTTTGTTAGTGTAGGGATTAAACCCTAGGATAAATTATATATTTTATGTTTGTTAAACGATTTAGTATAGCTAAACTATAGGATAATTGATATTTTAAATTTTAAATTTTAAATTAAAATTATAAAAAGGATTTTAACATTGAGTTGAATATTTTTGACTTATTATTTTATTTCAATGTAATTAATTTTAGCACTGTAAATCCTATGATAGATAACACATTTTTGTTAAATTAATTAGTATAGATGGATTATATTTATTTGAAGACTTGAAACCCAGGACAGTTGACATATTTATGTTTTTTACTATATTAATATATATAAATAACATGTTTTTTTTTTCTATCCTATGGTTTCTTATACTAATATGTAAAAAAAAAATTAAATAAAAAAATATAAATATTTTCTTTTTTTTTCTATCCTATGGTTTCTTATACTAATATGTAAAAAAAAAATTAAATAAAAAAATATAAATACTAACCTTGTGTTGAGAAAGAAAAAATCTTGAGAAAAATCCTTTTAGAGAGAGAATATTGGGAGTGAAAGAGGGCTTTTTGACCTTAGTAGTCTCATTTTCATAAGGTTTCACCTGAATGATTTCTTGGTCAAACATATTACCTATATAATGCATAACGACGCGGTACTGTGGGAATCACTTTAGGACGTGACACTTTAGCAACCGCGTCCTTTGCAATTGTTCCTGACCACTGGAACGTGATACCCTGACAATCACGTCCTATTCCCAAGACGCGGTACACTTTCAGCCGCGTGTCTGTGGGTCCCATCCTAAAAAGAATTCAACAGGAAGCGGTAGTGTATAAGTCGCGTTCCAGGTTACAAGTCAAGTCGGAGTCAAGCAGATATATATATTTCACCTAAAATTTAGACATATTGATATATTCACGATAAAAGAGTTCAAAAAATCCAATAAAAGCAACAAGTTATTTTTGTACAAAATGGTTTTTATAGTTGCTAGCAATTTATTCTTTACTGGTTAGAAGACTAACTCTCAAACCAGAGAATATTTAATTTAGAAATTTACTAACAATAAAATTATAATTATTATAATTTTAAGGTGTTGGATGAAGGTCTTTATAATAGTTTATATTATTCACTTACACACTCATTCATACAAAAGCCCTTTGGGCTTGAAGTATGAATTTTGCATAGATTCTATTTTTTTTGTTTACCTTAATATAAATCATTACAAAAACTCTCACTCATCACGTTAAAATTTTGGATTAAATTGTTTCTTTCACATATTGAAAATTGGGAAAGCAGACCAAACACGAAACAGGGGTATAAGATTGGGTACTATTGGATTTATTGGATTTTATGTACTCTTTTACAATGAATATATCAATATGCCTAAATTTTAGGTGAAACATATATATCTGCTTGGCTCCGACTTGACTTATAACTTGGGACGCGGCTTATACACTATCGCTTCCTGTTGAATTCTTTTTGGGATGGGACCCACTGACACGCGGCTGAGAGTGTACCGTGTCTTGGGAATAGGACGTGATTGCTAGGGTATCACATTCCAGTGGTCTTGGGAATAGGACGTGATTGCCAGGGTATCACGTTCCAGTGGTCAGGAACAAATGCAAAGCACGCGGTTGCTAAAGTGTCACGTCCTAAAGTGATTCCCACAGTACCGCGTCGTTATGCATTATATAGATAATATGTTTGACCAAGAAATTACTCCGGTGAAACCTTATGAAAATGAGACTACTAAGGTCAAAAAGCCGTGAAAGAGGGATAGAGAGGGGGGTATACATAGACTGCACATAACTATCCACGCTGCGCAGCGTGTTTCATCACATGATGACGCGTGCCACTGATGCATATAACTCTCTGTATTGTGCAGCGTATTTCATCACCTGATGACACATGACACGCATGCATGGACTGGTTGGACACGAGTCAAAAAGTTATCCCTAACTCGCTGGACAATTTGGAGAGTTATGCCACGTGGACAGCTTTTTTAGAGAGCGAGGTCTGTAACTAGGGGTGTTAACGGGTCGAGCCGAGCAGAGTTTTGGTCTTAAAAGGCTAAGCCTGTGTTTAAATGTGTCAGACCAAGCCTGTTACCTGTTATAAATATTATTATCAGTCTGTGGCCTGACTTATTTACAAAATGTAAAAGCCTGGTTTTTTTAAAAAAATAAAATAACAAAAATTTATCCAAACAGAATATACAATCAACAACATTAGTAATTCCATAAATATCATAAATTCAATATATATCCAAACAGCATAATATAGAACAAAATCATTCAAAAAGTCTATTTAACCAATAAAATGGGATGAAATAGATTGAGAAGAAAGATAGGCTATTACAAGTAATATAAAAAATAAAAAATAATATATTAGGCCAGCTTGAGAGGCCATAAGGCTGAGCTTTTGAATTAGAGCCTGAAGCCTTTTTATTAAACGAGCTTTTCTACAAGTTCAAGCCTGGTGCCAACAACCAATTTTAGACATGTAAGCTCAGGCCTTCACGAGCCGAGCCAAATACCCCTAGCTCGTTTAACACCCCTATCTGTAACGCTGACGTGGCCTAACTCGCTGCACTGTGCAGAGAGTATGGTGGCCTCAAATAGCGTGCCACGTGTCCAAACGTAACTCACTATGCATTGTAGCAAGTTAGGTGACATGACATTTAGACAAAATTTGATTCTGGGATAAAATTCCAATGAATAATTAAGAATATTGTGACAAAATGATCGTTGTCCCATGTAATTTCTGCTTCCAATCAATAACTTATATTAAAAGCAAAAGTTATTTTAAAGGTTGTTCTCAGAACCCTTGCTTTTCATAGTTGTTGCCATTTCAGATAATTCAATTAAGAGAAATTATAGGAAGTAACCATCACCGTTCTGTAACTAGTTAAATATAAACACTGTAATTATGACATTGTTAAGGCCAACCATAATACTACTTGTTGGTACTAGTTTATGTATGACCTTGTAGAACACATGTTTGAAGTGAAAGGAATTTACGCGGGAAGGGAGTAAGAGCAGAACAAGTGTAGCAATGCAAGGCAATTCATGTTCCGAGTCATGTGACTCTTTCTGAGCATAATTCTGGGACATAAGTCCCCTCAAGATTAATATTGCTGGCAATTCTAAATTGAGTAATTAACGTTAATTATATCCATACATGACGATCAAAGAACCAAATTTTGGTCACATGAAATAATTGGGCTTTTTGACCCTTATGCCCCTTAATTAATAATTAATTACCAAATTGCCCCTCATTCAAAACTATTTCGAAAATTTACCCTTCCCAACAAACATAACACCAATCTGCCCCTGTTTGACCGTTGACCGCGAAGCCTACCCGGGTACACCATTACCTACCCGGGTAAATTTTGAAACTTTTTATCTACCCGAGTATGTAGGGGTGTACCCGGGTAGAGTTCTTGAATCTGGGAAAATGTTTGAATTATTTACCCGGGTACGGAGCAGTGTACCCGGGTAAACATCGACGGTAGGGTTTTAAAATACCCCAGCAGCCCCATTTCGAAAACCCACAAAAGGGGTACCCGAGTAGAGCTGCTGGAGGAGTGTCATCTTGAGCGATTTCAGGCAGAATCTTGCACTAATTCGTCTTGTTTGTGATCATCATTCGCGGACCTTGCAACCTCTCTGCCTTCTACCGATTGAAATCGATCAAAGGTGAATTTTTTTTTCAGTTTTTTCAATTATGTTATGATTTCTGTTCTGATTCATTGTATTTTCGTTTATATCATTTGATTCTGTCCGAATTATTTTATCAATTTGTCTAACCCTAACCCTAACCCTGAATCTAACCCTAACCCTAACCCTAACCCTAACCCTAACATGTATCTAATTTCTGATTTTGGTTATTTTTTCAGTTTAATAGTGTGACACAATGACCTCTCGACGCGTTTCAAAGCTGCCAGTGACCCATTCCGAGAGAAGAACCAAGAGTCGTCACGATGGGTCGTCATCCTCTCAGCCCCAGGCTGCTTCGAGTCAGGCTCCGGACTTGACGTTCGGATATTTGTTTGAGGATGACATTCCTTCACACGAGAAGTTCGTGAAGTTTTTCATGACCCGGAAGATCTGCGAACCGAAATCACTGGATTCGGCATTCTTCAACCTAGAGCGTTTTGACATCGTGCCGCTTCTTGAGCAGACACATTTACTTCACCTGGCGGAGATGCGGTGCCCATACTCGGAGGTTATGGTAAGAGCCTTCTACCAGAACCTTGGCTACTCGCAAGGCGAGCTGACTTCCCGTGTCTGCGGGATTGATATCATCATGACTGCTCCTATCTGGACGGAGCTACTGGGGTTCGATTTTGATGGTGTCACAGGAGCAGCACTATATGATGGAGACAGCCATCATATATTTGGAGATTATAACCGGGAGACCATTGTTACAGAGACTAGGAGGGCAGACGCTGAGCCCGGTCATTTTGCTCATTATCCTGTTAGCAACTTGTCAGTTTCTGCTCGCATTCTTCATTATGTGGTGACACATATTATTTTCCAGCGCCCGCATAATCACTCAAAGGTGCTGGAAGGGGACTTTGTCATCCTGTGGGCCCTCCTTCACAGTCAGCAGGTGAACTGGAGGCATTACATATGCATACTGATGTGGAAGGCAGCCAAGTCAAAGAAGGCTGAATTGCCTTTTGCATTTCTGGTGCAGAAGATTCTGCATAGATTTGGAGTGCCTATGGCAACAGAGATTTTCATCGTTTTTGTTTTTCCTTCAAATCGGACACCGTTCGGACCTTCAAAATGCCTCCCATTGTAGTAAACAACTATAGGAACCATGTTTGGACTTGAACTCATCTTTCACACAAAAATTAGATCTAGGTTTTGGGTTTGGAGGTTGGTTCAGATTTTTTAGCACAAAATGGGAGTGTGGAGATGTAATCTCAATGTCCCCCCAAGATTCAGCTTTCTGAAATGATGAGATGAAATATGTGTGATGTTTCGGATTAGAGAGGGTAAGAGAGAAAGATTTGGGGTTTCAAAAACCCTATACCTCGCAACAATGGCCGAAACCCATACATATTGGGGTTTCTGGACGCGATTTACCCGGGTACACTGCTACGTACCCGGGTAAATAATTCAAACATTTTCCCAGATTCAAGAACTCTACCCGGGTACACCCCTACATACTCGGGTAGATAAAAAGTTTCAAAATTTACCCGGGTAGGTAATGGTGTACCCGGGTAGGCTTCGCGGTCAACGGTCAAACAGGGGCAGATTGGTGTTATGTTTGTTGGGAAGGGTAAATTTTCGAAATAGTTTTGAATGAGGGGCAATTTGGTAATTAATTATTAATTAAGGGGCATAAGGGTCAAAAAGCCGAAATAATTGCCAGTTTGCCTATTCAGCTAATCTAGTTGGAATAAGTTGGGAATAAAAAAGAAAAGTAGTATAATGTGAACTCAAATTATCTTCAGATACCAAAGTTAGTGAGTGCCAAAAGAGAGAAAAAGAAAAGGCAAAACCAAAAAAGGGAACATAACCAGCTCTATACACCAATGAGTCTGTAAATGAAAGGGAATAAAGTGGTAGCATAAGCATATACACCATCACACCCTCAGCACTTTCTGCAACAAAAATCTTCAACTTTATAGTCATTCTCTTTCGATTATTCCATCAACAAGGTCATCACCCTTCTTCATTTCCCCTGCTACATAAATCTAATCAACAATTAATTCTCACAACCACATTTCAGCTGAAAATCCACTGTTATTTTCATCCCTCTAAACCCACAAAAAGATTAAAAAAAAAAAAAGTATTTCCAATTTCCAATTCCAAAATAAAAAACAAAGCAGCATGAGAACCAAGTGAATTTCTACCAAGCATTGTGTAGAAAGACAAAAACTACTAATTACAGTAAAAAGGAAATTTTTTTTAACTATACTCAAAACTCAGACCGAGTTAGAAGTGGACTCGTCCAACCCACTACTGAGTCGACCCCGAGTTCGATGACCCAACCCCGAGTCAAGTAGCTCCTCCCAATCCACATCCTCCTCTTCTTTATCCTTACCTCTCATCATCTCCAATATCCTTCTCACCTTCTCCTTAGCCCTCTCACTCCCCATCTTCTCCACCTTTTGCATCACTTCCACCACTCCGGCCGCCTTAGCCACCGCCTTAAACCTCAACCCGCCGTGACTCAGTGCATACATAACCGCCACACAACTCTCCCGAGTCGACCCGGACCCCAACTCGGTCCTACTCAACAGCCCCACCAAGCATTCAACCGCACCCGCATCCAACATTGCAGCCCGCCCATCCGACCCGTGACCCAAATTACCCAATATTAACAGGATCCGACCCGTCATATGACCCGACTTAACCATGCCCAAAAGAACAGGAACCGACCCGAGTTTAACCATCTTGGCCCGGTTGCTCTGCACCAAAGACAAATGATAAAGCGCCAAGGCCGAGTCATGGCGAGTTCGCTCGCTCTCGGATCGGAGCATGTGAATCAACGGCGAAAGAGCACCGAGAACTCCAATGGCGGTTTTGTTGTCGTCGTCGAGTGCCAAACTGAAGAGTGCACCGGAAGCGTGTTCCTGTGCCTCAGAGGATCCACACTTCAAAACATCGATCAACGGTGGAACGATCCCTGACCGCACGATCTTCACCTTGTTCATCTTCTCCAACGAGAGGTTGACCACTGAAGCGAGAGCGTTGACCTGAACGTTGGTGTACTTTGACACAATTAGGGAACGTAGAGAAGAGAGTAACTTGGTTGTGCAAAGTTGAACCCTTCTTTCTTCTTTTGTTCTTGTTATTTTTCTCAGCGAAACCAGTGCTTCTTCGATTATGAAAACTTGTGGGTTTCTTAGTTTTGCCATGATTTCTTCTTCTTCAGGTGTAATTGTTGTTGTTGTTGTTGAAGGTTCGATTTCTGAGGAAGAAGGTGAAGGTGAAGAAGAGGAGCAGCAACTGGGTCGAGTTGAGAGTTGAAGAGGTGGGGTTGAAGCTGAGGTTGAAGCTGTGGCTATGGATTCCTCGGATGAACTCGAATACAAGTGTGTTTGTCGAATAGGGACTTCGGTTTCTGCATGGTTGAAGAATTCCAATGGTGGGTTTTCCTTCACTCCTTCAATCATCAACTTTTTCTCCGAAGCCTCGACGGCACCTACGTTTGTGTCTGGTTTCTTCGAAACCATTAAGGTTCGTACGAGGTTCTCTGCAGAGGTGGTCGGATTGTGTGGGAGTGAAAAGGTTGTGGTCTGGCACCATTTGAGAATGGAGGATTTGAGGGCGAGGTTGGGGATCACGGTGGAGAAATCGGGCATGGTTCCATCGGAGAGTTGAGGTGTAAAGTTGAGATTTTTGCAGGCTTGAACGGAGGAACGGTCGAAGGAGTGGCCTGAGGAAACGATCACGGGGTCTTCCATGAGAGAACCTGAAATGGGGCAGAGGAACTCTTCAGGGGGGTTTTGGGTTTTGTTGGGTTTTGAAGATGGTGGTGGTGGTGACCTTTGATGGTGGAAGAAGATCTTCTTCCATCTCAGCCTTGGAGGAGTACCGTTGATTGGTTCTGAAAATTTCTCTGATTCTTTCGCTCCTTTGTGTGAAAACCATAATTTCTTGGGTGTGTTATGGTGAACCATGAGCTGCTTCACACTCTGCTGCTGAATCTCCATTTAATGAATGGCTTAACTTGTGTGTGTGTGACTCTCAATAAAGTTGGTCTTTGCTGTGTTCAAGTGTGAAGAAGAAGTTGAGAGTGGAGGATAAAGATTCCATTTTTTTGAACTTTTGAAAATAAGAGATTAGAGGGGATTTCATGAGAGCACCAACAACATCGGGTTTTTTGTTGTTGTTGTTGTTGTTGTTGTGATTTTGAAGTTTTATGAGATTCCTAAAATCAAGGGAAAGTTTGGTTTTTGCGGAAGAGATATGGATGAGGCGAGGGGTATGTACATGTTAGTGTTTTAGTTTAGGTGATAATTTGGGTCTATTGGGTACTGAAGTGAGAAGAGAGAAGAAAAAAAAAAAGGGGGAAAGAGAATGGTTTTGTGACGAAAATGATGATTTGGTGTTGCAGTTGCAGGAAAGGGTTTTGATTCCTTTGCTTTCTGAAAATCAATGCCAATTGGAAAAGGAAAAGTTGAGGTGAGTGATAATGTTCCGAAAGAAACAAACCAGGAAGGGATTGAGCATTACATTAGTCACCATAACCAATCATGGTTAATAATGTTTGTAATTCCTTTTTCTCTCCCTAAACTCGCCCTGCTTATCAAAATTTCTCTCTCAATTTCACAATGGGGTTTGGGATATATTTAGTAAAATTTATATAAGTTAAATTTTTAACATATTCTAATTTTTTTTCTAAATCCCAAAATAACATTATTTTAGCATTGTTAAAGATAATCTTATCTAAAAAAAAAAGTATTTGATTAGTTAATGTTTTATATTTTAATTAACTTATTACAGTTTTGAAATTGCTGGAAATAATTTTATAAAAAAATAAATAGTTGAGAAGTTTATATTTTAAATTTAAATTAACTTATCATGAAGCTTGAGGAGATACGATGTTATTAAACACGCATTAAACACTTGAGATTAAATTTGGATTAACTAAAATTATTTTACAAATCTTTAAATACTAGTTATTATAGTATTAAACTTTGAATGACCGCAGAAAAGGGAAAAAACAGCAAGAAAGATAGTAAATTAAAATTGGATCTTAAACATTTTGTGTTAAATGTAATTTGATATTTTAACTTGTATAACTTTCTGGTAGAATATTTTAAACTAATTAAAATATTTATCTGGTCAGAATGTCCGTTTCTGTATATTATTTACTCGTCAGTATGCATAATTCTTAATTAAGAAATTGCTTATGAGTTATAACTAAAAAAATCTAATACATTATATAGTTATTATATATCAAATATAATGGTATCAAAATATCTATGAATTACTAAAAATTTGAAACGCTAAATCTGCCAGAAAAAATATAAAATAGAATTTTAAATTACAATTACGACTGTTACATGTTGATATGATCAATTATGATTGATAAAATCCACAATAACGACACGATTCGTTATAGCGACAAATATTGTGACCATCAACAGAGTAAAAAATGCTTTGATATTTTTACTTTTATGTATGGCTGCACAATGCAAAGACAGCGTGGAAAATAAAGATAATTTTATTTCTTATATATATAAAAATGTGTGAGTCCTACGTGGGGGTAATGTGAGAAAAAAAGAAAGAAAAAAACACATGAATTTCATACATTTTTATGTATATACAAGAGATGATATAATATGAAAAACTTTAATCCTTTAGTTTTGATATAAAAAAAAAAACACCAAAACAAATGTGGCTTCCATCTGGCTTTGTTTCTTTCTCAAATTTTCTTGATGGTCTAATCTTTTTATTTTGGTCCAGCATTTGATGCAAACTTCTAGAACAGAAGCGTCCAAGCTCATGAGTGCGACACATTTATTCCATCTCTTACCTATAGAACATTGAACCTTTGAATGTTACCAGCTTTATTATGTTTGAGCAACTTTGGCCTTTTACAAAATTTTGAACATTCAAAGCAATTGCCTCCATCATTTATAATGCCAATAACCAGAATTGTCATAAATATACTTTGCTGTTTGCATTGAGTTATAAATGTTATGAATATAATAGGATCATGATTAATGAGCATGTTTCTATACTCAGATATACTAAAGGGAAGAGAATCCCAAAAGGGAAACTCATGCATTTATGTTATGGAAGAACCCCTATTTTTCCTTGTTCAATGTGGCAGAAGCATTGAATAAATTTTGGCTAAATAGGTATTATACTCTGGGGAGGAAGCTCTAGCAACAGAGGCACTTTCTGTGAGGAAAATGCCACATTTGTTTTTAGGCAACCCCGCAATCAACACCAAAAGTTAAAAGAAAAGGTTGTTTTTCTCTGTCTTCCCTAGACCCCACTTCTTCACTTTGCAACTGTATTTTATTTTTATTTTTGTGCATGTTGCTTTGCATGGAGAATGTTGTTTTTTCCAACTAAGTTACACATTTTCGTATAACTATTGCAATCTTAATAGCTAAGTCTCTGTAGCACTAAGCACACTATTATGGACCTTTATGAGTGTTCTAGGCTGTGCATATCTCGAAATCCCTTTGCTAAAAGTAATTGATTCCTTTTGTGTTTTCCTGGCCCACCCCATTCCCCTCCTGAGATCATATCGATGTTTACTTTCTCTTTAAATTATATTATATTTTTGCCAAAATTTCAACATGATAACAGTTTTGCATTCTTCCGTAAGTGGATTCATAGTTGTGTTCCACATTACCTTAAGCTTCTGTCTTACTTCACATTCACAATCAACAAGGCTACACAAAAAGACTTAATTATCGGGTGGATCCACACAGCGCGTCAAAAACCAAATAGTCCATCTTGCACTTAGAATAAATGTTCCATGAGTCCAAGGTCGGAGAAACTAATGTCTACCTTTTGTGTGTGTGTGTGGGTCTTTTGTGATTTTACAAATAATTATATAAAATTTAAAATGTTTTATTTCAATTTATTTTGATTCCATGGGAAGTCTAATACTTAATTTGAGGAAGGATAGGTTAAGCTAAAATTAAGAAGAAAAAAATTGCCCTATGAGATTCAATTCAGAGATCAAGCATTTTCCTTGTATTCTGAAATTTTTTATATAATCTAATTTGATCAATTTTGTTGTTGGCTTGCATTATTGCCAATGGTTTGTGCTATACCGTTTCTAGAATGTGGAGTTATTGTTGGCAAACAATACGGGCTTTAGTAGAAGTCAACAAATTTGAACTTGCTAAACATGCTGCGCCTTGAACTTTAGATGAATAAAAAGAAAGCTCTACTTTCCATATTTTCACTTTGTTATACCCCTTTTAGTAATAGTCAACAATGTACCTTGTATTATTTTATATGTCTTTGCCGTAGAGAATTGGGATCCAATAGGGGTATAGGTAGGGGTGTCAATATGGGTTGACACGACACGAATTCGACACGACACGAATTCGACACGACACGAATACATCAACACGAACACGATACGAATTTTCATTCGTGTCAAAATCTTCAACACTGACACGACATGAATTTTTTGCGGGTTGACACGACACGACACGAATAACACGCAAAATAGGGGACAAAACGGTAATTGACAAAAAAATTTAAAAAAATAGATCGAAAATAAATAAAAAATAAAAAATTAATAATAAAAAAATAAAAAATTAATAATTAAAAATAATACGGGTCGACACGAACACGAATTCATAAACACGAACACGACACGAATTTTTTGCGTGTCATTTTTTCCAACACGAACACGACACGAATTTTTTTACGGGTCAACCCGAACACGAATTTTCGTGTCGTGTCGCGAGTCGACCCGCGTGTCAAAACCCATATTGACATCCTTAGGTATAGCTAGAGATATGCTCATAAAGAATGTCATTTGCATTAGCAAACTATGTGCGGAAGTTCAAGCCTACTTTTGTTGTACATTGAAATAGGAAGCATTAGGTGGGTCGATTGTTTGATTCCCGTGACATTTTCTCTTTTCTTCTTGCATAAATTGATCCAAGGTTTTTAATGTGCAGCTTGGTTAGGAGAATTCTGTTACATTGCTCAATAAACCAGGATAGAGATACTAGTGTAGATAAGGGCAAAATGTCTATCATTTAAAAGGATAGTCCTTTTAGATGAATATAGTGTGTGTTTTTTTAAATTTTAAATTATAAATATTTTTTTTTTCATTTTCTTTCTCCCATATTTTTTATTTTTATTTTTTTAAAAAGGATATAAATGTGTATTCTTTAAAAAAACACACATTTTTTCCGATAGATAAATATGAACTGACTTATGATGAATTATGTCGTGTATACAGTAAAGAAATGAGGATACATGATGGGTGTGGGGTGTGAGAGAGTTTCAGGGAGTTAATGAGATAAAAAATTATGTGCAATGTAGATATTGAAGAAGCATGAGGTGTGTGATTAGGATGTGGGGTTAGTGCCAAAAGTAATTATTTAAAAAGAGTAAAAAGATATTTTGTAATAATAATATGTGTTAGATATGACTCATACTTTATATTCTGATAATAATTTTTATTGGCAGAATTGTAGAAAAAGCCAAGGGGATCATGCTCTTCGGTGAGCGAACAGGGTCTCGGGTAGCCACCTTGTTAAGGGTGTGGGGGCAGTACTCTGGAATCGAGTAGGTCTTATATTGTTGTGAGCTTCATATTTATTTTATTTTATTTAATTTTTAGTACTTTTGGTTTGCAATCATAAATAGCTAATGTTGTTTAGAGTTTTTAAATCTATTTATATTCGTCTTGTAAATTGAGTATTTTGTAACAAGTGTGGTGAGAAGAATACAGTTAAGATTGACGGACTTAGCTCATATTGGATGAATAAGAATAAATCTGTCTCCACTTTTTGTTCTAGTATCTCTTCTTAATTTGCCATTATGTGTGTGTAATCGTTCGGTGCCAACATCATTTTGTCTCGACAATTACATAAGTTAAGCTATGTATTTTTCTGTTGCAGAATGATCCAAAGTGAGTTAATTTCCCTCGCCTGTGCCTACACTGTTATTTGTAATTTTGTTGTTTTATGTTTCCTAATGATAATTAAAAAAAAAAAAAAAAAAATCCCATTGTTCTCGCATAATAACCTTGTTTTGGTTATTATGAATAGTTATAATGCCACTTGCATCTAATTCGTTAAGCTCTGATTTACCCACATCCAGTTGCAATACTTACTTATGCTCATTATGAAACCAGATCGCTAGAGAGTCTCCACTTGTTTATTTACTTTCGATAAATCCTCAAATATTGCCCCATTTTGAAGAGAAGCCTTGACATAACCATTGGTATTATCTCCACGTAATCCAGATGTTAGAGGTTATAATTATGTAATTAGTCTATTGGAAATGCAAAATAATGGATCCAACAGTATCGAACTGTACTAATCGAATAATAATCTGTAGGTATATAAAAAAAATTCAAAATAAGATTGACCAATAAAAATTCACTAATGCAAAGGGAAGGAATTTTATATCAAGTGTTCATCTTCTTCTCTTCTAGCAAGGTGGATGATGATATAAAATAATCCAGGGAAGGAAAAGACATAGAAAACGACTAGTCGATGGAATATAAACACGGCAGCGGGAGAACCAAAGACCAATTCCTTTTCAAAAGGAGACTTCGTTTGTCGCTTGAATTATTATTAAATCTTCTTCGTCCCTGAAGTTTATAAAACTTGCCATCATATTAATCCACACTGTTATAAAGGGTTTTTTTCCTTCCAATTTGATCATATTTTTACTAAGAAGATTTCTACCGCAAATTATAAAAATTACCATGCTTCCAAAATTATTTTTTTTTACCGTATTTTAAAAACTTTACTTTCTCCTTATATGATGAATTTTATTATAATAGTTTTTTTTTTCAAACCCCAAAATAATATTATTTTGGGTTATAGGTGATAACTCTCGTGTCACACGAGAAACGTTAATTATTTTTATTATCCCCAAAATCTGAATACAATTCATCTAAAAACAGAAGAGAAAAAAAAAAAAAAAACATCCACATTATGGCTTGTGGATACGGTTCCTTCAACTTTTAAACAATCCTCAGGCCAGTAACTCTTTTTAAATTATTTAACTTTTTTTTATAATCGGACAAGATTTTAAGAGCAAACACGATTAAAAAAAAAAACTCGTTTTCTATTAAAAATGAAAAATGAAACTTAAACACGTCAGACTAGTGTAGAATACTAGCCATTATTAATGAAGTAAGAGCATCACATTTAGGGCATGTTTGTTGCATAGTATATGATAAAGCTTGATAGTATAAGATCTAGTAGTATAAGATTTGATTAAATTTTAATATTATCCAGCGTTTAGTAGGGGTGTTCAACAACCAATCCAAACCGATTCAAACCACGATAACCGAACCGAAAAACCAATAACCGAATAAACCGAAAACCGAAAAACCAAAAACCGAAAAAAAATCGCGAATTTTAATTGGATTGGATCAGTTTTTGGATGGGTTGATGAAAACTGATCCAATCCAAACCGATCCAATATATTTTCTCCTCTACCTATGTGGGTCTTTCTTCAATCATAGCCCAAAAATTTCTAAACCCAAGACTCATTAACCCATTAACTAAACCTAAGAAAAAATCTAGTCACATCTCATCAACTAAATTTTATCTTTTGTATTTCAAAAAAAAAGTCAATATATATAAAAGATGTTATTTGCACAATAATTTTGAAATAAATTTTAGGATTTCAAAAAACCGAAAACCGATCCAATCCAAACCGAAAAAAATTGGATTGGATCAGATCGGATTTGGAAAAAAATCCAAACCGAATGGATGATTATATATGCTCAAACCGAAGGGATTGGATTGGATGATTTTTACTTCCAAAATCGATCCAATCCAGACCGCGAACATCCCTAGCGTTTGGTATCATATTGTATAAGATAATATCCTCCAATATTTTAAAAATTAATATATTAAAAAAAATTATTTTAATATATAAAAATTGAAATGATATATTAGTTCTTGAGAATTGTACTTGTAATCAATATTAATACATCAATCCCTTATCAAGCCTAATCCACCCCTCCTAGGCCATATTAAGTTATACATCATTTTGATGTCTAAAGGGGTCATGTTGTATAAGCTTATACTATACGATGGTCACACCAAACAATTGAAAATGTCATAACGTATAATATAAGCTTATACTATCAGGCCTTATACATCACATCAAACAGGCCCTAAGCCTGGGATCTACTAGCCAGTGTATATTACTAAGGTGTATACCAAATACCTTTGTCATTATTAATGAACTAAGCTTGGGACATGATCTTATTATGGAGAAGAATTTTGGTGGTTCTGGATCATCATTAATTAAGTGGTCCAAACTAATTAAAATGAGATAACTATTGAAGAAAAAAGAGAGAGGAGAAATAAAAAATAAACTTTTGTCCAAGTGTTACTCACTAAATGAAAAGACCACGTGGGCGTGGACCACCAAACTTTTTTCCCTTATTATGACCCATTACATAAGAATTCTTTTGAAAAATACTAAAGAAAAAACATAATGAACATCAAGAATTGCAAATAATGCCTTTCTTGCCAAAATTCCATCTCAAACTTGACGTTGATACTGGAAAAATGGCAAAACTTGGATAGGCTTAGCAATTGGCAGATTTTTTCTCAATCTGATCTCTCTCTACATTTTTAAGGAAATAAAACTTGGACTTGTACTGGTAGAAAATATTAAAACAAGTACCTTATTAGCCAATCTCACACTTATAAATATTTTAAATTAAATTCCTATAATAATTAATCATGATATTAAAATTAATCAATCATATCATATAAATTAAAAATACTTTTAGGGTAAGTTTTAGACCAAGTAAACGTGATCACAGTTTTAAAAAAATGTACCACTTAAAAATATTTTTGGTACATAGATGTTAGAAATATTCAAAGTGTAAGTTGTAGTGAAGTCCCACGTCAGTTAAACATGAATCAACTAAGGACCATATAAGTGTAAAAGACCTATAAACTTATAGCTTTAAATTTTTGGTTGAGATGTAATGTTAGCCACTTATAGTGGTTTGTCGTTTACTACGTTGACCAAGTGAGATGTGGTGTCAGCCTACTTATAGTAATTTGTCACGCCCGTTGGTGGAGAAATCCTTTACAAAGGGTTTTACGCTCCCTCGTACCATTCTCAACAATAGATACAACTTATTATGTATTGATATACAAGTTTAAAAAATCATTTATCTATACCATAGTGTTACCTTTTGATTACTCCTAAAATAATATTAGTCTTTAAAATGAAAAGGATATATTAATAAAACATCCATATAATCCTTCCCTTTAAATAAATAACTCTTTAGATAATTAAATAAAAAGTTCAATATTTTCAATATTTAAGCACTATAACAAACACTATTTTTTAAAATACAAAATTAAAAATTGTAAATTGAATGACACTGTCAAGCTGTGATACACCGACACGTTATTTTTTTGAAAAAATGCGTGTCAGACACGTGTCGGACACCGACACGCTCCGACACGTTCCGACACGCGTCCGACACGAAGTCAATATTTTGGGACACGTTGACTATGTGGACACACGACTTTGACCGTGTCCGACGCGGTCAAAGGATAAAAACGTAAAATTTTTGAATTTTTTAAAAAATTAAAATCTGTGGACTAAGGAGAAGAAGCTCTGCACTTTCATCATCCATCATTAATCTCTCCAACGACACATCATTGTTCTTTCTGATCGATGATGAAGACGACGGTGACGTTGTGGCACCGCTCCTCATACACCTTCGCCCTCTTCAAAACATCAAATAACGAAGAGTCGCATGGCACCACCACCATCATCAACCTTCAAACTGAACGAAGGAACAGAAGAAATGAAAGAAAGAAAACCACAAAACGAAGGAAGAAAACTAAGTCAGTATATTTTTTTTATTAGCCTTATCCTCATCGACTGGATGTAAGAAACGCAAAGCTCGAGGAAATGTAATCAAAAGGTCTACAAAGTAGCTGCACATACCTAGTTATATGTGCAACAACCATTTAGTCCCAAAACATAATTTACAAACTATACAAACTAAATATCCGAAAAACAATGTGACATTGATTTTAAGTTTCAAGGGATAAAAATTTGTCTTTTGATTTATATTATAAAATTCAAATATTAAATTAATTATATGACTTATTATGAATTGCAACATGTATTAAATATAAATTATATTATGTATATTAAAAATATTATTAATATCAAAACGTGTCCTAACGTGTCGAAATCTAACATTTTTTAAAATTAACGTGTCGACGTGTCGTCGTGTCCCATGTCGCGTGTCGGTGTCGGTGCATCATTGCTGTCAAGATGCTAATAAAATTACACCAAATGAAATAAGAATAATTTATTTTCATCGAAAACAAAACGTTTTCAAACTCATTTTCCACCGTATATTTCTAAACAAAGAGGCTCTGTAAGGGCCTGCTCAGCCAATAAAAAAGTTGAAATAATGAGTTGTATGAGCCCATTTTAACACTCTTCACGCCATATTTTGAGAATATTTCAATATCATCAATACCCATGTTTGGATTACTAAAATCTCGAGAAGGTTGATACCAAAATATATATTAAAGTATTTCTACTATATATACTTGAATACCAAAGTATTTGATACCAAATACTACATTTAGAAAAAAATTCTGACTTATTTTTAGCTTATTTTTTTACTAATTAATGTTTATGATTATTCTTTATATTCCTATTTTATTTATTTTTATTTTCGCATTAGTATAAAATAATATTCATTATAAGGATTTTCAATATCCATCATTCTAAGGCAATTTTACACTTACGAATAAAAAACCCATTTTGTTTATTTTATTTCCTAATTTCTGACTATAGATAATTTTTAATTTTCAAGTCATGCAACAGGGATATAGTCATTTTAAGAAAAATAAATATTGAATAAGATTTCATCGTCATAATTTTCACTCAATTTATATAGTTTATTTTTTAGATATGAGTTCCTGTTATTTTTTACCATTTAAGATTTTTTTTTTATACAATAGTGATACTGAAATTCGAATCTATAACCTCATGCAAATTACCAACACACCTCACAACAAGATCAATTTTAATAGCTTTAAAATTGGAATATGTTATTTTATCTATTTTTTTTTGTCTATTTTTACATACAATTTTCTAATATCAATAGATCAGAATTTAGATTCTGATCTAATGGTGTTAGAGAGTGGTAAACAAATGTTGATAAAAAAAAATAGATAGAATAACTTATTATTTTAAGATTTCAACATTTAAGAACTAACCTCTTAATAAGTAGAAACTATGAATATAATTCTTTATAAATTGTAAAGACCAATAATTTAATAATTTTTTATAAATATTAAAAATTAAATAATTAAAAATGAAATATTTAAAAATATAAATATTAAATTTTCAAGTAATGAAAGCTAAAATTTAAATAGTTGAAAACAAAAAAATTAAAAATAATGCTAAAAAAAATTATAAGAATAAAAAGTTAAATGAATTTCTACAAAAAATAAAAAAGAAAAAAAAATAAAAAGTATAGTAACTAAAATTTTATTTGAAAAAAAAAAAACCCAAGAAAGGCCGAAAACAAAATATCAATTATCCTGTTAAGAAAAAAAAAAAATCTAACCGCGTATCCTGCCAATGGCACTAGAATCTTCTGTTGAAATATGTGACGCGTAGCACCTGTCTTAGGCCCCAAGCCATTACCAAACCTATAAATATACGCTTCCTTTTATTCTCTTCAATCCTTGTTTTATTTCAATTAACATTCATAAAGAAACAAACCTTATTCATCGATTTTCATTCTTTCACAAGTCACAAAAACCTCTTCAATATCAAATCCATGGCATCAGGGGGAACAGAAGCTTTCCCAGATTTGGGTAAACACTGTCAACAACATGATTGCAACCAGCTAGATTTCCTTCCTTTCGCATGCGACGGTTGCAAACTGGTAATTTCATCTTTTCTCAACACTTTCCTACGTTTTCCTTCTTTTATTCCTATGATTCTCCATCACCTTATAATTAACCTGGAAAAAAAAATTGTTTCTTCTATGCGTTAAATTTCACACATGATCAAAATTCAATTATAGTTATTAACTTGTATTCTTTAATTATCAACGCAACAACTTTCCTTAAAAAAATTGTTAATTCATTAACAAAACAATTGTTTTTTCCGTTACAAACAAAGAATGAATCCTCTTATGTTAAATTTTTAATGATATTATAATCTGAAAATTTTGTGTACCTCTCTTTAGTCATCAAACAAGTGAAAATTTATGTATGGTGAATGCATGGTGTAGAATTAAAATACTATTAGAAAATAATATAAATCATTAAAATTACCATAACTTAATAACTTAAGATTAATATTTTGAGTTAGAGTGATTCTTTATATAGTATCAAAGTTTCTTTGATCACAAAGTTACGAGTTCAATCTTCGCTGCCCCCAATGTGTGGAATTAAATAAGCATAAGATAAATAAATAAAAAATAAAAATTGGGCCTACACAATATCCATACTTCAAAACCACACTTCAAAACTAACAAACTATTGCATGAGGAGATGTGTTAGAAAATAAGGCTCTTTCACCCATTAGGGGTTTTTATTCCTTTAATTTACCAATTTGGTATATGGTTCAAGGTATTTACGAACGGAGGTCATTTAGTGACGCGATGGAGACCCAGCGTCACTGAGTGCCGCTACCAACCCCCCGCGTCACTCACAACTTTTTCTTTTTTTTTTACTTTTTTCTATTGAGTGCCGCCCTCCCTCCCCTGAGGCACTCACAGAATTGTGCCAAGTGACACAATCTGGTTACTACTGTTACCGTAAAACTTCAGAAAGCCATAACTTTTGACTCGGGTATTCAAATCAAATGATTTTCTTTTTTTGATTTCACATAACTTTTCGAGATCTACCCAATGACACCTCATTTGATATATTTTACCTTTCATTAATATAGTTCAAATTTGCAACACTAATTACACTTTTTACAGATTTGAATTATGTTTGTGAGAAATAAAATATGTTAAATGAGATGTCATTGCGTAGATCTCGAAAAGTTATGTGAAATCAAAAAAAAAATCATCTGATTTGGATACCCGAGTTAAAAGTTATGACTTTCCGAAGTTTTACGGTAATAGGAGTAACCAGATTGTACCACTTGGCACAATTCTGTGAGTGCCCCGGGGGAGGGGGGGCGGCACTCAATAGGAAAAAGTAAAAAAAAAAAGTATGATTGGCGTGGGGGGTTGGTAGCGGCACTCAGTGACGCTGTGTCCCTCTCACGTCACTAAATGATCCTCGTTCGTAAATACTTTGAACCAAATACTAAATTGATAAATTAAAAGTACAAAAAATCTCAATTGGTCAAATAGCCTAGAAAATAATATAAACTATTAAATTGGCTACTTAGTTAGACAACAGGATTTGACCTGCCTAAAGGATAGTGGATTTAAATCTTGAGACTTTCAATTCATGAAAAAGGGTGGAGTGACAGAAACTCAAAATCGTTTATTAGGACTTCACATGCACCATTTGATATCTATAAAAAAAATAGTATAAGGGATTAACGTGTGTGCAATTGCAGGTGTTCTGTGTGGAACACAGATCCTACAAGTCCCATGCGTGCCCGAAATCCGACCACAACAGCAGAAAAGTGGTTGTTTGCGAAACATGTTCCATGTCCATTGAGACCACAGGCCATGTGGGACAAGATGAGGAGGCAATCTTGAAGAGGCATTACAACTCTGGAAACTGTGACCCCAACAAGAAGAAGAAACCCATTTGCCCCGTTAAGCGCTGCAAGCAGATTTTGACGTTTTCTAATAACAGTACTTGTAAAACTTGCAATGTTAAGGTGTGTCTCAAGCACCGTTTCCCTGCTGATCATGCTTGTAGGAAAGGAGTTTCACCCTCCTTCTCATCTTCTGCTGTTACTGATGGAAGGGGGAACAATCGGTTCTTGGCTGCTGCTCTGGCTTCAAAGAAAGAACAAGACTGTGGCAAGAGTGCTGGTCCTCGTTCTACTACTACTAGTTCTCCTTCTGTTAAGGCTTGTTAAATTGATAATTGCTTAGCGTGTGAATTGTGTAATTCTTGAGTTGTTATTGATGGCAATGGATGATAATTGCAATTTGAATGTTGAAATTGAGTCTGGGGTATGCAACTATCTCAAAAATTTGGTAGGGAAATTTGTGCCGTCATTATAATCCTACTGATTTGACCGAATTAATTAATGAATTGATTTTATTGATTTGACCGGATTAATTAATTACTTGATGAGCTGGTAGAGAAATCTAAACAAAAAAATTAAAAACTTACATTACATCCATAAACTACGATATAGGAATCTATTGTTGTGGAGTTTGTTTTTATTTAAAGCAGATATTGCATTTCTAGCATGCAAATTGTGGTAGCACACATCAATCTTTCCATATAAAATAAGGGTAAAACATTTCTCCAACTAACGGAGGTAAATTATTTACGATTAGCACAAAATGACGTCATTTTGTGACTTGTTTTTGTAATTCTAATTTATTACAGAGTTATATTAGTCTTTATCATTATAATTTTTAATCTTACAATCCAAAACGATGTCGTTTTGGACTCACTGAAGATAATTTTATCTCCAGTGATTTGAGAAATACATTTCTCATAAAATAAACGCATCAATAGGTCAACCCTAACAATATGCACCTTTCATTTTTTTTTGAAAATATTCTAATCGGTTCATTGCTTCGCAACTAATCCGATTCGGCACGGGTCCAGGATTAAGATTTTAAACCTCTACCAAAGGTATTACTGGGGAAATATTGCATATCGGAAATATAACAATATGCGCCTTTCTTTATGGACACAAATGTACAAATAAGATTTCTTTTCCATACTATTAAGAATTCTCTCCTATTTTTTTTGGGTTTAAAATGTCTCATGTTATAGAAGATAAAATTATCTTCTATATACACATAAAAGTGCACGAAACTTGTTTTTTTCCTCCTCTTTATATGGTAAATACATGAACCCTACATATTTTTATGTGTCCAGGAGATAAAATTATTTCTTATAACATGAAAAACATCAAATCCTCTTCTTTTTTTTTGTCCATCTGTACACTATACTAGATCAATATTCAGAACTTATCGGTTATGAAGAACCAATTAAGATAAAAAAATGAAAAATGAATAATATTGATTTATTTATGTGATAAACATGCGAAACTAATTAAAATAGAGCTGCATTTCAGGGTCAGCATAAAACAAAAATGGAGATGAAATGAATGAGATTTGTAATACAGTAAGGGTTAGAGGCTATTCAGAAAGAGCAAAGTAAAAAGAATTACATGTGATTTTCGGTAATTACAAATATATTACCTACATATATTATTACACTCTTCTTTTCATTTGTCTCTCCAAACATACAGACTGTAACAAGTACCTTAATACACAATAGTCTATGTTACATATTTGCTGTTGCTTCTTTAATTTCATCCAAGGTGATAGCCTGCAAGGCAAGAAAATGTTGCATTTAACTTTAAAAGAAATAATTGTACTCTTAACAAAATATGTATGTGCCAAGTCAAGGAGCACAACAACAGTTCTTGCAGGTTGCAGCCAACACGGCATACACAACCAGCTGCAACCATGAGGACCAAAATCAAAATTCGAAAAATTGAATTAAGGAATTACCTGCTCCTTGCCAGCAAAATCGTTGTCAGGAGTGAGAAAGAGCATGCAGTGGCACTCCTTCCTATCAAACAAAACCACAATTAGAAAACACAATATCCAGGTGGGACTGAACTTAAAAGTTTCATAATTTTTTTTTTTTAAAAAAAAAACCACATTTCTTCACAAACAACAAATGCAAAAAATATAAGGGCTTTTATAGCACAAATACTCCAGTAGAGATCAGATCACTAGTATTACTCAAAACAGCTAAAGTTACTCACTGCCTCTGACCAAAATATATACTAACTTCAGGTTTCAAACCTGATAACAAGAGTGTCTCTACAAAGTTTTTGGCCTGAGTTTATTATGACCTACCTCTTGAACAAATAGGTATTAACAAGATAATAAGATCATGGCTAAAAATGTTCTATTCGATAAAATTGTTTTATATGTAAATATGTAATTATAACTCTATAAAATGTAAAAACAAAATACAGAAGGAGATTAAACATGAATTTCGTACTCGAAAAAGTCATTAAAACATTCTCCAAGAACATAAGGGCCTACTGGTTGTCATTACGTATTCTCTGAAGGGTAAAGACAAGTAGCTAGCTTCTTATTTTGTAACCAATGTATAACATCTGTCAAGAATGATATATAAGCTGTTCTCTAAACATTATCAATACAATACTAAATATAACGGATTTAAACAAACACATGCTTGTAATAAAACTTATCCTTGCAAAAGAAGTAGCTTCAAACTTGATAACTTAAGATCATACAAGGCACATATGTTCCAAGTAGTTATAAAGATAATGCTTACCTCTCTCTCATTGGAACACATGGGCAATTCCAAAATCCCTGCGCAGCCTCAGCAGCTTTATCGTCGTAATGCCTAAAATACAATAATTTTGGGCTTAGAAAGTTAGAAAACATAAGAACTCGATCAAATTACGTACGCAGCTACACTGCCAGAACTATAGTATGAAGAAAAAATTATGGTTCACAACAAGTTGAAAGAACAAGTATGTACCGGCAAGGGCACAGCGGTGCACCCAACGTATCTTTATGGTCAGCCAAGCCCTGTTCCAAAATAGAAATAATAGAAGAAACATTAATTACACAAGAAAATGACTACTTTCAATATTAGTATAATAGGGGAATGGATTCTCTCATGATAAAATCTTACATGACAAGACCATGTCATGTGAAATTTTACTGTCTTTCCCTTTCTTAATATTCTTTTTTAAACCCTAACCAGTGAGGGCAGAGATAAAGACAATCCTTATACCCAGGCTTACCCTTGTATATTTGCAAAAAAACTGTTTCACAAATTCGAACATATGACCTTTCAATCACAAAGGAATAGTTTTACCACTGCTTCAGCTAGCTCCCTCCCTTTCTAAATAAATATTCAAAAAATTTAATAGGACCCCAGCTATGTAATGTTTGTAAAGAGATTTTAAAATAAAAGAATCTGTTTCCGTATTATGCACATATGGACACACATGTATGTTTATTTTCATCTGTCCTTTCCTGAATTGGAGTATGTGGTATTACTGGAAGAGAATATTGCCTCATCAGACTACAATCTGGAAAACTGATTTTTAGACTTCGTATAATTTCATTCCAACATGCCAGTCTAGGTGATTCAAATAATTTTCCTTATTTGCTGTTTTCAGGAGGCCTTAATATGACGCCTATCAAAATCTACTGCAAAACTCTCAGAACTAGTTTTCAATTACGTAGATTCTAGCTTAGAAATGGGGTAAACTGTAACAAATCAGGCTAGATAACTTATTTAGCTGTCTATACCTAACATTCCACGTTTAAATCCATGTGACCTACAGCTTACCCAAAAAAAAAAAAAAAAAATCCATGTGACCTACTAGTTCCGACTGTGTTTTTAGTCATTTCCCTTCCAAGGATTCTGCCCAACACATGATCTGTTGAGCAACTAGAAACAAATAAAAGTTGCATTTTCCATATTAAAAGGATGAAAATAAAATTTAAAAAGGTGCTCTAAAACCAAAAAAACATTTATGACAAGGGGTGTGAATTTGATAATGTTTAAAAAGAACTATTGTGACTGTGAGCAGATACTTTTTTGGATTTATACTAAATATAAAGTTTTGGTTGGCTAATCTCTTTCAGAAACTATGCTAATATAATGACATCTTACTAATTTGATATTAATAAATATAATATTGATAATAACTAAATTGAACACTGTATTTGCAATTTGATATTTATGTTAATATCCAAGGCACTTTTAGGAAGTTTTTAATCAAACAAGGAGGTGCTTTATATATAAAATGCTTTTGACATGTAGTTACTAAACTTGAGATTTTGTAAGGTCAAAGAGAAAACCTCGGTGCACAAGGCTCCCCAGCTTTGCGAGTATAGGAAATAGCTTAGTTGAAAAAATGTAAGGGAAAGACTGCGTACAATCAACTGTAACCCTTGCCCTCGCAAAGTCAGGGAGTCTTGTGCCCCAGAGTTCGTGCTTTGCCTTTACAAAATATCAAGTTTAGTAACTACAAGTCAAAAGCATTTCATATATAAAGCAACTTATTGTTTGGTTAAAAACATCCTAAAAGTGCTTTGGATATTAATATAAATATCAAATTGCAAATACAATGTTCAATTTTGTTATTATCATTATTATATTTATTAATATCAAATCACTAAGATGTCAAGCTATTATCATAGTATCTGAAAGAAATTAGCCAACCAAAATCTTAGAAAAGATAAAAGGAAAAAACAACTTGTAGACCCAAAAATATAAAACCACCCTAGAAAATCTTGATTGAAAACAGGCAACTAAGAGTACCTAAGAGAAATAAGGTGAGGTTGATTTTCTGAAACTGAATAATCACCCCAAAGGTTTAAGATTAAGCTATAAAATCAACTAATCTCTATCCTTTGATGCATTCCTCTTCTTTCTCTCAACAAATTCTTCTTTTAACCAAAAGAAAAAAATAATTATCTCTGCAGTCTGCACGAAATTTAATAAGCATGTAGCTTACCATTATCCATTCAAAAGTATACATTTGGATACTATTAAAAGATCCCAAAAGACCCATGAAAGCATACTACACCAGAAAAGCCTAGTCTTTGGTTTACCAAACAAGCTAAGATGGACACCTCCCAGCATTTTCAGAAGTAATGTAGGTATCCATAACCTCTACATTCACAAATGTTTCAAATTGGATGGGTTGTGTGTGTTGGGGGGCACCTACTTATGGATCCTGATAGCTGAACAAGAAAAACTAGCAGTCATTACCAACTTCTTGCTTCTCAAACAATCTAAGATGATGGCCTCCTAGTATTGTCAACAAATGAAATTTAAAAACCATAACCCCTACAGAAGTTCCCCAGCTCTCAAATTAAGAAGGTGGCAGGCAGAGTAAAAATATACAGTCATTTGATAAGAATATCATACTAAATATAAATAAATGAATTGCCTAATGGAAGGAACGCATTCCAGAACGATTCAGAGCATGAAATATGAATTCAACAGTCAATCTTATATAATGCAGGTAGCACCTAGCATAGATCTATATGTACACTGCACTGATACACTACTAAAACAGGTATAGATCTCACAAAGAAGGGTTAAATTCAAGTAGAGAAAAACCCTTTATAAATTTCTAATAGTTATTTTTTAATTTACATTGAAATGCAACGATGCCAAACACAACAAATCTCCATGACTCTCACTTTTTAGAAAACAGCAAAACTTCCTGACATCGCAGGACTTACTGCACCAAGATTCATATCATCAACTAAAAGAGTATGAAATGAACTATGAGTTTTTTATTTGGCAATGGCATCTACTCAAACAAGAAGGGAAAATGTCTAAAAAAATAAAATTCATATTACAAGAGAACTTATATGCCAAAGATAGAGAATGTACCTTGATAACAACAGAAGTGACTCCCTTGTCAACACAAAAGTATGTTCCTGACTTACGGGCATATTGCTCTGAAAACTTCCTCATGATTTCAACAGATTTATCTGATGGTTCCACTGAAAGAACCAGCAAATTATTTCACCAAAATTAAAAGCAAAACCAATACAAAATTTTGGCCACAGAAAACTGAGTCAACGAAAAAAAATGGGCTAATAGATTCCGGAACAAAATTATTGTGTATGTATGTGTAAAAGAAGACTAAACCTCCAAACTCTACACGCATGCAATGCATATTTAAGCTAACAAACATTCATATTACCATTTCGAAGTTCTGTCAAAAGCCAAAAAGCTTTCAAATTTGACAAACACAGAGCTTTGCATCAAATCCCAATTCACAAGGAAAAAAATTAATTTCGGAACATAAGAAAAAACTCAGAATTCCAGAACTCGTTCAGAGAGCATTTCCACAAACAGCTTCCGGATGAAGATGTGATGAAACTATAAACACAATCACAAACACAAAGAGAACCACGAGCAAAACTTGCTTAATATTTAGAGCACTTATTCAAAATATGCAATAATAACCAATTGGGGTGTGGAGAATTGCAATCAGAATCAATTGGAGAATTAAAAAAAAAAAAAAAAAAAATAGTATGAGAAAACTAAGAGCAATAGAATGAACTTTACCTTGGGCTCGAACGACGGGGAGATTACGGTTGCGCCGGAAAGGGGAAGCGATGGAAGGAACGGCGACGGAAAAGGAGGAAGCTTGGGAGGTCATTGCCAATGATTTTCTTCTGCAACAAAAAGGGTATGGTTTCTGTGTGGTTCTTATGTTCGTGTGAAAGAGACCAAAAAATACTACGTTGTCCTCTGCGTTTTATATGTTTTATTTATGTTCTGTGGTCGTTGGTTGTTGATTTTGTGTGAAAAATAGTATAAGATTGGGATTATGAAATAACAAAAAGTTGGGGTGTGTGGAAGCCACTCATTTGAAAAATATCTAGTTGCTTGGTTATTATTATCACGTAACTTAAAAGAATCTTCCACGAGTATTGAGTTTTGAGTATTGATCTTGAAGTGTCAAGTACCAACCATCATTCTTTGGACTCTTGGCCCTCTTCCATCTACTTATCCAAACTCACCATGATTTGGATGACTAGCAAGTTTGAATGCCATGTGCTATTAGATGATTTGAATGTCACGTGGGATTCATATATATATCGTTGGAATGTATTTCATAATTTGGACTTTTGCATTTTCGTGTTATATTAAGCTTGTCATGTGGGATCATAAGAATCATAACCACGGAGTATGTTACAAAGTTCAAATTTATGCATTTACATTTTATATTTTATATATGAGTTTAATATTTTTTTATGCTGTAGAAGATAAATTTTATCTTCTATATGTACATAAAGCAATTTTATTAAACTCAGCCCAATTATTGACGCAGTCGAGATACTAGATTACTGGGTCACTGGTTCAACAAGTGGATTACTGGTTTAACTGCATGACCCGATAAATATATGTAAATCTGTAATTTATATTAAAAAACTAAAAATATACTCAAATACATGTAAAAAAATATCAATTTCAAATATTTTAATATGAAAAATAATAAATTACAAATCATTGTCCAACAAAAGATCAATCAAATATATAATACTTGTGATACTGGTGCTTTGGTTCAGTAGACGACATCACTAACTATAAATGAAATCAAAATTTCCTGCAAATTGCATAATCAAAATAATATTAGTGTTGTAGGTACATAACGTATCTAAGTCAATAAGGAAAATGAACACTCAAATATTTCAAAAGAAAATAAATTATTTGTGTGTGAGAGTGAAAAAAAGAAGGACATCAATTGATGAGAACGAACAAATTTTTTATTTTTTTTATGAACCGAGTCAAGTCATTGGTTGAATCGATCGGGTCGCCGATTTTTAGAAAAACTGATCGGATCCCATTGAGTCACACTGGTTTCATTACATGGCCGATCTAATATCTAAACCGGATAGGTTATATGACCGGTTCACCAATTTCTAGGTTGACCCGGCGGGGTCGATTGAATTTTTATAACATTGCATAAAAGTGTGAGAGGTCCATATTTTTTCATTCTCTCTCTTCTCCTCACATTAGCACACATGGGCCTCATATATTTTTGTGTTTGTGTAGAAGAGATTTTTATTTCCTATAACATGAGAGACAATAATTAAACTCATGTGAAGAGAATAGAGAAAAAAAAATATGAACACCATATATTTTTACGTGTATGTAAGAGATAAATATATTGGGAAGCCAAAGGAAAAATAAATAAATGAATAAAATGACGATTATACACCATTTCTTACATTTTTTCCATTTTATAAAAAAAAGATACGAAGTTAATTGATATATATACTTTTGTTGTTTCTGTTATCAGTAGTATACAAGTTGCATAACAAAGATAATATGTAAATATAGACTTTGCGGTCACTATAACTAGACATGCAAGCAAGTTAAATCTGGCTACTTTTTTTGGTATATAAAATTTTAGTCTAACCTAATTTTTATTTTTATTTTGGTTTGATGTTTGTCCTTTTTAAATGACATAAAGTTATGTCATTTTAGGTGAAAGAAAGACACAAATAATAAAAATCATGGGGAAAGTATTTTTTAACTTAAATTTTAAATAAAAAAATATTAGTTTGTGTTTTTCTTTCATTCAAAATAACATAACTCTATATCCTTTAAAAATAAATATTTTTCCTTTTTTTATAGGCTTATGTGACATTGTTAAAAGTTTGAACTGGCATGAAAACTTACTTAAAAGACTAATTGGCATTAAAGCATTTAAACATGCCAACATGTAATTATAATATCTTAATAAACTTAATTAGATCAGGTGGGTCCAAGTTTTGAAAATTAAAGTCGGTATATTTTTTAAACAAAATCAAGTGACATTTCGGATTAGCTTGATGAAGAAGTTACATAATATCTTAAGACTTAATTTTTTTTAAAATAAATATAAATCAAAAGACTAATTAAATGTAATTAATACCATATTAATAATATTTTTGTGTTGATATACATTTTTTGAAAATATATATTGTATAAAAATCCTTATTTTCATATGATTAAATAATATAATTTTTTTTAAAATTAAATAATATAATTTAAATGGTTGAAATTACATTCTTATCATAATTAATTCATGCTTTTAGCTGAGACCATTAATTAGCCGAAGTAAATTAGCATTATATGTTGTCTACGAAAAAAAAAATTAGCATTATACGAACTACATGCAATGTAAATGTATTATCCTTTCAATATTTTTTTTAAAAAAAAACCTCTTTGAGTTTCTTATTTCTAATTTTTTTTTTTTTTTACTTTAACATGCACAACATTGAATTTGGTATATTTTATTTAAATTTTGACATGAGTCCGTCCCATAATTGTCATGGCCCAACAAGATATAGGGCTGGGACTGGATAAAAATTGGCATGTCCAAAATATTAGAGTGGATCTTAGGTAGGTTAAGCCAATGAGCACCCGAAGGCTCAATTAATAAGATAAACAGATCTAGTAGTTAAAACGGTTTTGGGTTCGATTTATATGATTACTTGAGTTGATTATATGGACGGTAAAAATTTTCATATCAAATTTTAATAAAATTTGTATTTTCAGGAATTCAAACTTGAAATTATTGAATAAGTTGAAATAATCTCTTACCAGTTGATCCATAATATTTTGTAGTATCACTCTTAATACATTGTGTTAGAGTTATTTATAAAGATATTTTACTCGGTAAATATTCGGAGGGAGGAAAACAAGAAATACAATTCAGAAAAAAAACACTTTATTTAAAGTTATTAAAGTTCATATAAATTGGAGCAAAGAAGTATAAATTAAAAGAATATAAAAATTATAAATAAATTCAATAGTTGAAAATATTTAATTAAATTATATATATAAGTATATTCTTGAGATAAATTTAGTACTATATTCAGCCAACAGAAAATAAATTTAATGACTAAATTTTGAGTTATGCTTTATCTGTGTTTTTTTTAGTACAGTATGCTTTTTATCTTCTTTACAAATCATCTTTTGTGTTCTTTTTTTTTTTTGAAACTAGGAAAATACAACAACAGAAAAACTAACTACGCAACAATATGGGTACAGTAATGTCCATACTATCATTTAATGCCAAACTCCTGCAACCATCCGCAGGTAGTTTAAACCCGTGTGTGTATCCATCCCAATCAGTAACATCCACAAGGGTACACCATTATCTTCTCTACGTGTGTCTATGAGATTTCCACTTTCCATCACTTCGCTATGAGGTCCGTGATTCTGTGAACCAAGGAATAAAAAGGATTGGACTTATCACAACAACCCTTGGTTATTAGCTGCTGAGTTACCCAGAGAGTCTCCTTCCAAAATCACTATTTCCTTGTTCTCTTAATTACTTAAAATAGAATTATTAAATGAAAAAAATTCATACTTGATATTCAAAATGTTCAAAATTAATACTTGATATTCAAAATGTTCAAAACTAATTAATATGTGTTTAATTAATTGAGAGGTGATAAGTCAGCTAACTTTTTTTTGAAAGATAAAGGAAATAAAAAACACAGCAAAAGGCTTAAGTACAGAACCTAGCCCAACGAACACCTACAGTGTCGCTGTATAAACTTTGAAGACAGCCAGGAGGAGGGTCATCAAAGACTTGCACATCCCATGGAAAGCTATACGCATGTGAAGCTAAGAAATCAGCTACTTTGTTTCCTTCACGATGGACATGAGAAATCTGGACCTGCCAGCATCTTTGCAACATTCCTCTAATACGTTGCACCAAGCTCGACGAAGGGTGATCCTGATGACACCCATTAGAAATAATATGTTGGGCTGAGAGGGAATCTCCTTCCAGCCACACTTTTCTAAATCCTTTTTCCCAAGCTAAACGCAAACCTTCCAAACAAGCCCATAATTCTGCATGCAAAACAGTACCTGGCCCCAAATTCTTGCAGAAACCGATAATCCAAGCTCCGGACGGGTCACGAATAACACCACCACATCCTGATCTGTTCCCATTACCAGCTCTAGCCCCATCAACATTAAGTTTAACCCATCCTAACGGAGGATAAGACCAAGCTATCATCTTCTCTACACTTTTTCTCGATTGAAGACCTGCTGCATGGAGAGTGGTAGCTGTATGCTTGACACAATTGCTATACCCCAAGGCTGAGTGGGCAATTGTGTAAGCATTATTGATTTTTCCTTCAAAAACCCAAGTGTTTCTGCTCCTCCAAATGCTCCACGCTAATATCCCAAAAGTCAAAGGCCAATCATCGTCCATTGCCAAGCTTCTACAATTTTTTAAGTTAGAGAAGATCCAGTCATGCAGATTAAGCGAGAAGAATACCTGCCAACTGGTTTGATGAACCACCAACCTCCAAACCTCTTTTGACTGAGGGCAATCCCGGATAGCGTGGAGATTAGTTTCACAAGAGATATTACATCTAGGGCAAACACCTGAAGAGGTCATGTGACGTTGAAGCCTCCGACTATTAGTCAACAACTTTTCTCCAACCAACAACCAAAGGAACATACGTATTCGTTCCGGTCCCATCCACCTCCAGATATTGTCCCATTGATAAGCTAGATTATATTTGTAACATGTAAAGGTGGCAATTCAAGTTGATATCACAAATACACCACACGAATTTGAAATTAGAACAAAATTTTCAACACAAACACGATTCTTTTATTTTATGGGTTGACGTGATAAAACACGATATTAGTAGTCTACTAACTTCAAAATGCACCACTTATAATGTGAGTTGATATAATAGGACACAATACGAATAAACTATTAATATTAAAATTTAGTGTTTTTTATTCAGGTTGACATAACACGATAAGACACAAATAACCTGTATACCGAATGTTTCTTTCACAAATATTGTATTGATACGACACAAATAACCTATAAGAATATTATCACAGCTCAATTTTGTGTTTATGTATTTACATGCAATATGACACACATTTTTTATATTAAATTTTTTTAACACAAACACGATTTTAATTTAAAAATAAGTCAACCTAAATACGAAGTTCTTATCGTGATTGAAAATTATCACTCCTAGTGACATGTGGGAGTAAGAACAAATGCACTAAGGTGTTTGGTTGAGGAGAAATTTTTTGAATACTAGGAAAATGTAATTGATAGGGGAATAGTTGGAAAGTGAGTTTAGTAGGAAAATGTAAAAAAAGTTATTTGGTTAAAAAAAAATTTACCGAGCAAATTAGATAAAATAAGGGTATTACAATCAGCTTTTTAGTTGTCTTTTTACTTATTTAGCCGTCTAAGTCACAATACCACGTTCAAAGTGGAGAAATTGAACAGTGACTTTCTTTTCATTTTACACACAAATATTAAAGTATAGGGAAATGTGTTTCTTATTAAAATTTTGTAATATTGTGAGCCAAACATAGAAAACAAAGAAACCCTATCTATGATGCCTAGGTATCTCTTAAATAAATCTCAACCAAACACCGCCTAAGTGGACCAATGCATTTGCCCTGCTACTGCCCGATAGCACCCTTCTGCCCCTTTCCCACCCCATCTCCTGACCTCAATTTATAATATAAAAAATAAACAATAATAAATAAAGACAAATATCACACATAAATTATATTTATACTAATTACTAATTTAAAAATAGCATTTAATTAAACCATTATTGCCTTAAAAATGGCAGTCCAGAAAATTTTGTAAGAGAAGGCGAGAAAAACAAAATTCACAATAACTTAGTCAAACTTAAAGAAATTTCCAAGTTTTATTCGTATAAGAGGAATAATAAAAATGATGGAGGTAATGCTAAACTACTTTTCTTTTAAATCTGAATGTAACCTATGACAAATGTTCAGTGAATTTAAAGAGAGGAGATCACCCCTCTAGCTCCTCCAGGACTCCAACATTGTGCGTTGAGTTACTTAAATTATCAATTTAATAATAATACTAATATTGTTAATTGTCAATTTAAATTAATAATTACAGGAATCATATTAATTTTACGTGGGTGAGCTTAATTTCCCTTCATCATATAGTGAACCCATATTTGTGAGCAGGTTCTTCATGCAAGGATACTTGATAATATTTATATATAAATCGATCATAAAATACAAGATTAATCTTAATTGAACATTAACAATCATTTTTTAAGTTTGTCTTAGTAGTGGATTCTTCGGTTATATATCTTTTCGAAACTATATATTGATGAGCGTCCTGTACCAAAAAAAAAAATACAATTGATGAGCGTCTCTCTTAGCATATGCTTTCTATTTGAGGGTTTTTGAAAAAAAAAAATGCAAATTTCAAAAAAATCCACCTATTTACTTCGTTGACCAAACGTTTTACCGGACTAATGCAGGAAGACGTGTTTCAGGTGGTTACGCGTTTAATCGCTCACCTGACACATGCATGTTTCTGACAAATCTGAACACGTCTGTACTAGGTGCGTGTTTCTGACAAATCTGACATATTCAGACACGCATTCCGTGGCATAGTCGTGTCACAATCAGAAACGCGCACCTGGTACAGATGTGTTTAGACATGTACCTGGTACATACGTGTTCAGATTTATCAGAAACGCGCATGTGTCAGATGCGCGACTAAACGCGTAACCACCTGAAACGCGTCTTCCTGCATTAATCAGGTAAAACATTTGGTCAACGAACTAAACAGGTGGATTTTTTAAAATTTGCATTTCTTAAGTCAAAAGCCCTCTATTTGAAGTTATGTGTTTGATGACTCTGGTCTTTAATGTGATTAAGAAAAGGTTCATAAAATTATCAAATAATTAAATTAAAAATATATTTATATTTAATTAAATTATTATTTGTTGAATATTTAAAATATTCTTACTCCATTAATAAAAATAATGATAAAATAAAAAATAAGAAATTCTTACCAAAAAATTTAAAACAAGTGAAGTGTATAAGTTAATTAGTAAGTAATATTTATCCCATGCATGCACACAAGCTAGCTGTGTACTAGTCAAAGATTAGCTAAGTAAAACTTACACTATGCTAAAACAAATAAAAAATAAATATTTATTTTGTAATACAATAAATAAGTCAAAATTATCTCAGCCACCCCAACCCATAAAATTTATTTTGATTTTTAAACATATAAATATTATCAGTTTAGTCTTTTGAAAGAATTAACTTAATGTTAAATTTTAACATTTTAATATTTCTATATATTTAGATGATAAATAAATGGGTGTTGTTAAAAAACGAGCACAACCAATTAATAAACAAAATGACCTCTTAAACAACGGCATAGTTGAATCCTATTGGTTGAGATCGAAGTGAGTACGTAGTGAAGTCTAACATTAATTAAAAATAGACTAGGTGAGAATATTCAGGATGGACCCATAAATTTAATGTTTTAAGTTTTTGAGTTGAAATGTATTATCAATCTCACTTATTGTGGGTTGTCTTTTAGATGGAAATCTCCCTTATTTCCCCCTTAATCACGTAACAATAGTATATGAGGGTGATTCATATACGAATAATGAATTCTCACGTTGATCAGAAATAGATTGAATGAGTGTTATATATGTGGATAAATTCATAAATTGTTTTGAAATTTTGGTTGAAAAGTGATGTCTTAGTCATTGTTATTTTGGATTTGAGCTGCGTGCGTGCAACTAAAAGGATTTTCTCAATTCTGTGGTGTGCATGATACCTACTAGTAAATCACTAACTTTGATGTTCGAGATTAACGTTAACAATGGAGTTCAGCAATCCTCGGAAATTCCTACACCTCCTCGGAAAACGGGAAATAATTTGATTACAAACTTTTTTACAAATTTTTACAAATTACACTATCTTCTCCTGGGAAAACATTGTGAAACTTAGGTAATGTTTCATTCGGGAGAAATTTTTTTTTACTAGAGAAATGTAATTGATAGGAAAATGGTTGGAAAGTGAGTTTGGTAGGAAAATGTAAAAAAAGTTGTTTGGTTGACTGAAATATTACCAGGGAAATTTTTTTAAATATGCAAAATCTATGTTCGGGAGAAACTTTGCACCTGTTTTTTCACTTTCCCAGTTATCTCAAAATACCACATCTCAAGTGGTATTCTGTAACAGTAAATTTCATTCAAAAATCAACACAAAAGTCATTTTCCCATCTATCCTATTTGCCTAGTATTTTTTGAAAAAACTTGAACCAAACGTGGTATTTTCCTATATCCACATACACTTTCCCATCAATCCCAAAATAAACTTTCAACCAAACACTACCTTGGTTGAAAGTTTACTTTGTGATTGATGGGAAAGTGTAAGTGGATATTGAAAAATATCACATTTGGTTCAGATTTTTTTTAAAAATACTAGGCAAATAGGATAGATGGGAAAATGACTTTTGTGTTGATTTTTGGATGAAATTCACTGTTACAGAATACCACTTGAGATGTGGTATTTTGAGATAACTGGGGAAGTGAAAAAACAGGTGCAAAGTTTCTCCCGAACATAGATTTTGCAAATTTAAATAAATTTCCCTGGTAATATTTCGGTCAACCAAACAACTTTTCTTACATTTTCCTACCAAATTCACTTTCCAACCATTTCCCTATCAATTACATTTCTCTAGTAAAAATAAATTTCTCCCGAACCAAACACTAAGAGAAAGTTAAATGAAAATGGAACCTAAACTAGTACTCAAACACAGGAAATCTTATATTTACAAAAAAATTTGTTTATAAACTCTTATAAATTATATTATTTTTTTCTGGAAAACACTAGTAGACACTTCTTTGTCAATTTCAATTTACTGCAGGTAGCAAAGCACTGTATATATTTGACTTTTCGTGCTCCATCTACTGTCATTTTATTTTTCAAATCAACGAGTCACCTCGACTTATATATAATATATCTAAAGCTTGACTAGAATCGACAATTGAAAAATAAGCATAATAATGCTAAAAGGACAATATTATTTCTTCATAAACTAAATAATTTATCAAAATAATACGATAAGATATGTATGAGGCGTGCGTGTTCAAGTCGCGCATCACCCTTTATGTGATTTGTGCAAAAATCACTGTATCCTGTCATGTATCATGCCCTGCAAGACATGCATGGGAGTGTGTTGGATATTCAAGTGTGATGAGTCCTACATTGGTTGGTAATGGACTAAGTGAAGTGGATATAAGTGAATTGACCCATGGATCCAATGCCTTAACATTTTTGGTTTGTGACATGGTGTCATATCCACGTGATATGGTGGTTTAGCTTAGACTATTAGTGGCGGCCTCCTGTCCCGAGCTCCCCCCGGACTCGCCTGACAGTGGTATCAGAGCCGGTTGGGTTTGAGTTAGCCAGGTGTTTAGCTAGGAGGCGAATTGAGTACTTGGTTGAGGGAGAGTATAATAATGTTGGGTTTCACACTTGAGGGAGAGATTGTTGGAATATTCAAGTGTGATGACTGTACATTGGTTGGTAATGAGCTAGGTGGCGTGTATATAAGTGGGAGGATCCATGAACTCAATGCCTTAAGGTTTTGGGTTGAGATGTGATGTCGAACTCACTTGGTGTGTTTGATCCACTTAGCCCATTGGTGGTAGTCCCCCGCCACAGGCTTTCCCTAGACCTACCTGACAATGGTATCAGAGTCGGGTTGACCTTGAGCTAGCTAGGTGTTTGACTAGGAGACAAGTTGAGTATGCCTGAGTACTTGGTTGAGGGGGAATATATCAATGTTAGGTAGGGGGTATATCAATGTTGGGTTTCACTTTTGAGGGGAAAATTGTTGGAATATTCAAGTGTGATGAGTCTCACATTGGTTGGTAATGGGCTAGGTGAAGTGTATATAAGTGGGGGACTTATGAACCTAATGCTTTAAGATTTTGGGATGTGATATAGTATCGGACCCACTTGCATGGTGTATTTGATTCACTTAACCCATTGGTGATTGTTCCCCTGCCACGGCCTCCCCTTGGGCCCGCCTGACAGAGCGTGCATGACTTAAATACACATTGGGTAATGCAAGTCTTGCAAAGTATGTGACACATATTGACTTTTTGCATAAGTCACGCATGAAGATAATGTGCAAAGTACATGTCATGTGGTAGGAATAAGCTGACTTTTACATAAATTATGTATAGGATGATGCGCAACTTGAACGCTAATGCCCCATGCACAACTCGTTGTATTATTTTAACAAATTATATGATTTTTGAATCAACGATGGAAAATATTTTCCTTTTAGCATTAAACAGGTGAAAAGGACATTTTTTTTAAGAGAATTTGAAAAAGCCATTTTGATTAGTTCAAAAGGTGACATAATTAATATGTCTGGTAGCACTTGGTGTATCTTATCCCAAGGTTCTTTACATGGTATCAGAGCTTGAGGTTCGATCCTCATCGCCCCCCACTTTAAAGTGGAAGCACAAAAGGTAAACCAAAGATTAGGCCTGTTGCATAATCCACCCTTCAAGCCAAGAGGGCTCTTGCATGAGGGGGCGTGTTGAGATATGTAGTCCCACATTGGTTGAATGAGCAACTAATGTGGAGTTTATAAGGCCTTAGGTACTCTCACCTCTTGAGCTAGCTTTTGGGGTGATGACCTCAAGGTTCTTAACATATCTGGTTAATTCAAAATATTAGTTACACGAGATTATTGTTTGAAAAAACTAATACACATTTATATATTATTATATTTTATCATCATGATGACATAGCTTTTAGCACGTTCCATATCTCACTGTTTTCAATAATGTGAGTTTGCCTAGTTTCGTTTAGCCACAATGTATAATTAACTAGTACTTGTGTTTCTAAATTAGTGAAAGAAGTTATCACAATCACGCACCTTGGAAAAAGCTTGAGCTATAAGTCAAAAGATTGTTTATGGAAGCATGCGTTTTGGTTGCAATTCATCGAGATGAGTTGTATCTACTGTGTACTCTCAAGTCTCAAGTGTGAACATAATTAGTAGAATGAGTACTGTGTTGTGATGGGTGAACAGAAACTAATTAACTAATCAATTATGTTAAGTAATGGTTATTTTTATTGAGAAAGGTTATATATACAAAATTTTTGTTTACAAAATATACCATGTACTACGGGTAGTACATACTACTTGAGCATACATGTACTATTCGTAGTACATAGTGTAGTTTATAAGAGTTTGTAAATAAAAAAGTTTATAAATATAAACTACTTCATTTTTGTATACCGGCCATAGTGTATATATAATATTCTAGGCTTTATACATATTATTCAAATAAAATACTAAAATAGTATAAAAAAACTAAACTTCTTAGAGAATACTAAATATAACTAAAAACATATTATTCATGATTAACTAGTGTACGAATCCATCAAAATTAATTATCTGGACGAATTTGAAGGCCAAGGAAGGAAATCATGTAGATCTCATTATGCAACATGCAATACATATTATTCACAAATAAGTATTCTGTTACATAATTATGATGCAATTTATATTATAAAATTTACAATCCCACACTAATTAAATAACATTTTGTGTGTTTGATATCATTAAAGGAAGAACAAGCAAAAAAGGCCATCAAATTGATCTGGTTTATTTGTTTTCAGTCAAACATATATATCATAACTTCACATCTAGACCTTTCAATCAATAATTTGCATGCACAGGTCTTAGTTTTCAGAAAATAAACCCTTTCAAAATTTGATTACTATAGATCAAGTATAAAGAAAACATAACTAGGGAACAGAAAGCTTAATAGAACACACTTGAAAAAAAAAAACAACGAGAAGAAGAAGAAGCAGAAACCCAGTAATTAATTTTCAATTTCAAAATACTTTTGAGTGCGTGCAGAAGGGTTCAACTTCTCTAGGATCTCAAGAACGTATAATAATACGGATTCAATACTATTCTACATACATATTCATGTAATATATCTTTTACTCATAGCTATAAGGTTTTCCACAAAATTAATCATCCAAGATAAAAGGAGAAAACTATAACCAAAGCCATGACATAGATCTAACATAAAATTCAATTCTTTACTTTTACAAGCCAAAAATTCAATTCAATCACCTAAACACAAATACATATATTAAGAGAGATCTTCATACAAACCAGAATAGTAGCATAGCTGAAACATACAGTAACATAAGATAACAAGCTTGCAAAGTTTTCACTTTTTCAGATACCACATATATAAACCCTAGATATGTCTAGATTCAAGAACTTTTTACCTGAGAAAATAAGGAAAGAAACCCACATCAACAAAAAAAAAGTTTGCAAAAAGAACACTAAAGCTAATAGAGTCATCAAATTAACTTGCTTGATGTAGCAAATTAATTATCAATAATCGGACCAAGATGCTTGATTCCCCAGAAGAAAGAGCTGAGAAGAGTTTGAGAATGAATGAAAACTGATGAAAAGTGAAAACTAAGAGACATCACCCTTCTTCAACCAAAAACTATGATCATGTAGTGTTGTTGTTGTTGTGAGCTTTTTTTCTTGAAGCAACACACATGTCTCTGAAATTGAGAATGGATTGAGATGTTTTCTTTTGTTGTTGTTGCTCGTGACTTGTGAGGAGGAGTAGTAGTAGTAATGATGATGGTGCTTTTAGGTTTGTGGGGTGGTTGAGGCCTAAAGGGAACATGATGAAGTGGGCACAATGATGGCGATAGAGAACATAGCAGAGAGACATGATGATGATTCTGGCGTTGAAATAGAGGCAGAAGAGTTTCAAAGGATTTTGTGCACCCTCTCTTTTATTTATTTATCTCTCTCTCTACACCCTCTCACATGGTGTGAGAGAGGAACCATTTATGAAACCTAATAAGGTGGTCTTGGTCTAACCTTAACAGTAATCTATTCTGCTGTAAAGTAAATAAAACATGGAATTAACGTTTGTTGTATGACAAGATGAGATACAACAAACGTTAATCTATTTTGCTGTAAAGTGAATAAAATATGGCTATTTCTTATTTCAAAAAAAAAATTGACTATATCTCTCTTCGCTAACATTGGATTTTTTCTTCTTCTACTAATTATCGTTTAATCATTAATTTAATTAAGCCGAACACGATTAAAAGGAGATAAAACTCTTATACTAAATTTTTTACATATATAGGTGCATATTAAGCACTCGAAATTGAGATTTCTCATTAAATTAGAATAATTATATATCAATTAATCACGTATGGGGTGGAGAGAATTTTATTAGTTGTAAAAACCCTTGCTATAAATGATGATAATGTCTTAAAATTGTAAAACTTTTAAGACTACATATTTATTGATATTGAAATCTATTTAAATCTTCAAAAATTTTAAATTGTTACGCATTTACCTCCTCAACTTATTTGATTACTACTGAGGATAGGAAAGTGTAATCATTTTGTATTTGTAAATTGCAAAATCAATGTATATATGTATCTATATTTTTCGGTTGTTATCATATCTGCAGATTTATCACACGGAAAATAAATAGGCATACACACATTTGACCTCTAGCTATTACACAAAGGATGTTGAAAAGTTTCACTGGAGTAAAAAGTTCAACCAAAGAAAATGTACCGAGCGATTTGGACAATAGAACTCAATATTGAGAAGTACTACATTTGGAAAATCACGTAGTTAAAAACAAGCTTGTTCGATTTAATATTTTGTCTTAAAATTGTTTTAGGGGAGATTTATTTTTCTTATTTTGGTTTTTATATTAACACTTTAAGTATAATGGATCTTGATCCATACTAAATCGGGTGAAGGGTTTAATCCAATAATAACCTAAATGGCCCAAAGACAAAGATTTAGTAAATAAAGAAACATATATATCACGCGTACACGCAATCTCACGAATACACAGCTAGACTAATAACAATTCAATACTCATGAACTTCTTTAATAATCAATGGCTAAGAAACATGCACTGTATTCTAGCCAAGCCTATGCATCATATTTCATCAAAGGCATGTCACAAATGGGATAGGCTAACAAAGCCACAACAATTCACCAATGAGAATGAATGCCACCATACTACGGCGTTATAAGGATATCATGCCACTACTATTAAAGAGAGCTTTAAAGTCTATATATGATCATTTTCTTCTTATTTACTTAAGCTCGTTACTTAAAATAGTGCATTGAGTGTTGAAGTCTCTTACAGGTACTCCCATATATCTCAGACAAGCAGACTTCTTCAGTATTAGTATAGTATCATCATCCCGTGGATTCTATCCTACGTAATAGAACAACAGATCTCATAACAATCATTCTCCAATCACCACTTAGATCAGATTAAATTATTTATGGTTAGGCTCAACTTCTCTTCAACAAATGAATAACAAAAATGAGGGAGGTAAGGAATGTGATCTGAGACAAATTTTAATTACTATGATAGAAATTTGAATCTTAGAATATCTACTTTGAATAAGGTTTTATCTAAATACCACTAATGATCCAAAGGAATAATGTTACAGCTATGCCCATGTAAATATCCTGTCTAAGATAAATGCAATAAAATTAGAATAATTTCCTTTATGATGTATAAATATACTATAGATTTGTATAATGTAGATAAATTATAATAACTTCAATCTATCAATATATCTCGGGCTGAATACAAAGTCATTACATAGATAAAAAAAGAATAAAATTATCCATTGCATAAATATGAATAATAGGACTATAAATGATACAAAATAACAATTCAAAATGTAATTTTTATATGATTTTTTTTACCTCAAGAGAGGAGGAAAAAAGTGTGGCTGAGAAATAAACATGAAATCCTCATCTAAAATATAGTTTAGAAAACTTTTATGTTTGGATAATGGGTTCTAAGGAAGCAATATATATTTTGAGAGGAATTAAAATGACTGATATCTTGTCCGCTGCAAATTTCACAGACACTATATCTCACTTTTTTTTATTTTATTAATGAAATTTTGGTATTTGCTTAGCATTCTACAATGGGTCATGACTGTTAATCTCACCTATTTCAAGAAGACTAGTTTGAATTGCACCAGTTTCAAGACAAACCCCCCAAGCATTTTATTTTTTATGTAATTTTATTGCAAATAATAGACATTAAATTGTTACAATTCAATTCATATGAATTTAAAATTGCTTAGAATTTCAAAATACCCATCCAAACACAACCGTAATGTCAAACTCAACAGTGTCAAATCTACTCAACGTATTTTACGAGAAAAAACTACTATCCAATTTTAGTGCACATTTTTAAGTTTTTTATCCAATGATTTATGGTGCTTCACTTGTCACAGTGCTGCTAACACTATCTTTATCAATCAAACAAAAGGACAAGTGCTAGTCATGGCACGACTTGAGGAGTCTCACGATAATGTTTTTAAGATATTATAATGTCGAAAGGCAAATAAAAAAGGAAAAGTTCTAAATAATCGACTGAAATATATTAGATCATGAACATGAAAGACAAAATGGCTCAAACAGCAATGGTTAGTCGATTAAGTATGGATGGTGAGGAGAACGAGGACCCACACTACATCAAGTTTGGCACCCGAAGAAGAGCTACCTTTGCTTTACTAACAAAGATTATACGCCCAATTGGGAGCACTTAAGGTATGATTATAATAAATAATAGTTAGTTTAGTGCGTAAATCAATTAGTTGGTTAAGAATAGGTAGGCTAACAAAGCTTGTATAAATAGAATTAAATTAACTAAATGGCTCATTATCAATTGATTGCAGGGATCATCATTGATTGCAGGGATAAATGGCATTAATCATTAGAACAGTTTATCTTGATAGAACAATAAAAATGATCAACACCTCTTGAGCTTCTCGTTTTGGGATAGCAAAAAGAGGACCCTGATTATGGCCAAAGCAAGACCAGGCTATGTTTTGTACAAACATGCAGCAGAAGTTCAGATGCTATAATGGAGCGATTTACTGTTATAGTTCACTTATTACGCAGAGTGGAGTCACCATGCTGCATGCAACAACTTCGCCAACACTAGAAAACCTCTTTCTTATTTCTTTTCCAGTTCCTCTTTGGTGTTCTCATTCCATCTACAATATCAAACGTCTGAGACACCTTAGAAAATTTCAATATCCATCACCTATCTCCAATTTTCATGACTATGACTTCATAACTCTCCTATAAATCCTAGTGCAAACAACAACACCACAGGCAGAGCCAATGAAAAAATTACGGCAATATGTTAGTAGAAACTTGATCCATAAAAAGTTGCAATTTCTGTTGGTTACTGCAACCCACATTCAACTCTGATTGCTTCCAAAAGTTCAGGAGACACACTGGGCTTTGCCCCTTCCTCTTTACCCACCTTATTAACATTTATTGCACTGCCAGGTTTTTTCTCTCCTTTCCCCCAACCCCTGTAAAGTATGACTTTGCTAGGTTCCTGAGAGACTAGAACGGCACCTGTTGCTTGCTGCAAGAATAAAAGGGAAAACAAATTTCAGGATTTAGAGAGACCCTATTGCCCAAGAAAGAATAATTCAAAGAGGAAGAGATGAGAAAAAAAGGTAAGGAATTTCAGCATGTGCACCTCTAGCTTGGACACCACCTCCTGAACTGAGGTCCCTTTTGCCCTTCCTTTGACATGAACTATGGCAAGAGGGTACTTCCGGAAGTGAGCCTTGATTGCATTCGCAAGACCAGTCACCATATTGCTCTTTCCTGAGAAGAAAATGTGGCAATAGAACAAAAAAGAGATGGTATTCCTTCCAATTAGCATAGTTTCAGGAAAGTACAATGAAATATAAGATGAGGTAAAGCAGGAAACAGCAGTTCCAGAGCCATCTGGAAAGAAAGTACTTAATACATCACCCAGAACAAAAAAAATTCAAGCAGTTGACATCAATTGAAGATTTACCACTCACAAGAGTGAGATTAAAAAAGAAAAAGATAAAGAAACTAACAGTTTTTGCTAATTCTTTTTTGTGCCGAGGAACCAAAATTAGAGTGCTAGTTAGCTATTTTAGCTCAGCTAAAACAAGCTACAGTTTTTGTAATTAATGCAGAAAGCGGGGGACACTAGATAAAGCTACAAAAAAAAAGCTCTCAGCAAGATTGTATAAACTTTAGTGTCAGGACAACATAGAACATACAATGTTGGCAAAAAGAAAATAAAGCTGAAAACAATACCTACGGCAAGGAGAGGTTGCTTTCTCAACCTTAAGGCCTGCTTTCGTAGAAGAAGTCTCTCTTTGTTGGATAGATATACAGATCTAGAAGGCAACTCATTTGAACTCCCATTTATCACCGAAGCTGATGGTTCAGGATCACTTCTTGATGATGTGACGGATGATTCCATTGCCTTGTTATTAGGGACGGAATGCCGAGTATCAACCACAGAATCACTCACTCCATCCAACTGAATCCACGTTGATTTTACCAAATCAACATTTAGAAAAGAATAAAGAATCCAAACATGTCAAAGGAAAGACAGACTACTAGCTGATAATCCAGGAGATAATGGAGGTAAATATTAAAATTTTCATCAGTCACAGTCATAATGAGCTTGCCTGTGTTTCCTTATGAATCAGACCAGCCAAAGATTCTGGTTCACCTGGATGAGCTCCACCATTATCAACCACAGAATCACTCACTCCATCCAACTGAAATCCAAGCTAATTACCAAATCAATATTTAGAAAAGAAACAAGAACCCAAAACATGTCAAAGGAAACCCAGACTTAACTAGATGATAATCCAGGAGAAAATTGAGGTAAATAGTTAAATTTTCATCATTCATAGTCATAATGACCAGTAGGGGTGTGCATGGATTGAACCGAACCGAATTGGTTTAAACGGTTCGGTTCAAAAATGGTTCGGTTCGGTTCGGTTCAAAATCAGTTCAGTTCGGAAGTGGTTCGGTTCGGTTGGAAACAGTTCTTTCGGTTCGAAACCGGTTCGGGTCGACCCTATTTTGAAAAAAAAGAATTAAATTTTTTAAAAAATAAAGTAATAAAATCAGTTTGGTTTGGTTCGAAAATGGTTCGATTCTTGGACTGGTTCTAAAAACCGGTTCGGTTCATGAACTGGTTCATTAAAAATCGGTTCGGTTTATGAACTGGTTTTTAAAAACTGGTTATTTTAAGTGTAGTTCAGTTCGGTTCATGGTTCGGTTCAGTTTTTTGATTATTTTGCACATCCCTAATAATGAGCTTGCCTGTGTTTCCTTATGAATCAGACCAGCCCAGGATTCTGGTTCACCTTGACAAGCTCCATCATCATCATCAACCACAGAATCACTCACCCCATCCAACTGAAATTCATGTTAATTTCACCAAATCAGTTTAGAAAAAGAAACAAGAGCCCAAACATGTCAGAGGAAATCCAAGAGAATGGAAGTAAATAGTTAAATTTTCATCTGTCATAGTCATAATGAGCTTGCCTGAGTTTCCTTACGAATCAGACCAGCCCAAGAGTCTTGTTCACCTGGACGAGCTCCACCATCATCAACCACAGAATCAATCACTCCACCAAACTGAAATCCATATTAATTTTACCAGATCAATATTTATAAAAGAAACAATAACCCAAAACATGTCAAAGGAAACCCAGATTTAACAAGATGATAATCAAGGAGAGAATTTAGGTAAATAGTTAAATTTTCATAAGCCATAGCCATAATGAGCTTGCCTGTGTTTCCTTATGAATCAGACCAACCCCAGATTCTTGTTCTTCCGGACGAGCTCCACTATCATCAACCACAGAATCACTCACTCCATCTAACTGAAATCCACATTAATTTTACCAAATCAATATTTAGAAAAGAAACAAGAACCCAAAACACGTCAAAGGAAACCCAGACTTAACTAGATGACAATCTAGGAGTGAATTGAGATAAATAGTTATATTTTCATCAGTCATAGCCATAATGAGCTTGCCTGTGTTTCCTTATGAATCAGACTGGCCCAAGATTCCAGTTCAACTGCACGAGCTCCACCTTCATCAATCAGCTCACCCTGCTGTTCCTGTACTGCTGGTTGATTGTTATCAGAAATTTCTTTAGGAGAATTCAAGTTTACGGAATTTGAACAAGCTCCATGTTCATCTGTAGCCTTGAATCATGCCAAAAACTATTTCAGATGTCTGTATTTAAAGAACAATACCAGTAACATCATTGGAATAATATTCTCACTAAATTTCTACTATTAAAAAACACTCATAGTTTTCCATTTTCATATTGCCGTCCTTATTACTACAATGTAAGAAATTCTCTTAAATCATGCCCTTAACTCATGGCTAAAGAGGTAATTTGCATGAGGTTATAATTAGGTCAAGTCAATACCACTCAGAACAACTTTTGCATTCCTTTGAACACCATGGCAACAATGCTGTGATTAGCTACTCCTCAAATTGTGCAATTATACTCTTCACATGCAATAAGCGTCTATAATAATTTGAACAAAAACAAGTAAATCTAGAAGTAACTTCAGAACAAGAAGCATGATCACATATATGGGTGTTGAATGTACTCTCCAATGTGAGATAAAGAGAGAATTTAGCATTCTGCTGTGGTTCTTTCATAAAAAAGGGCAAAATTTCCATGATTATAATCTTAAATTGCAGAAAAACAATTAAAAAGGAAAAATCTTTGGCACATATGTTGACTTCACGGACACATTCACATATCCACATAACATGATAAATAGATACAAATATTTGATTCTGTGAATGTGTTATTATTGTTGCGCAGGTATGTTGCAAAAAAAAAAACAAATTTTAGTTCAGCTGTTAATCCTAAACATTTATAATGGATTGCACAGCCTTCAGCCTCTTTGACCTAAAATATGAAAATGCTAATCTTAAATTGCAGAAAAACTATTAAAATGGAAAAATCTTTGGCACATATGTTGACTTCACGTACACATTCACATATCCACATAACATGATAAATAGATACAAATATTTGATTCTGTGAATGTGTTATTATTGTTGAGCAGGTACATTAAACACACACACAAAAAAAGCACAGAAATTTGAGTTCAGCTGTTAATCCTCAACATTTATAATAGATTGCATAGCCTTCATCCTCTTTGGCCTAAAATATCAAAATGCTAATCTCATATTTGTAACATGGAAAGAAGATCGTAAGTAAAAGAAGCAACATGAGATAGCTCACCAAGTCAAATCTCAACGCTTCAGCTATCTGCTTACTGGTAGCCTCCTGTTTTTCAACCTAGTCAGGGGAAAGGTATTTCAGGAACATAATAATAATAATAGTTATTATTATAAATAACATTAATAATAAAAATAAAATAGAGGACCACTCACCATTTGAAGTTTCAATTCGTTAATGTTCTTATCTAGCTTCAAAACATGAAGCTTCAATGACTGCAAGAAATAGATATATAAAAAATTAGCTGTCAATTCCTTCTACAAAAAAATAAATATATGACGAGGATGAAAATCCATGTTACAATGTAGAGGTCACTTAACTTATCAATCAATATACCTAATTAACATTGGATGTGCTTTTTCTGGATAAAAAAAGATCATTTTTTTTTTTAAAGTATTTTGTTATAGTTTTGTTATTTAGTGTGTTTGATTTGGATAAAGGTTTTATTTATATTCTTTTAAGCTAAAGCACTGAAAAAGCATAAATGGTTCTTTTATTTAAGCGCAAATTTCATGCTTCCAAAAAAGGATTTTTTTACATTAAAAAAAAAAGTACTTACGAAATTTTACATACAAGCATAAAATAGCTTTTATGATTTTTCGAAAGATCTTTTTTTTCAAAGCTCAAGTAAACCAGCCTATAATAATCATTTTACATGTGGTTAACCAGGAAAATAAATCTCTCTCCCACCCCACCCTTCTTTTACTCTTATTCACAAAGTAAATGTAGAAAGTAAATTAGCTGACACTCCCACATGAATACAAGTGGATGAGACAATTTTACCTCACAACGTTGTGCCTCTAGAGAACGCTTCATTGATTCCCTTTTACTTAAAAGGGTCTTAGGCCTCAAACAAGCAGGCCTACTATAATTCTTTCCCCGATACACAATGATTGCATAGCCTTTGTTCACTCTCTCTACTGCTACTAAAATTCCACCACTTTCCGCCTCTAAGGTCTGAGCTATCTGATGGACATCTTCCAGGCTTTCTTGTTTACATATTACCTTCACAAGTTCCCGATACTTCCAATGAAGATGCATATTTTCCACAGTTCCATCAAAAACCCCTCGTCTACCTGAGAATGAAGATAGGATTTATCAGTCAATTATTTTAAATAGCTTTAAAGATCTCATTTGTTTACTTCCAAATTTAGAATAATCAACTATCTATGACTGTGAATTTCAAACAACATATTCTAGAGTCACCTAGCAACAGGAAGGGCTTCATCTTCAAGCCAATCTTTCGCAACATGTATTTCTCTTCCTTAGTAATACCCTCTTTATCTATTTCTTGCTCTTGGAGGCTCTCTGCACTTTCTATCTCTGCTATAAGTTTTTCAGCCTTTGCTTTCTTTTCTAATGCCTGTATGTGAAAGCTATACCATCTGTAACTCCAAAAAAAATGCACAAAACAGAAAATTGGAGCTTGTTAATGAAATCATACCATTGACAACTTGATGCTAGTCCTTTTAATGGTTGCCTCAGCCTTAGCCAACATTCTTTGTTTAAAGATTGCTGTATCTTTCTGGAAGGCTGTGTCATTTCCTTCAGAATTACACTCCACGGTTCCTTGTTTCAGGTCTGGAGTGACTATAACTGACAAACTGTTTTCGCCCTTTAGTTTGTGTATTGCAATATTCCTCCGCTGTTCGATTGCTTTAGACACTGCAGGTGGCAAGAAGTCCTTTCCTCTATACAAAACGATAAACTCTCTATCCCGAGCAAGGAGAGTTCCTCCAGTCAGATGCTGCAGAGAAGTAGATCTTACATTAAACTGAAATTGAGATATAATCGTATCATGTCTATTTTTTTGCTCTTAAAAAAAATTGACTTAGTAAGGTTCTGTCAATACAACTATCTCAACTATTCCATTCAGGGAAAAGTGTACTTGACCCCCTTAAACTTTTGGGCACTTGCAAAGTGCAACCACTATAGTCAATGACAGGGCCATCAACAAACATCATTGTTCCTTCCGCCCACTGCTAGAGAACACACTGTTTGAGTAAATCCAATAAAAAATGAGTAGCCCGCTATTTGAATGATTTGGTGGAGTATAGAGCCAACATCCACTGAGGTTATATGTATATATTCTGCAACAATTTACTTCTTGTATTTATAATTCTTTTTTATATCTCAGTTTGCACAGGTTCTTTAAGAAGCCATTGAAGATGGAGAATATCCTATTCAAATGTGTTGAGATATATAAAAACCATTAATGTAGCCTCACCTAATAGCTTAAGCTTTTGGGTTGAATTGGTTATTTACATGGTATCAGAGCCTCGTGTCCCGGGTTCGATCCTCGCCGCCCCCCACTTTCTCTTGTGGAGTTTCTTAGCACAGATAGGTTGGGCCTGTTGCATTGTCCACTCTTCTAGCCCAAAGGGCTCTTGCGTGAGGGGGCGTGTTGAGATATAAACTCCACATTAGTTGCATTGGGGTGGTGTATCCCAAGGTTCTTTACATGGTATCAGAGCCTCGTGTCCCGGGTTCGATCCTCGCCGCCCCCCACTTTCTTTCAAGTGGAATTTCTTTGTTCGCACAGGTAGATGGGCCTGTGCATTGTCCACCTTTTAAGCCCAGTGGGCTCTCGTGTGAGGGGGCGTGTTGAGATATATAAAAACCATTAATGTAGCCTCACTTAATAGCTTAAGCTTTTGGGTTGAATTGGTTATTTACAAAATGCAACAGAGAAGAGGAGAGTGATTTGATTCTTTTACATTTTCATTTTATTTTATTTTATTACCATATTTAAAATATTAGAAAAAATAAAAATTTAAGGAAAAAAAATCAAGGACCCAGATTTAATAGAGATGAACTGTTGAGATTCACTCACAGTGGCAAGTTAACAACATCTTAACAGAAGGATATATTGAGACATTAGCTAAGTTTTAAGGATTAATTGGGACAACTTTAGAGTTTTCAAGGTGGTTATTTGCAAAAGGACTAAAATTTAGGGGGTCTTAATGTACTTTTCCCTTGCATTTACATAAAATTAAGTTCCGTTTACTACAGTTACAAAACCAGTGTTTAACTAGCTCGCCTTACAGTTAAGCCAGATCATGCATTTAAATTTGAAACTGTTAGCGTATCTTTGTGTTTTTTATTCATCTTTTGAGACCCAAAAAGAGAAAAGATAGCCTTTCCTGTCCTCATGACAGAGGTCAAAAACAATAAGAATTTCATCATAAGATTATATTCATTTATTCTAATCACACCAGATTAAAGAAACATCCAAAGGTGATTACAATCTTCAGTAATCATAATAAATACTTTGAGCACCATTATGCAAGTTATGACCAATGAAAATTCCACATGCCAGTTAATAAGTCAACATCAAATCATGACCTCATTAATTTACTGACAATGACTAAATATGTATTACCTAACTGAACAGTAAATGCAAAATACCACATTATGACCTCCTTAATACACATAATTTTTCCAAAGATGCGTCAATCAGCAGAAGCCAGATGATCGCAATACCTGAATTCTAACCATTAAATTACATTCTGACAGATAAGTGGTTTTCAGGCTACAATGTCATCTCTAGGTCCTTTGATTATTCCATTTTGATTCACATTCATAAATCAGAGCTCTATGGCTATAATTCACTGGAAGTTTTTGACTGAAATATGATTATAATCTCAATGAAGCAAACAATCTTAAAGGAAAAGAGCAAATGTGTAACATGAAAAGCTTTCTTTTTAAAAGAAATTTTAACATTTTCTAATCGTTACTCGGAATTTGCTAGATTAAACAACTGAAATTATGAGCTTCTTACGAGGCACTTGCCAATTTGATCAAAAGGGTGATTGGAAATTGTTAGAGAAGTCTAAATATAAAATCATTAAAGTAACATTCGCTTAACAACTTGAGCTTTTAGGTGAGATGATTGTTTAATATGACATATCAGAGTCAGTAACCAAGTGGTCACGAGTTAAATCCTCACTAGCCCAATTCTTCTAATAAATATTTATTTGTGGAATTTCTTAACACATGTAGGTGAGCCTGTATATTATCCATCTTTTAAATCCAATGGGCTCTTGTGTGAGATGATGTGTTAGAGAAGTCTAATATAAAACCATTAAAGTGGCCTTCACTTAAGAGCTTCAGCTTTCAGATGAGATGGTTGTTTAATAGAAACATCCACGAACAAAATTGTAGAATGCAAACATATCTAGCTTCCACTTTTTGTAGTGTACGTTTAAAGTAGGAGAAAACTGGTGTTAAGAACAGTATTCAAGATCCTTCACTTCAAACCACCAGCATGAACAATTTTGGTGGGGTTAATTTAATCCATGGTGAAATCTCCTTGTTATTCATGTTGTCAAATAATTTACAAATTTTTTTGATGAATAATAGTTAACTGCAGCAATGGAAATCACACATAACACATGACACCAAAAAGAGCAGGTGCAGGCTATGACAGGTGTCATACACTTCCATTTACCATAATATTTAAACCATAAGTTCTAAATTTCATAAAATTCGAAAGTTACATGCAAAAACAATAACCTACCTTTAACTCTCCGGCCATCATTTCACTGTTAGTATTCTGCACACCTCTCTTTACAGCAATCTTTGCAATCTCACATCTTTCCCAGAGCTTAATAATTGCAGAAGCCAATCCGTGAAGTTTCTTGTTTCTACCTGTGAAACAAAAGAACAAGAAAAGCAATTAAGCCCAATTTTTGTCAGATAAGAAAAAGTAGGGCAAACTCACCTAATGCAAAATGGCATGGTATGGGTTTGGCAAGTCTCCTCAACGTGGTCATTTCATCATCTGTTAGTTTAGGCTTCACACCATATGGAAGAAGGCGAAAAGGTTTCCTATATCCAGGAATAACAGCAGGTAGAAGATCAGCATCAACAGGCAGAGGGTCACATCCCCACCAATCAGTAAATCGTGGCCCGAGCCCCACTAACAAGCAGTTTGCATCTTCCGCAAGCTCTGCCTCACCCGGAAGTTGAAATCGTACTTTATTGGGAGTACCAACACCTACTATCAATGCTGGTTTTTCTGTTTTGAAGTTTGAACTTTGCACAGAAGATGTCGCTGAATTCGTTTCAGAAGTGCTGCTCTCTCTTTCATCACAATTTTCGTCATCACCATCCAAATGTTGAAAATCATCACCAATATTGTCATCTTTCAAAGCATTATCTGATAGGAAGTAAGGATACTTATAATCAGTCCCCCTGTACAATATTATCTTACTTCCAGATCTCCAAACAACAAGACCCCCAGTTTTTCTCTGCCAATGACAAAGAAATAAGCTATAATCAGATGATTATAAGCGGGGTACCATATCCATATTAGACCCAAATAAAAGGGGCTAAAATGCACATAAACCCTCAGACTATAGGTTAATTAAAGAAATCTTCCTGTAGTTGAAAACATAGGTGGTGTTCTGATATATTTTCTGATTTTATTTTCAGTCGACATATTTTTACTAATAATTACAAATATAAACCTTGTTTTTATTTTGTATTTTGTTTTCAAGAATCTACAAAGGAAATGGTGAAAACAACATATTCTCGTTTTCACCATTTCCTCCACAATGACTCGGAAACCATGTGAAAATAATTTCTATAATTATAAATAAAAACATATCAACCGAAAATGAAACAAAAAACAAAACAAATACCACATTAGCAACTCAGACCACTGAACTTATCAAACCATGCTAAGTAGTTACAATTTTATGATTAATCCCTAGTGCAAGTGCATAAAGCTCGTTTACAAGGAATTAATATGCACAGATTAGTCTGCATTTACTCATAGTTGAAGGAGATTTCTCTCAGTTTAGCCCAGAAAAAAATGATTTCTTAATATCTATAAACAAGTTTGATTTCAAAACTATAAAGAACTATTTCAACCCAAAAGCTTAAATTATTTGGTGAGACTACAATAATAATTTTTATATTTCTCGAATACGCCCCATCATACGGGAGCTTATTGGACTTGAAAGGTGGATGATACATGAGGCCCAACTTGGCTATGCTAAGAAATTTCATAATATTAATTATTTTTATTAATAGAATGAGACAGTGAATGATCACTTAGTTATGTCGGCTCTAATATCATATAAAGAATTAATTCAAATGAAACCATGAATGATCATTTAGTCACATCGGCTCTAATATCATATAAAGAATCACCTCAGCCAAAAATGTTAAACTAAGTGAGGCTACACTAACCATTTTTATATTTCTCTAACAAAAAATCTCTAACCAAATTTCATTGATTAGCATCCATAACAAGAAGCAAGTGAAATTAAAGCAAAAAAGTGACAAAAAAAATAAAATTAAAATCTTCATTTTTTTTTACCTCCAACAGCTCATGAGTCCTTTTCATGTTGATTTTACAAAGATCATCACAAACGATCCTCACAACCTCCGAACGCCTCCACCGCTCGTGAATCCCGTTGACGATCCCTTCGGTGATCCCAGCCTTCCCAACCTTGAGCTTCTGCTTCATTCGAAACCCTAGCGTCGTCAACCTCATTATCTCCGAATCCGAAAGGCTCAGCTCCGCCAATGTCGGCACTAGTTCCTCCCTCCTCTTGTTCACCTCTTTCTCCTTCTCCTTCACCTCCTTCGCCACCTCGTTCTGCCTCCATAGCCCCGTTCCGGTGCCCGGAACCGGAACCGGGTTATCGGGCGTGCTCCAACTTGTGTCGATGGTGTGGCCCACGCGTTGTCTGGGGAGGTGGTGAGGCAAGGGGACAAAGATTTCGCCGGCGGCGGTGGAGACGGCGGGAGAGGGAGGGGGAGTGGGTGGTTGGTCGGTGAAGCCTAGGGTTCGGAGCTTATCGGCGATTCGTTGAATGGCGGAGTTGGAGAGTGTTTGGGCCTGGGCTTGGGCTTTGAAGGAGCTCCGAATGTGGAATCTGGTGGTGTTGGTTGGGATGAGGGTTTTAGTTTTTGGGAAATGAAGAGGGAATAAGAATAATGAAGAAGAAGAAGAAGAAGGGAAGGTGTGGAAGTGGGAGTGAGTTGCAGGAACCAACATATCTCACTGCTTCATGGATGGATAACGAAACTCTACAACTTTACAACACACATGATGTTTATTTTTGTTCACTTCTCACGTGGACATATTAACGAACATTTAAAATTTTGAAAAATAGTTTTTTAATTTTTAGAAAAAAAATAAGATATCAATTTATTTGATAAGGTTGTTTTATATATTTTTTGTTTTTTATTTTTTATTTTAGAATCAAATTTAGAGATATGACTAAGTTATTTTTATTTTATATTTTGATTTTTAACTTTCAAAACAAAAAAAATATAAAAAAGAGGAAATAAAATACAATCAAACAGACACTAGATTCATGACATGCGATAACAAAGAGGAAATAAAATAAATGTGTTGTAAAATACCAGTAGATGTAGTTTAGTATTCATGTCCCTTTGGTTTTGATAATTGGCACAAAGACATGTAAAGGGCCATGACAGTTATTACAAAAATAAAAATAAAAAGGGCCATGGCAGTATGAGAAGTGTGAGGAGACATGTGTATTACGGAGTCATATGCTTTATGTAACAAGTAGTTGTGTTTTTGTCGAGCAAATATTTGGGTTGGGCGGGCAGAAATTAGAGTGAGCAAAAATGAGCCAACGGCTCGTAATTTATAAAAAATGAGTTGGTGTGGGTCGGTAAAAATGAACCGCCAATCCGAGTCAACCCGATCCAAGTAAACATGTAAAAAAATGAGCCAGCTCGCGGGTTGAGTTTTTTTTTTATAAAAAAATACAAAATATAATATATAAAAATGGACAAAACTCACACATGTTGTTATCATTTTTCTTCCTTCTCTAAACCTAAGTCCATAATCTTCTCACATCTCTGCCATTTTTATATTGTTAGGCTGTGTTGGCTCTGTTTGATTTTTATCTTACCCACTTGGTAGCAAGTAGCAAATGGTTCTGATTGTTTCTTGATGTTAATGCAAATTTGTTGTAAAGAAAATTCGAAACTAAAATATTTTTCTTTTATTTCTCATTTTTGTTTAAGCTGATGGAAGCCACATAGCTGGTGCATTATTACTACATGGTCATTTAAATAGGCTGAAAATGAGCCAACCCGCGAGCAATTTTCGAGCCAACTCGCGAGCTATTTTTGCAAGCCAAACCATGAGCCATATTTTTTAGCTAACCCTAACCTGGCTCCTTTTTTTCGAGTTGAATGTGGGTTGGGTCGGGCCAAGCCGGGCCGGGTTGGCCCGTTTTGCCAACCCTAGGCAGAATCATCCGACCAGTACCACCTTTGGGAGGGGTGAGTGCATGGGAGCTAAGCAGGTGGGAGTGAGAGCATGTGTTTGAGTCTCCCTATTACTACCTATGGGAGGGGTTTAAAGTTTAATCAGGACCTGAATCGGATTAGTTGCGAAACAATGAACCGATTGAAATATTTTCAAAAAAGAACATAATAAGTTCAATATTAGTTTATGGGGAAAATGTTTGTCCTTTTAAATGACACAATTAGTATCATTTTCCTCTCACAAAGAGGTGGGACCCACATCTTTATTTTTTTTTATCCACTCTCTCTCCCTTTTTATCTATCTCTTTCTCTCACTTAAAATGACATAATTTTACATCCTTTAAAATGATATACAACTTGGTGCAAGTGATCTTTTAGTTTTCATAATCTTTGATGTATAGTGTAATTATCCCATTAATAATATATTGAAGTATAATTACTTTCTATTCATGTTTATAGTTATATATAAATATATTGCTTTTACGAAAAATTTGATGATGAATGGAATAAGAATTTAATAAAATTAACCTACTTTTCCAAAATTCATTTTACGTATTCCTTTTCCTCCATTTTATAAAAGAATAATATTAATTATTATCTTTTGAATGATATAGATGAAATAGAATAAGTGTGACAATTTATTTGGTTTTATTTCATTTGATATAGTTTTCATTTATTTTTTAATTAATAATTTCATTATTTTTTATAAAATATTTAAATAATAAAATTAATAAAATATTGCATGAGACAAATTGTCTCACGCAACACATACAAAAGTGAATAAGACTCATTAAAGATAAGAGAGAGAAAGAAAATTATTTTGTGTGTGTTACATGAGACAAATTGTCTCATACAACATAAGAAAAATATTTTCCTAATAATATAGTGGTTTAATTTTTATTTTTTTCTCTGTATTGAAAAAAATGATTTTGTTTTCTTATTAGGCATTAATTTTTATGACAACTAAATTACGTAATTGATGTTGATTAAATCTGAACCAAATAAAACGTTGGTGTTGTGAGCATCTCCTCGTTATAGCAAACCCCATACCAACCTATTTCTTACCAACCTTGTTGGTATGGGGTGGTTTGATTCATTCTGCGGAGAAAGAGGATGAAAGTTTATTAATAGGAAGGACAATGATGCAGGCGAAGCAGGTATATTCTAAATTTCTTAGCAACGGACTTTGTGTGTATGAGGTGGTTCACTTTTGTAACTGAGTTTTATAGCATGTAAACGAGTAATTTATGTCTTTTGTTTTTACCTCCATTCATTATTCTTCATTTTCTTGTATTGGCCTTTGAACTTTGTTATGTTCAAGTCTTGATGGATAGATTTCAACTCTCTTACGTTAATCTTATTTTCCCCTGCCTATTCTGTTAGAGATTATATTTTATCGTTAAAGAAATGTTAGATACTCCGGTTGTAACAATCGTAAATTATAAGATTGTAATATTGTCTTTTACTACTTTCATAACCATTATAGTTTATGTTATGCACTGTCATGATTGCATCACATGGTGCTACTGATCATAAAGATTTTCTCAAGGTACGTGAGCAGCAGGAATTTGATGATGAGAAATATGAGAAAACAAGAAAAGTTGATATTTTCACTTTTCTATTATAAAGGGTATTGTGGTGAATGTTATTCAATTTGTCACTGTAACATCTTGGGTGCTGATGAGGGTGGGTAGTGATAGTTCTTTGGCACGTGAGTTGAGCTATACAACCAGCCGTCATGCCCAGTGCTTGGAGTTTAGATCAGTTAAGGTAAGAGGGTTATGACAGTAAAAATGCTTCTGGCAGGCTTCCAGCGGGAGGAATACATGAATGAATCGAATCAACACCCGAACGAGAGAGATCTAGAGGCTGCGCAAGTATATTATACAATTGAGGATAAATTAAAGAAATTAATATATACTAGTTATACTAATAAGATGCATCTACTTTTTGGTAGCCTATAACTTAAGAACTCCATAAATGAGAATGCTTGACTTGAAGCAATTTTGGGATGGGTGACCTCCTGGAAAGTTTCTCAAGAAGTGAGTGAGTGAGGACAAAGCATGTTGGAAAGTCTTGTGTTGATTTGTAGGGACAGTCATTGATCCTGCAAGTGGCCGGACATTATAACTACCTAGTAAGATTGTTATTTATAAATATAATTATACGTGACATTTATTATTTTTTAAACTCTTTGGAGTTTCTGGACTGTTTGGGTGAGGGGGGATCCACAATTAGGACCAATCCCTCTTGAATATAATTTCCCCTTTAATAATTGTATATATTATTAACTAAATAACAAGCTCTTTTGAGGAGTCAATTGAAAAGGCAGATCATAAAGGTGTTGTTTGTGAGTATTTTAAAGTTAAAGTGTGTAACACCTCGTGTGCACCTAATGTATTATCTTTTTTGTAGTATTAAGCACAGTAAAATTAATTAATAAATTAATTAATTTAATAGCTTACTTGATGATTATTCACATGAGAATTATGAGTGAATTCCCTAACACAATATTAAGCTCAACCAATGGTGCAATAAATTCCACAAGTCCTTCAGTTTAAAGACAATCAATATAAACTGACTATGTTGTCATGCTAGGCACCGAATAGCCAATACAAATTCCCAAACTAGGATTACATGACTCCACCTTAAATTGCAATATTAAGCTATGTTAAACTAGACATAACAAGCTTTCCAACAAGGTATAGCATGAGTCATTCGGTTGAGTATAGCTAGAGTTATTCAACTCACAAAATAACTGCTTAGAACCAGACTTTCGAAATTAATGCAACAAATTTAAAACTTAACCCTGATTTATTCATTTATCCAAAGCTCCTAAGATTTTATATAATTATATTCCTTAGAGTAAGGTTTACATAGGTTCAAGTCTCACTCAATTTGGAGCTCTCTAGTTCAAGATATGCACGTTTTACTGCACTATGTCTGATCTGCCTAACTCATGCTCGTTAGACTGCTCGCTTGAGTGAGCAAGTCAGTAACAAGTGTTGTTCTTCAAATTTTCTCACTAGACTTCTCGCTTGATTAAGCTGTGATGTGCATCTGGTAGGTATAGTTTTCTGTATTAAAATTGATAAGAATTGAGTCATAAAAGAGCAACTTAAATACATATTTGCCAATTATATTGATTCTTTCTTTTCAATGATATTTCTCACCTATTGGTTGTGTTTTTACAGGAAAAAGAAGTCAAAATTATAAAAAGCCTGTTAACGCAATTCCAGACGAGTGTAGCACACTACAAATTCCAGCAGCATGGCGTGGATCGGCACCACACTGGCGCACACCCGCGCCAGTTTTTGGATTTCACAGAGGTGTTTTGCAAGTGGCGCCAACCGGCGCCGAATTCTGGAAAAACGAAAATGTGTCAGTAGCATGGCGCCACTTGGCGCCAAAATGGAGCCAAGTGGCGCCAAAATCAAGCTTAGTGGCGCCAAGTTCATTTGGAAGGCATAGGAGTGGCGCCCAGTGGCGCCAAAATGGCGCCAACTGGCGCCACTTTGCGAGGAATTTGTTCCGGTTTTTCAATTCTGGCAGTGGCGCGGCGCAAACTTGCGCCACACCGGCGGCAACTGGCGCCGGGTTGCCGAAAAATTATTCTGTGTTGTCCTGGGGGTATTTTTGGAAGAAAGAAAAGAGGCTTATAAACAGGATCCTTATGACAGAATTGGGGATTCAGACTTGTTCTTCTGAAGAGAGACGACGGCGGTGCTCAGAGAGGATTCCTGGGATTAAGTTCTTCTTCTACCTTCTCTTTAATTTCATGCTTTCATCGAATATTGGATTTTTAGCCATGATTATGTTTGGCTAGTTTATTCTTTATTGTAGTTAGGGTCACGAACCCTATGTGAACCCTTGTTACGATGGATTGATTTATGGTTTTTTGTTTATATAATTATCTTTATCTTTACCTTGTGCGTATTTTATATCTTCTTTGTTAGACTTGATCAATCTAATAGTTGAGGATAGTTTGAGGGTTAGAACCCTAGATAGGAATATTGGGGTTTTCATCTTGAAAGGGGGTAAGATAACAATTACTATGCATGCTAGGAATAGATGTATATTTAATTGCAGATGCTTAAATTATTGAGTTCATTGCTTAATTCTCATGAGGGGTTACTAAGGGATTAGGATTCCAATTGAGGTTAAAGGGTTAAATTGCCTAGGGATTGGGATTTAACTAATTAATTCTAGATAATAATTTATCTGAGTAATTATATAATTGAATATTGTTAATAAATACAGAGTAAGAAGTGGGGATCATATGGTGAGTGTGTCCTAGCTACAATGATTTTCTCATTTTTACAAATCAAATCATTTTTCTTCTTATTTTTATTCTTCATTACAAAAAAGTTACAAAAACAAGTCTTTATTTTCAGTTCTCAATTTCACACAATTCGACAATATTTGTCACAACCTTTGAACTCTTCCATTCTTGAAAGGACTATTATTTGATATACGATCACAATCCCTGTGGAGACGATACTTTACTTACTATCTATATTACTTGTACGATCGGTATACTTGTCGGTGAGCATCAAGTTTTTGGCGCCGTTGCCGGGGATTGGCGTTTCTTATATCATTTAATTTTGATTTTTAAGATTGAATTTTTATTTATTTTATTTGTGATTTCTCCGTGATTCTTGAATAGTGCTACTAATCTCTTTTTTGAGTTGTATGCGAGGTAAAGAGCCAGAATTTCCACTTGATTTGTAGATTACAAAGACTGAAAAAAGATATAGAAAACTTGTTCGGCAGAAGCTTGCATTCGACAAGTTAGAGATTCTTTCTGAAGAAGCACGCACTATGGCAGGGAACAATGAAGAGGATAATCCGCTGATGGATACTATCCTAACTCCATTATTCAACAGGCCCAATGCGAGCATTGTTCAGCCAAATGTTGCCAACAATTGGGAGCTCAAGTCCTCTCATATTCAATTGGTGGAGAGAGCTCAGTTTGGAGGAGAGGAGAGTGAAGATCCTCACCGATTCGTTGACAGATTCTTGAGGATCTGTGACTCAACCAAACACCCTCAGGTGTCGAACTGCGATCCGGTTGAGGCTGTTCCCTTTTGCTCTTAAGGGAAAGGCTCTTAGTTGGTTGGAGAGGTAGCCTGCAGCAAGCATTGCAACCTGGGACGATTTATCACAGAAGTTCTTTGCTCAGTTCTTCTCAATGGAGATGTACAACCAGATGGTGAATGATATCACCAATTTCACTCAATCTGAGGGTGAATCAATGTGTGAAGCATGGAACCGGTTCAAGGATTTGATGAGAAGGTGTCCTCAATATAACCTGGCTGCTGGTAATCAGGTTAGAATATTCTTCAATGGTTGCAAACCTGAGGTTCAGATGGTGTTGAATGGTGCAGCAGGAGGCACTATTAAAACTCCCATAGCAAACGAGACTCTTGAGCTGATTGAGAGGATGGCTGCCAACGAAAACCAAGTGTTGTCAACAAAGCCTAAGAGAGGTATCCTTCAACTGGAAGGTAATGATGCGGTGCTGACTGAAAACAGTTTGTTATCTCAGCAGGTAGCAAACTTAACATCAAGGCTTGACAAGATGCAGCTTACTAGTGTTCAGACTAAAGCTGTTGCTGTTGTGTGTGAATATTTCCAGGACAATCATGAGTCTAATGAATGTCCTTTGATGCCTTCTGATTCACCTCAACAAGTACAAGTGAATGGCGTTTGGTATGATCAAAGACCTCCACCACAAAATACACCAAGAAATCAGAATTTTCCTTCTGGAAGTAGCAATTTTCAGAGGAGAGGTCAAGGAAGTGGTCTTGATTATAGTTCTAACAATTACCTGCAGCCTCCACCAATCCCAAACAAAGAACCTTCTGATTTGGAGAGGTTAGTTGGACAAATGGCTCAACACTCCAATGCCTTCATTGAAGAGACTAGGGCCAATACTAAAAACATGAGTGCTTCTATCAAGAATTTGGAGAATCAAATTGGCCAGCTGGCTAAGCAAGTTGCTGATAGAACTCCAGGCACTTTCCATAGTAACACAGTTATAAATCCCAAGGAAGATTGCATGTTTGTCACAACTAGAAGTGGAAAAGTGGTGGCAGCTCCAGAAAAGCCGAGCATAAATGTGGAAGCTGAGAAGAAGCTAGATACTGCAGGTGAGCCCGAAAAAGAAAAAGAAATCGAAAAACCTACTGAAGTGGAGAAGCTAGTTGAAAAGAAGAAGTTTGAGCTGAGTCCTGAATATGTGAGAGCCATGACACCCTATCCTGAAAGGTTCAAGAAGGATGCTCAGAAGCAACAATATGCCAGGTTTCTTGATATATTCAAAAAGCTTCATATCAATCTTCCATTTGCTGAAGCCTTGGCTAATGTGCCCAATTATGCCAAGTTTATGAAGGACCTTTTGTCTAGAAAACACAAGCTGCAGGAATGCCAATCGGTGACACTCACTGAGGAGTGTAGCGCTATCATTACGAAGAAGTTTCTTCCTAAGCGTTATGATCCAGGGAGCTTCAATATTCCTATTGAAATTGGGAACACCGAAATTGGCAGGGCATTATGTGATCTAGGGGCTAGCATTAATTTGATGCCCCTTTCTGTTTGTAATTCCTTGGGGATCACCGAGTTGAAGCCTACTTTGGCATCTCTTCAACTTGTTGATAAGTCTGTAAGAAAGCCTAGTGGAATAGTAGAAGATGTTCTTGTGAAGGTGGACAAGTTCATCTTCCCTGCTGATTTTGTGGTGCTGGATATGGAAGGGGGAGCTGAGATGCATTTTTTACTGGGTAGACCTTTCTTAGCTACATCTCGTGCCATGATTGACGTTGAGAATGAGAAGATAGAGTTAAGAATGAATGATGAGTCCATTACCATCAATGTCTTTGACTCTATGAAACAATCTTCTAGCAAAGGCGATTGTTTTAGACTCGAGCAAGTGAGGAAGGAAGAAAAATCTTCTAGTCAAGAGCTTGATAAAGAACTTGAGTCGCGTAAGATTGTTCCTGCTAAGAGAAAAAAGAATGTAGTGTTTGAAGTTCTTGAGAAAACAAATGATGACAAAGAAGATGGTGCCCCAAAAATAAAGTTGAAAGAGCTTCCTGAAACTCTGAAACATACCTTCTTGGGTAATAAGGAGGCAGTGATTGAAGTACTGAAGGAACATGAGACTGCCATAGGGTGGTCTACTTCAGATTTGAAAGATAAAGATCCCTCTTCCCGTACCCACAAAATTCTCAATGAAGATGATGACAAACATGGGAGAAAACCCCAAGGGAGGCGTCATCCTATACGGAAGAAGGTACTGAGAAAGGAAGTGGTGAAACTCTTTCATACGAGTTGGAAGAGACACCGGGAGCTGAAGTTTGACAAGAGACACCGAGACTCTATCTCTCAGAAAACCAAAGCTTCAAAGAGTTCTTAACATGGCTTCATGGTTTGGAATAAATCTGGGAATGGTGGTCTCATACACCAAAGCATCCAGTACCACCAGATCTTCCATTTGCTGAGTCATCCCACGCTGCTGAGGGGGATGACATGGAGGGTTGATTATATCTCCTTGCTGACGAAGATTTTGTATATTAGTTTATTTTTCTGTTTCGTATTTTTAGTTGTTTTGTGTTGGTATATCTCTTTCTGATGTTTTAATGTGCGCATTATAGTTTATCATATATGCCACTGTTTGTTCCATTGTGCAGGTTTTTCTTCCTTCTTGTGGTTTAATTATTGCTGAGGACAACAATTCTCTAAATCTGGGAATGGTAGGCTTGCATCTTAGAACTGCTGCAATTCTTCTATCAGGGGAGATAGTCTAACTCTTTTAATTTTTTTTTAGTTATTTTTGTAGTATTTTGTGAAAAAAATGATCTGTTTTTCAAGCAATTCTCAGGTTTAAATGTGCTCCCTCTAGTTAATGTTCTTGACTGAATTCTTAGAAAACATGTTTTGTATGAACTTCTGGCATGATATTGTATGGACATGAGTAGATTTCATGATTGCTCGTTTGTCTGAATTTTGTGATTGAATGATTAATGATGCCTGATGTTTCTTGTGGAAGTCTAGCTTGACATCATAGCTGGTGAGGTTTCGTGCTTAAACACTTATTTTATTCTGAGAGACCTCACTGTGATAGCATTCTAGAACTTGTTCTGTTTCTCTATTATGCGTGCATTAGTTGATATGATAAAGGCATTTTGTTCTTGTTAGCTATTGGCCAAAATAACACACCTGTATGAATTTTTCCATTGCTAGCCCCTTTGAGCCTGAACCTTGTTGTTGATACATGACCTGTGGCCTGATTGATGGCTTAGCCTAGATCCAAGTGACTTACCTTGATTGAGATTGAATTACTGATATGTTGGAAGTTAAAACAAAGAAATTGAGGTAAGCTCCACAGAGGTCAAGTAATTAGGGGAGATAAAAATTTCATCTGTGCCCTTAAAACAAAGGGAGAAAAATAAAAAGAAAAAAAAAGCAAGAAAAAGGAAAAGGGTGAATGTAAAGAAAAGGCGGTTGATAAGAATTAATTCCCAAAATTCTGTGGGAATCTGAGTGGAGCAAAACCATTGAGTTGAATGTGTTAAAGTGAAATAATACCAATTTTTCAATCTCATTGTTGTTTGAGCTACTGTCCATATATTCCTACCCAATAACCCGGCCAAGTTATAACTTGTGAAGTCCTTTTGATCAATTAATGCATGTGTTTGATTCTTCATTTTTAAAATTTTTTGAGAATATGATCAAGCTTATGATAATGTTATTGCTGTGATGGATTGAGTGATTGTTACTCCCCCCAAACACTTGAGTGCTGAGTGTTATATGTTTTGTCTTGGTGAGGGGTGTTCAAGCTAGATTTTGACATTTTTATGAGAATAGAAGGCATTGTTAGGAGTTCTTTGCATTGATTCAGTCATCCTTAGCATAGTGATCTCTTGATTGTTTGTGTGATGTTGTGTTGGAATAATTGATTGTTTCCTGGATTGAGTCTTGTACATTACTGGGGACAACAACGTTTAAATCTGGGAATGGTTTGATGTACCTCTGGCAGGTGTAGTTTTCTGTGTTAAAATTGATAAGAATTGAGTCATAAAAAAGCAACTTAAATACATATTTGCTAATTATATTGATTCTTTCTTTTCAATAATATTTCTCACCTATTGTTGTGTTTTTACAGGAAAAAGAAGTGAAAATTATAAAAAGCCTGTTAACGCAATTCCAGACGGGTGTAGCACACTACAAATTCTAGCAGCATGGCGCGGACCAGCACCACACTGGCGCACACCCGCGCCATTTTCTGAATTTCACAGCGGTGTTTTGCAAGTGGCGCCACTGTGGCGCCAACCGGCGCCGAATTCTGGAAAAACGAAAAATGTGTCAGTAGCATGGCGCCACTTGACGCCAAAATGGAGCCAAGTGGCGCCAAAATCAAGCGTAGTGGCGCCAAGCTCATTTGGAAGGCATAGAAGTGGCGCCCAGTGGCGCCACTTTGCGAGGAATTTGTTCCGGTTTTTCAATTCTGGCAGTGGCGCGGCGCAAACTTGCGCCACACCGGCGCCAACTGGCGCCGGGTTGCGGGAAAATTATTTCGTGTTGTCCTGGGGGTATTTTTGGAAGAAAGAAAAGTGGCTTATAAATAGGATCCTTATGACATAATTGGGTATTCAGACCTATTCTTCTGAAGAGAGACGACGACGGTGCTCAGAGAGGATTCCTGGGATCAAGTTCTTCTTCTACCTTCTCTTTAATTTCATGCTTTCATCGAATATTGGATTTTTAGCCATGATTATGTTTGGCTAGTTTATTCTTTATTGTAGTTAGGGTCACGAACCCTATGTGAATCCTTGTTATGATGGATTGATTTATGGTTTTTCGTTTATATAATTATCTTTATGTTTACCTTGTGCGTATTTTATATCTTCTTTGTTAGACTTGATTAATCTAATAGTTGAGGATAGTTTGAGGGTTAGAACCCTAGATAGGAATATTGGGGTTTTCATCTTGAAAGGGGGTAAGATAACAATTACTATGCATGCTAGAAATAGATGTATATTTAATTGCAGATGCTTAAATTATTGAGTTCATTGCTTAATTCTCATGAGTGGTTACTAAGGGATTAGGTTCCAGTTGAGGTTAAAGGGTTAAATTGCCAAGGGATTGAGATTTAACTAATTAATTCTAGATAATAATTTATCTGAGTAATTATATAATTGAATATTGTAAATCAATTCAATGTAAGAAGTGGGGATCATATGGTGAGTGTGTCCTAGCTACAATGTTTTTCTCATTTTTACAAATCAAATCATTCTTGTTCTTATTTTTATTCTTCATTACAGAAAAATTACAAAAACAAGTCTTTATTTTCAGTTCTCAATTTCACACAATTAGACAATATTTGTCACAACCTTTGAACTCTTCCATTCTTGAAAGGACTATTATTTGATATACGATCACAATCCCTGTGGAGACGATACTTTACTTACTATCTATATTACTTGTGCGATCGGTATACTTGCCGGTGAGCATCAAGCTGCAACAATGAGCAAGTCCAGAGAGTGACTTTTCATTGGCTAACTTGCCAAATACAGGAATACTCATATGGCACATCCAAGAGAAAACCCTATGGGATCTTTCTCTCAAGTGTCGATCACAAGAAGTTTACTCCATGTAACTCTGGCTCCAGGGGAAGTCCATATTTCATATTTTCTTGCCTATATTCCATGGAGTATGGTGGAATAACAAAGGGGATTAACCTCGAGGTCCAAGAGTTTACTTTTGAAGGATATAACCTCTAACACCTCTTGGTCCAATTAAGTCAATACCAACAAAATCACCAATACAACCTATTCAAAATGTGTTGTTCTAATTAACAACATATATATACAAATCTCAAAATCAATCCACAACTTTTAATATAAACCAATCAAAGGTTTAAGAACTTAACGTAAAACCATCAAAACTCACCCCAAATCCATGGAACTCAAGGTAAAACCATCAAAACTCACCCCAAATCACCAAAGGCTTGAAGAATCAAAACTCCCAAACTCCAATTACGGTGAAAACCCCCTTCCATTCTTCCACTCAAGGGGTACACAAAAATGGGTTTCAAAATAAAGGTAAATGGGTCATCTTACTCTTTAACTCCTTACACACTAGACTTCAATGGTGAAGTTGGTGGTACGAGATAATGGTTGGTGGTGTTTTTTCTCTCTCTCTCTTGCTTTCCCTAATCTTGGTCGATGACGGAAGTATGGGAAGATGAAGATGGGTGGATGGAGAGGATGAGAGGACCAAAAATCAAAAAATGAAAGATAGGAGAGAAGGTGTTTTGGGCTTAAAAATATCCTTAAGGAAAAATGACTGCTTTGCCTCTCTTTAGTCCTCTTTATTGCAACTCTACCACCCATTCATTTAATCATCAAACTAATACTTGTTATGATTATGAGACTAATAGGCCATTATGAAGTATATCACACACAATTAATTCTAATTCTGGGGCAGCTCTTGCTAAATTATCATTTTGCTCCTAATCGAGATTTGGCTTTAAAATTAATTTGTTTTCATTTAACTATTTCTGAATTACACATTACATCTCTAATTAGTGTAGCTTAATTATGCGGGTTATTATAGGAAGCCCAATCAAATGATCTCAGATTGGACACACAGACATCTGAAACAGCGAGCACCAAGACTGGTGCTTTTATCTATCTAGCCAACAAGTATCTAACTGATAGCATAGTACAAGTAGCATTATGCACGCTTAAGTTGCTAGCAGAGTCATAGTGCATCTCATAAATTGAATAGAGGAAGCTCCAATGATACAACATTCTGGGGGAAATTTTTTCTAGATTCTAGATCAGCAGGAGCTCAACAAATTCAGAAGTTCCATGACATAAATATGAAATTCATTGACATATATTCTCAACCCAAATTCTAAACTAGTAACATTGTCAGTGAAATGTAAATAGTGTACTTTTGATTGGGTATGCTACACATTATCATATTTACTTCTCCTTTTTTTTGTTGGTTTTTTTGGTATCTTTTTTTGGTAACATTGCCCCCTTCTTCAATAGGAACCTTGTCCTCAAGGTTCAACTTTGGCAAGGAGAACTCCGGATAGAACATGAGGATATCTTCTTCATACTCCCAAGTGGCTAGGGGTGTAAATGGGCTGGGCTAGGCCGGGCTTTGGCCTTCCTAGGCCAAGCCTAGGTAAAAAAAAATTCAGCCTATCTGGCCTACTGGCCTATTAAAGGCTTTATTTGTAGGCCAAACTCGACCTATTTTTAAAAATAAGAAAGACTGACATGGCCTACAGGCCTTGCAGGCCTCCCACTGTAGATACTAAGCAAAAAAAATAATTGTATAGAGCAAAGAAAGTGCCATTTATGCATGCACTAGTACTTCTCATAAAAAAAATGACAAACAAGAAAGAGTCAACATAATACCCCAGACGAAGCCGAGAGTGAGAAGACATAAAAATTAGGGTTGGTATTGGTACTTTGCCACATAAAATAAATATTAAAATATTATTTCATTTTAATAAATTAAATAGGCCAGCCTATATAAGGCTTTAGGCCAGGCTTGACAAAATTGGTCTATGGTCTATTTGTAAAAAAGGTTTTCTTATAAGCCTAAGCCTACTCTATTTTCTCTGAAAGGTCGGGCTAGGTCAGGCTCAATGTAGGCTGGGCCGGGCTAGCCTGGCCCATTTACACCTCTACAAGTGGCATCTTCAAGAAGGGAGTTTGCCCATTGAATCAGCCATTGCCTACGATTCCCCTGCACATCTTGCACAATTCGAGACATCATTGCTGCCAATGGGACTTGGATAAGTTGATTCTCCTTATCAAGATCAGGCAATGGAACAACAAGGGTAGATGCATCACCCTTAAATGGTTTGAGTACAGATGTGTGGAAGGATGGATGGATACGGCAGTTATCAGGTAACCCAACTTGGTAGGCCACATGACTCGATACTCGGACAATAGGATAAGGACCAAAATACCTCTTGGAGGATTTCTGGCATTTCCTATGAGCTAAGGTGATCTGCCTGTGAGGTTGCAATTTCACCAACACCAAGTCACCAACTGACAATGTGATGTCCTTCCTGTGTTTGTCTGATTGGACCTTCATTCTGTTCTGGGCACTTTTCAAATGCTCCTTAAGACTTCTTAGTAGCTTATCATGGTGGCTCAATGTTGCATCAACAGCTTCCACTCGAACTGACCCTTTAATATAAGAAGGGATCGTGGATGGAGTCTTTCCATATAAAGCTTGGAATGGGGCCATCCCAATGGATGAGTGAACAACAGTATTGTAATGATACTCTGCTCAACCTAAGTACAATGCCCATTTATGGTTTTCATCATGGAAAAATGCTCTAAGGTATTGCTCCAGGTATCGATTGGTCACTTCGGATTGCCCATCTGTTTGGGGATGGTAAGAAGTGCTGGTCCTCAAACTTGGTCCACTAAATTTGAAGAGCTGTGTCCAGAAATGACCCAAAAAAATTGAGTCCCTGTCAGAAACTATGGTCTTTGGGAAACCATGTAGTTTGATTACAATATCATAAAATAATGCAGCCACCTTTGCAGCTGTGTAAGGTATAGCTAAAGCACCAAAATGGGCAAATTTGGTTAAACATCAACTACCACCAGAATAACATTGAACCCCTTAGACATTGGCAAACCTGTTATGAAATCCATACTCAAATCCTCAAAGACCCCATCTGGAATGAGTAAAGGCTGGAGCAGCCCCAAGGGAGGGGAAGTTGTGGTTTTAATCATCTGGCAAGTGGAGCAGTTTTGCCACAAACTCATGAACATCCTTCCTCATACCCTTCCAATAAAAAGAAGCTGAAAGTCTGAGAAAGGTTCTGGAAATGCCAGCATGCCTTCCTATGGGGGTCGAGTGTGCCTCTTGCATAATTATGTCCCTAAGTGCAGAAGCAGCTCCCAACAAGTATCGATTCTTATAGTATAAAATACCATCTCTATCAGTTATGACAGAACTCATCATCTCATTCTTATGAAACTTGTTCCGAATGGCCATGAGCTCGGGATCAGAATTATTTTCATCTCTAATTTGATCTATTAATGGAAAAGAAACTTCTGATAGCAGTACCAAATTCATACCTGGCTGCTCTTCTTCAAAACATCTTGATAAGAAGCAACCACATTGGTAGCACCTAGTTTATATTCAATACTGAAATCATAACCCAATAACTTGCAAGCATATTTTTGTTGTTCAATGGTTTGCACAGTCTATGTAAGTGATTCCTTTAAGCTCATATGATCTGTGCAAATTATGAATTTGGAACCAAGCAAATAGTGCCTCCATTTCTTCACTGATTCAGTTAAGGCATATAGTTCCCTAACATATGTAGAAGCTACCCGCATCCTTGGCCCAAGCTTTTTGCTGAAGAAGGCTATAGGATGATTCTGTTGTTGAAGGACAGCCCCTATTCCCACAGCTGAAGCATCAGTCTCCACTACAAAAGGTGAAGAGAAATATGGGAGGATCAAAACAGGAGTCTCAGACATTTCTCCTTTCAGATCTTCAAAAGCTTTAGCAGCTTCCTCAGTTCAGAAAAATGCATCCTTCTTTAACATATCAGTTAGTGGAGAAGCTATGGTAGCATAGTGTCGAATGAACCTTCTGTAATACCCTGTAAGACCCATGAAACCTCTCAACTGTTTTATGGTCTTAGGTTGTGGCCATTGTTGCATGGCTTCAATTTTTTGGGGTCAGCTTTAATACCACCACCCGAGACCAAATGGCCTAGATGCTCCACTTCTGCCAATGCAAAGGAACATTTGCTAAGCTTTACCATAAACAGATTATCCTGCAAACAACTCAAGGTTAGAATAAGGTGATGATAGTGATCCTCTATTGAACCACTATAGATGAGAATATCATCAAAGAACACTATGATAAACTTTCGAAGATAGGGCATAAACATGTGATTCATGGCTGCCTGGAAGGTCGAAGGGGCATTGGTTAAGCCAAAAGGCATCACAAGAACTCATAATGCCCTTCATGAGTCCTAAAAGCAGTCTTTGGTGTATCTTCAGGAATCAACAAGATTTGGTGGTATCCACTCCTCAAATCCAATTTGGTGAAGACATTTGCTTCCTTAAGCTCATCCAATAGCTCATCTATTGTAGGGATGGGAAAACGGTCCTTGACTGTGAGATTGTTCAAAGCCCTATAGTCAATGCACATCCTCCAAGAGTTATCATGTTTTTTTACCAACAATACTGGTGAAGAGAAATGACTCCTACTTTCCTTGATGAAACCAGAAGCCAACAATTCAGAAACCCGCTTCTCAATCTCACCTTTCTGATGATGAGTCATGCTTCTCGGCAAGTATACCGATCGCACAAGTAATATAATGATAACAAAAGTTCGTCTCCACAGGGATTGTGATCGTATATCAAATAATCGTCCTTTCAAGAATCGAGGAGTTCAAATAGTTTGTGACAAATATTGTCGATTTGTGTAAAAGTGAGAACTGAAAATAAAGACTTGTTTTTGACTTTTTGTTATGAGAAATAGAACAATAAAAATGAGAATTGATTTGTGAAAATATGAGAAAAGCATTGTAGCTAGGAGTGCACTCACCATATGATCCTCACTTCTTACTTTGGATTGATTTAAGAATACTTATTTATATAAATACTCAGATAATTATCATCTAGAATTAATTAGTTAAATTCCAATCCCTTGGCAATTTAACCCTTTAACCTCAATTGGAATCCTAATCCCTTAGTAACCCCTTATGAAAATTAAGCAATGAACACGATAATTAAAACATCTGCAATTAAATATACATCTATTCCTAGCATGCATAATAATTGTTATCTTACCCCCTTTCAAGATCAAAACCCCAATATTCCTATCTAGGGTTCTAACCCTCAAACTATCATTAACTATTAGATTGATCAAGTCTAACAAAGAAATTAGAAATTTCGCACAAGGTAAAGATAAAAAAATTTATATAAACGAGTAGAAATAAACCAATCCGTCGTAACAAGGGTTCACATAAGGTTTGTGACCCTAACTACAATAAAGAAAACTTAGCCAACCATTATCATGGCTGATAAATTCAATATTCAATGTTACTTGAGAATGTCGATGGAAGAATAAAGAAGATCAAAAATTTCTCTCTAGAGCTCTCCTTCTGAAGCACGACAGTCTCCTTAGGTCCAGAATACCTAATTCTGTGTTGAGCATCCTTTTTATAGTCCCCATTTTCATCTTCCAAAACTGTCCTTTTAAAAACATGGTGCTGTGATTTTGCAATCTGGCGCTCTTAGCGTGAGTCTTACGCTATGAGCGTGGATGTCTAAGGATGTTCACGCTACTAGCGCGGATCTCACGCTATGAGCGTGGATGGCAAGAATGACTGGACCTACTAACGTGAGTTTCACGCTATGAGCGTGGATGTCTTTGGATTCTCGCGTGAGTTTCACGCTATTAGTGTGGGACTCTGGCCTGAACTTCCAAAAGTGCCTCTTTTTGTCCTGTTTCTTACAAAATTAGAAGGAAATCAGTTGCACAATCTTTAATTGAGATTTATCAAATTAATAGTAATTCTAGCCCTTTTTCTCCAAGATTAATCAAGATTTCTTTCTCATTTTGGCTAAAAATCATATATATGCTAAAGGCATATCAATGAGCATACCTATATGGTCGAACATTGACTGGTTGTGCTCCTTCTACTAAATGTATGGCATAATCATAGCTCCTGGAAGGTGGCAGCCATTTTGGCAACTGAAACACTGGTTGGAACTGCACCAAGATGTTCCAAACAGCCATGGGAATTTTATGCCTCAATTCCCATAACTCAGGTAAACACTCAGGCACCATATCATCCATCTCTCCCTTCAATAACAAGCATTATTTATCAACAAGCTCCTCACTGCCACCAATAGACTCGCCATGTAAAATTACTCTTCCTTCTTTTGACATAAACTCCATGGATAATTCAGCATAGTCATGAATGACTCTGCCCTATTTACTCAGCCAAGAAATACCTAATATGATTTCAAAACTAGACAACTCCACAACCCACAAATCAACAAAGAAATTGTATCCTTGGATCTCCAACAATACATTCAAGCATTTTCTGCCACATATTAGGAACTCCCCATTACCAAGAAAAACACGCATCCTAGGAACCTTCACAGTTGACAAGCCCACAGCACCCACTAAGGGTGTGCATGACAACCTTCCCGGAATTAATTCCTTTTTAATTTTTGTTCCCGGGAATAGAAATGAATAGGAAACTCGTTTGGTAAAATCGATTTATTTTTTTGGGATGAACCGGTTTAATTTTTGTGCTGGGGAACAGAAAAAAGAATCGAAAAAATTCTGCTTTTTTGTTCCCGGGCACAAAATGAGAAACACTTATCTCTCTCAATCACTCTCCACCTCTACCATCATCACAACCACCACCACCATCCTGACACGACCGCCGCCACCATCATCGCCGCCGCCATCGTACCACTAGTGCCATCGTCACCACCCCTCACCACCACGATGTCACCGCCACCATTACCACCACCACCACTACCGCCATCAATCATCGCCACCATCATCGCAACCACTGCCGTCACCGCCACCATCGCCATCACACGCCACTGCCACCACCCCATTGGCATTACTACCACCACCGCAACGCCACCACTACCATCACCACCACGTCACCAACCACCACTACCATTGCCGCAACCACTACCGTCACCACCACCGAAGCCGTAGCTGTCGCCAACAACCACCACCACCATCGTCACAGCCATTACTGTCATCACCACCACCATTACACTACCCCCACCACTACCATCACCACGATCACCACCACCACTCTCACCTACCACCACCGTCACCACCGCAGCCACTGCCACCATCACCACCATGATGCCTTCACAACCACCATCACCACTACCATTGTCGCAGCCACTGTCGTCACCTCCACCACCTCCGCTACCGTTGTCGCTGCTGCCATTACCGTCGCCATAATCTCAGCCATTGCTGTCACAACCACCACCATTGTCGCAGCCACTGTCGTCACCTCCACCACCTCCGCTACCGTTGTCGCTGCTGCCATTACCGTCGCCATAATCTCAGCCATTGCTGTCACAACCACCACCATTATCTTCACCACATCACTGCCACCACCACTACCGTACTGTTGCCGCCGCCACCACCACAATCACACCATATGGAAAGGAAAATGATGATCCAAATTTTTTTATATTTAATAGGAATTATTTTTTATTATATTATTTGTTGTGTTATCAAACACAAATCTCATTCTCGGAATAAAAATAGAACATGTTATCAAACACATTTTTTTTCTCAGAAACTGTTCCAAGGCACAGAAATAGAAAAGAATTGTTTTTTTTTCAGAAACAGTGCTAGAGAATAGAATGATTGTCATGCACACCCTAATTGCTTCTGGATAAAACTATGGGAGCTACCTGAATCAACAAGGATAGCAACTAGCTGTCCTTTGAAGGTCACTCAAAATTGAAGAGCTCGAGGATTCTTATCACCTTTCAAGGAGTGTAAGGCAGCTTTATATGTTACTTATGGTTCCACCTCAGGCTGCCACACAATCTGCTCATCAGATTCATCAGCAAAGTCCTCCAAATCCCCCACCATTAAAAACAATTTGGATGGATACTTATGACGAGAACTCCACTTTTCATCACAAGTATAGCATAGCCCCAATTCCTTCCTCTTGCGCAGCTCCTCATTACTCAACTTTTTGAAAGGTACATTGGATGGTAAGGCAGGTAAAATAGGTTTCTGACTTGGCAAAAGAGCAGTCAGTGGTTTTGGTTGCTCCACTGTATAAGAGCTCTTAACAAAGCTCTTCTTACTCCCTGGTGATTAAAACAATGACCACAATTCCACAAAATAGGTGATTGCTAGCTGCATTTCTTGATGAAGAGACGTAGGAGAATGCAGTTGAATAACTCTGCGAAGATCAGGTAGCAATCCAGAGACAAAGAAACTCATCAGAACTTCATCAGAAAAGTCAGTGACCTAATTTGTCAAGGCCTCAAAATTCCTAATATAGTCATTCAAACTCCCATACTGTGTCAACTTCGACAACACACCCCTCAAATCAGTGTAAGTTGTACCTCCAAAACATTGTCGAATTGCCAATTTCAGTTGTTACCAAGACTGAATTGAACTACCATTGAAAAGCCACTGAAACCAAGGTCCTACTAAACCTTCCATGCGCATTCCCGCCAACCTAACTTTTAACGGTTCAGGCACCTGCTGCAACCCAAAATATAGTTCTGCGCGAAAGATCCAGCTATTTGGATCAGTGCCATTGAAAACTAGTAACTCCATGTGAATAGACTTTATCAGTGAGCGAGGATCGTCAGGAGCATAACTTGGTTGAGATGTTCCACCCAAATCATTACCAGCTGATGAGTGTGCACCATGTGTATGAACATTGTTACCTACCACCACTGCATGTATTTCCTGGAGTTGCAAATTGATATTGATGAACTGATTCTGATGTTCGGTAAATCGTTGCTCAACCCTGGCTTGCAAATCCTCCAAGCTACGATCAACGCGAATCTGGAACTGGCCGAATTCATCAGCTAAATCTTGAAGACGCATATTGACTTCTTGTTGAGCTCCGAAGAGATGAAAGCACCAATGTTAGGATAGCGGATCCTAATTGGCAATCTCAGGAAATGAACAAGATTAAAAATGAAAGAACAGAGAAAAGAGAAGCAAGAAACTGTATATTCAATTCGATAAAATCCCAATGACACATTTCAGTTTCCCTTATATGCCACGCTCCCTAACAACCAGGTAACTGAATTGATAACAAGACATGTAAGCTGAAAATGCAATAAAGGTTCACACACTCAGCACAACACTAACAGACAACAACACATTTGAACTTATTTCACTAATGACTATGGACCCTCATGATTTGGGCTGATTACACAATGTAATCCTTGGCCTAAGATGAAGCCACAACCCTCCTATTTGGTTTAGGAACTTCCACTGTAACACTGTGTTAATTTTAATTGGATATCTTTGCAATGTGGAGAACATAATTATGGCAGTAGAAAAATAACTTCAAAGTATACTTTATCCCAAGGGAGAGCTATTTAAGAAAAAAATATTACAACAAATAGTGGTAATTGTTTTGAGTTTATGTTCTTGTAATATATTAGTTGCTACATTATTTTATTAGTTGTTTTTATGCATATCTATAAGTTATGTGGAACCTTTTTTTTCATGTACAATTGAATATAATCTTCAATCTGGTCCGAAAATTATAAAAATTATTCGAACTAGTCTGATCCTAATTGAAGGGGTTGACTTCTAATAACATAAAGATTTTATATAAGATATGTCAATATAGATAAAAGGATATAGATGTTATTGTTGATAGTGAAAAAATCTGTGTTATGGGATAACAGTGAAAACACAATCACACATAAAACATAATGCAATCATAGGAAACTAGAAAGCAAAATGCAAGGTAGAAAAAATTATAGGAAATTAAACCCGAGCCCAGTATTAGATACTGTGTACTTAAGGTAATTTTGCCCCCTCTACCGTGCCTAATGTTAGTGGACAAATGTCTTCCAGGATAGAACGTGTTACCTTTGTTTCGACGATAGCATTAACAGAAGAAACAACATTGGAGAACACAACAAACGCTGACCAATCGCAGACAAAGGCAATTTGTGGGAATTAATTGTGGCAGAGTTTGGTAAAGGAGTTAAAAAATTTTGGTTCTTATTGTTTATAGGCCACTGATATTTATAGAGATGAATTGTCACAAAATGAAAAGGCATGACTATTCAGAAATGAAAAGGCGCGATTCTTCGTTTGCAAAGAGACACGACTCTTCGCAAGCGAAGAGACGTGACTGTTTGAAACAAAAAGACACGACTCTTCCAACTTCCTATTCATAACAAATTTACACAACATTGGATTAGTGAAATATTTAACTTCAAAGTTTCAACATCATAATTAAAGTTAAATTAAAAAATAATAATCCACAATCTCCTATGTGCAACCTATTAAAAATTCTACGATCTCCTCTCCATTTTACCACACCCAAAAACAAAATGTCCAGTATGTAGTGTTTCGCTTTCTATGTTGCATACCATGACCATTTTTTCCCCACTCTGTAGTATCCATTACAATAAGAAAAATAAGACAACTTTCTTTGGTTACTTGTAAATTGTCTTGCCTCAAAATTTGATTGAGTTGGTGTTTTTTTTTCTGTTTATGATTTTGAGTTTCTTTGGGTCTTTCTGCTTTTTCCCCTAATGCAAAAACTTCAATTGCTACACTTTGGCCTTGGAAAGTATAGTATTATTCCTCATTTTCATAATTATGCTTCGTTATGCATAAGTTCTATAAAAAAAAGAGATTATGGCTAGAAATTGTTATGAAAATAAAGCGGTGAATAAATAGAATTAACCCAAGGAATTACAAAACATAAAATAAAGCAATTGAAAGATAGAAAGAGTAAGGGAGAAGATACCATAAATTCTATTATTCATTGTATTAGAATACAGACCCTACCACCTCAATATATAGATGAAGGTGGAGGAAGAATACAAACTTGTCCATCTATTTTATTGTTACAATACACTTAATCTTCCATAAAATATAGTAAAGTCTAGTAATGTCCATATATAGTACTCCTATAAAATGTAGTAATGTCCATTTGAAACATTCCCCCTTGGAAATTACTGTGTTATGTCCATGCCTCGATAAAAACTTGCTAGAAAAACCCAATAGGAAAAATCTAATGATGGAAAAAGAATACATGACATACGCTATCAAGCATGCACAATTTGCCTCATTGAAACCTTTAGCTAAGAAAAATACCGTGGGAAAAAAACTTAGCAAAGGAAAAAAATAGTACAGAACTATACCTTCAGGGCTCTATCTTCCCAGGATGATAATAATTAATTTGCTCCCCTTAAAGAAAGTAACCCAATAAGTTTATACATACCTATTCCATATACAAATTTCTCAAATGTGGAAGTACATAGGAATTTAGTGAATAAATTTGCAAGATTATCATTAGAGCGAACCTAATGGATATTTATTTTACCTTTCTTTCGGAGTTCATGTGGGTAAAAGAACTTTGGAGAAATATGATCAGTCCTATCACTTTTAATATATCCATCATTCATTTGTGCAATAGAAGTTACATCGTCCTCAAAAAGGACAGTGGAGAAATAACTAATTGTGGGTAAATCACATGAAACATTAATGTGATGTTTATTCAAAGACCTTAACTAAACACATTCTCGACAAGTTTCATACAATGCAATAATCTCATAGTGATTTGAGGAAGTAACAACTAAACTTTGTTTTACAAACTTCCATGAAATTGTAGTACCTTCGCAAAGGAACACATATTCAATCTGTGATTTAGCATTATATGGATCAGAGATATAGCCAACATCAGAATATCCCACCAATGTAAAACTTCTTCTCGTGGATAGAACAAACCAAGAAAAATAGAACCTTGAAGATAACGAAAAATATGTTTAACACCATTCCAATGTCTTCTAGTTGATGCAACACTGTGTCTAGCTAGAACAATAACTACAAATGTGATATCAGGTCTAGTGCAATTTGCAAGATATAATAATGCTCTAATAGCACTAAGATAAAGAACTTCAGGTTTTAATCCTTCCTCGTTAGCTTCTTTAGGCCTAAATGGATCTTTATCCATTTCTAGTGAACAAACTATCATTGGAGTACTTAGAGAGTGACACTTGTCCATATAAGATTTCTTCAAAATCCTTTTTACATAGTTAGATTGGTGCAGGAAAATCCTTTTTGGGAGATACTCGAATAATAGGGCAAGATAATAATTGGTTTGACCTAAGCTTTTCATTTCAGATTCCTTCTTTAGACAGGAACGAGCTTCTTCAACCTCCTTTTTAGTTCTGATTATATTCAGGTCATCCACATACACCGATATATATGCAAAGCCATTAAAAGACTTCTTAATGAACACACAAGGGCAAATCTCATTGTTTAGATACCTTTGCTTAAGGAAGTAATATTTCAACCGATTATACCACATATGTCCGAATTGTTTGAGACCATATAATGATCTGTGTAGTTTAATACTGAACAAACTGCAGTTGTCATTCTTGTTCATATAGGGTATATGAAAACTTTAAGGGACTTTCATATAAATGTTAGTGTCAAGTGACCCATATAAATATGCAGCCACTATATCCATTAATGCATCTTAAGGTGCATACTCACTGTCATACTGATTAAATAACAAAACATAATATTGTCCATTAGGGGAGAATAAGTAACATCATAATTAATCCTAGGTCTTTATGAAAATCCTTGTGTAACTAATCTCGCTTTATATCGTACCACCTCATTGTGTTTCCTTACAAAAGCTCATTTATATCCTACATGGATAACATTTTTAGGTGTTCGAACAATCCAAAAATGCTATGTTTATTAAATTAGATCATTTATATTCTAGTCTGAATGCTTATGTCATTCTTGAATGATTCTAGGTTTTGGGTCCAAATTATCTCTTGAGACAACAAGAGGTACTAAGAAGGCAAATGAATCATCAACTACAATTGTAATTCTATCATATTTATCTCTTGTATCAACATAATTTATTGCAACTTCTATGTCAACATCAACCAAATCTTTGTTGTTTCCCGTGACATTCGAATTTGGTCATTTTGTATTCCCGGGATTGTCGTATTGAGCAGCTGACCTTATTTAACCGGGTTCACTTTCTTCGAGATCAACCTCTTCAAGAAGTGTAATGGGTGACTGATTTTTCCTTTTTCAGGGATTTATGTCTTTAGCCCCTAAAGGTCGTCCACACTTCCGGCGTTGGATAAGCTCAACTAAATTTTGTCTTATAGGAATCTTCAATCTAAGTGATGCATTCTTTGCAGCAATGTGGGACTTAGTCACTCCTTTGTATTTAGTAATTGCATCTAGCAATTGACTCGCTAAAGCTTGCAAGTTAATGATCTTTTGAATTTCAAGTTTAGTCATACTTGTACGTGGATCAAGATAATTTATTTGGTTTTCCTTTCAAAAAATTTCTCGGGATTCTTTAAGCTTTTGACTTTCTTCCCCTAATACCGGGAAATGCCCCTTATTAAATATATAATCAGCAAATCGGGCAGTAAACAAGTCACCCTTCAAGGGCTCCAAGTATTTAATTATAAACAAGGTCTCATAACCCACGTAAATGTTATTCCTCCTTTGAGGCCCCATTCTAGAACGTTGTTAAGGAGGTATAGGGACATATATAGCAAAACCAATAATGCGCATATTGAAACAACAAGCTCACATCCACATACAAGCTGAATAGGAGAATATTCATGATATGTTGTTGGTTGGATTTGGATGAGAGCTGCAGCATGCGATATTGCATATCCCCATAAGTTGAAGGGTGATTTTACATTCAACAATAATAGTCTAGCAATTATTTTAAGGCGTTTAATTAAAGATTATGCTAGTCTATTTTGTGTATGTGTGTGGTACAGGATGTTCCATGTCTATTTGGATGTCTTTGTAGTATTCATCATAGGTTATAAACATAAATTCACTGCACTATCTAACTGAATCTTCCGGATAAGGAAATCTGGGAATTATGCTCATAATTTAATCATTTGGTGAACAACCTTGTGAAAGATAAATTACATGTAGACAGCAGGCTAACGTATGTCCATCGCGTTGAAGCATTGTGAACACATAATTTTATGCCAAATATTAAAAAATAAAATAAAAGTAAATTGTGAACATCTAATTTTGTCCTTAAAAAAGGAAAAAAGAAAAGAACAACCAAAATAAAGAGAAAAGGGAGATGGAGTCATTTGGGAAAAATTGCAAAGGAAAAGGGGAATGAACATATCCTCTTCCAGCATCGATATCTCCTTCATCCACCGTCCGATCGAGTAGAAACTTTTTTTAGTAAGATCTTAACTCATTATTCTTCACATCTAATGGCGGATTTGTTGTTTTGACATCTATATCATTCCTAGAAAATTTAAAACCGAAATAGTTCTCCTAGACGATTCTACAACAAATAGTAATTTTTTGAGGGTCATATGTTTCAATTGAACTATTGGATTGTCCTCAAATTTTGTCAAAGAGTTTCTCTCATATGATACTTCAATATGACTGAACCGATTTCTAAGCTGAGACCCTAGTGTTAGATATAAATTTTGGAAGATGACTCACTTGTTTGTTAGAACAATACTGTTTCGGGCAATAATATTTTGAACCGTTGGATTGTCCTCAAATTTGGTCGGTGTGTTCCTATCTTATGATGCTTCAATCTAACCGATCAAATTTTTGAGTGGATTCCTTTGGTGTTAGATATAGATGTCGAAAGATGGCTGTCCACATTGAAAAGAAACTAACTTCCCTTCAAAGTCCCACAATGGACAACTCTCATTCCTTCCTCCTCTCTTCCCTCTATATAAAGACCCATTTTGGTGTGTGGAAAGCTTTGGTCCATCATAACAAGTGACCCTTCTTCTGCTCGAGCTCCTTGGAAGACTGGGTAAATGAAAATCTGAAGACAAATGTTACAAGCTACAGAAGATGGTCTCTTCTCTCTAGCATAACCTGTTGGAGCTTGTGGAGGGAAAAAATGACTTCATCTTCAATGGAGTGAAACCAGATATACAAAGAAGTATAGGAAGCATTCTAAGCCACTATGAGAATTATTTTGCTGCTAAAGACCTGCTGGTGAAATGAGGTCTTCAACAGAGGAATATCCAAAATCAGGTAATCAAATGGAATCCCCCTTTGGCTGGATGGATGAAAATCAATGTAGATGGAGCTAGTTCCATTGATAATCTTAAATTTGGATGTGGTGGGGTGATCCGAAATTGGCATGGAAATTGGGAAATTGGTTTCACGAAGAACTTGGGGCAGGGCAACTCATTTAGAGCTGAATTATGGAGCTTCTTTTTAGGCTTAACAGTAGCCTGAGATCATGGGTTTAGGAATATTGTGATTGAAGGGGATTCTACCCAAGTTCAGAAGTTCATTGAGAATGATGGGCAGATGGACCATCCACTAGCTCACATGGGAAACAAAATTTGGTACCTCCTTGGGAGAAAATGGAATGTGCAGATCAAGCACACACTAAGAGAAGGGAATGCTATGGCTAATTGGCTGGCTCATAAAGCCTTGGCTAATGGGAATTATATGTAATTATTTTTTGACCCTCCTATGGGATGTAGTAACTTGTTATGTAATGATAGTTTGGGTGTTGGAACCCCTAGAGTAGCTAGATAGATGCTCTTTACTCTTGTTTCCAAAAAAAAAAAAAAAAAAAAAAAAAAGACCCCTTTTTACACTCACCTACCCACATTTAGAGACACAAAAAATCACAACAAATAAAAAGTACAATTAGGAATTAATTTAGTCGTTACTGCTTGTTAATCTCATAGATTTTGGATAATTTTAGCTGTGACAGCTTGATGACCCAAGCCTATTTATAATTATTATTTTGCATTAATTTATTTATTTTATATAATTAAGGATTAATTTAGTCGTGATGATTTATTAATCTCGTATTATTTTTTGGATTATTTTAGATGCGATAGCTTGATAATCTGAAATCATCAAATCCAAAACCTTCAAATGAATTTTCTTTAAAATTATTTTTAAAAATTAAAATCAACCAACACATAAATTATTTTTAATTAAAAAGTACAATTATTAAAAATGAAAACTACGAATTTTAAATTAAGTTGAGAATATCATAAAAAAATCTATGATAATCTACTATGATAAATTAATTCTTAAATGCAAATTTGTTTCACTTCAAAATAACTTTTATAAACTTGAAATTATCTAAAAGTTCAACAAATAATCTTTTATCTAAAAGTAAGTTTTCAATTACTTACCAAACGCACACTAGCCACTAGGAGCGTGTGTAGATTAATTTATCATAAAAAATCATATATTTTTTTTCCAATTTTAGGAATGTAAAAATATTATTTTCTCTCTCTTCCTTATGTATAGGGGTGTTCATCAACCGATTCAAACTGCGGTGACCGAACCGAAAAATCGATAACCGAATAAAATAAAAAATAAAAAATGGAAAAAAAACCGCAAATTTTAATTGGATTGGATCGCTTTTCAGATTGGTTGATGAAAACCAATCCAATCCAAACCGATCAGATATATTATTCCCCTATACCTACTTGGGCTTTTCCCAATCATAGCCCAAAAATTTCTAAACCTAAGATCCATTAACCTATCAACTAAACCAAGTAAAAACCTAGTCACATCTTATCAACAAAACTTCATCTGTATAGAGTTTCATATCTCATTGCTAAAAAAAAACTATTTTGTTATCAAAAAAAAAAAAAAAACTATTTTATCGTTTACTGATATTTTTGTATTTCAAAAACAAAATTTTTTAAAGCCAGTATATACAAAAGATGTTATTTGCACAATAATCATGAAACAAATTTTAGTTCAAAAAATCGAAAGCTGATCCAATCCAAACCGAAAAAAATTGGTTTGGATCGGATCGGATTTGAAAAAAAATCCAAACCGAATGGATGATTACAAGATCAAATCGAAGGAATTAGATCATATGATTTTTGCTTCCAAAATCGATCTAATCCAGACCGCGAACACCCTTACCTGTGCATAAATTAAGCTCTAACTATATCTTAAAGGTAATCGTAACATATAGATGTGTTTTAAAATCCTGTAAAAATAAGACACTATTAATAACTTGCACAATTAATTAAAGGTAATCATTTTTAAACAGATGTGTTAGGGATGCAGTGAGATTAAGTTTCCATCCTTCCTTGTGCATAATTAGACTCCCGAACTTTGATCTAAAAATGTAAAGACCAGTTTGTAATAAAGTGATTTTTCCAATTTTTTTCATATAATAAAATTGGTGGTGACTTCATGTTTGTTTTTGTTTATTAAAATGATTTCGGGTCGTTACAAGCATCAATTAGGACCATAAAGTATCTAAAAGGTCAACAAGGAGGATGGATGGATCCACATATATCTCCTTGTATGTGATACAAAAAAGTAGGAGATTACATCCTAATTTTAGTATGAGATGGTCGTTTGATTGTAAGACATCATCAATAATAATATTTCTTTCCCCGTAACTTGAGCATTTTGCATCGTCCTAACACACGTAACCAGCAACTCAGGCTAGTGAACATGGCGAGATCAGCTGCTTAATTAAGACAACTTGGCCACTACGTAAACTAATGACTAAAGGACAACACCAACTTGCTGTGACATCTACATGGACGACATAAGCAAGGCATCCCTTTACTATAAATATAGAGACGTTCAGCCTAGGTAAAATCATTTATTCATCAATATTTAAACTACTTGAATACTGAACTAACTTGAGTGTCAAAATGTCTTGCAGGTTCCCCTATAGTCTTCTCAAACTGCCCCTTCAAGCCCAACCATCTCGCAGGAGTAGCAAAATCATCTCGCCAAAACAATTCATCTTGTAAATCATCACTCAACCCAAACCTTTATCAATAGTACTAGGCTCACGAGATCAATTATTGTTGGATTGATAAATTATAATTTTTTATAGACTATAGTTCATATGTGTGTACAGTGGCGGAATCACTTGTTACTCAAGTGGTGCCTTAGCATCAGCTAATTTTTAAAAATGATATAATTTTTTTTAAAAGTTATGGTACAATTTTAGTACTAGTTGAGTTTTTTAAAATAATACAATTTTAACACCAGCTGAATTCTACCTAATTGGACTTTTTGGCACCAGTTGAATTTTTCAACCTTGTGTATGTATGCCTCATAAATCAATAACAGGAACAGCCAAAGCGTTTAGTCAGTTGTCCTAACATCACAACGAATTACTAGGACAATGAGAAAAGAATTTGGAAAAGAAAAATCAGCATGCATGTGGAAAGACTTTAATGACGGCAAAGACTTCAGATTACCGTGTAGAAGGGTTAGAAAATTTATCTGTTTGATTGGCCTATTTAATGGGATGAATTGACGTGTATATATATATATATATATGGAAAAAACATTTTTCCGGCAACTTAAGATAAGTTTATCTTCGGCCACCCTGAAATTACGTCGTTTTGTTTATTTATTTTCTTATATTAATTGATTCATCTTTGAATGGTTATGATTCTATTTTTCTCTCTCTTCCTTCATTACCATTGATCTATCTTTGCACGGTTATGATTTATTAGCTGGAGATAAAATTATCTCCGGCAGTTTGAGATCTGATAAGCCCTATATATAGAAAAAAATTTCTCTAGCAACTTGAGATAAGTTTATCTCCGGCCACCCCAAAATGACGTCGTTTTGTTTATTTATTTCCTTATATTAATTGATTCACCTTTGAATGATTATGATTATCTTTTTCTTTCTCTTCCTTTATCACCATTGATCCATCTTTGGGTTATAATTTAATAGCTGAAGATAAAATTATCTCAAGTAGTTTAAGAAATGATAAGCTCATATATATATATATATATATATATATATATATATATATATATATATATGAGTCAAAATTGAATGAGAATTAAATTCAAACTAAATAAGAACCGAAGTCATGGATGCATCTATTTATATGTGGAAGGACTTTAATTTAATGACGAGTTGACGACAAAGACTTTTGTCTAGCGTGTAGAAGAGGAGGGCTGTTTACAAAAAAAAAAGCGTGTAGAAGGGTTAGAAAATAATTCTATTGGATTGGTCACTAACGTATTTAATGGGATGAATTGACAAATGTAAAGATATATCAAAAGTGGTCCACAATAACATGAAAAGTGGGTGCAGTTTTTTTTTTCACTGATATATGGTAGAAGTGATTATTGTTGTTAAAATTTCGATTTATCACTACGATTTTATATTGTTATGATTTTTTTCATTAAAACGATTTTATTAATATTCCAAACGCTTTTATGTTTTTACGATTTTTTTACATTACAATTTTATGTTTTACGATTTTTTAATTCCCTTCTGATTTTATTTAAGATCTCAATTTTAACAACATTGGAAATGATATTTTGAAATCATATTCATTAAACTATGATATTTATTCTGTACCATGATTTGCCAATGAAAATATTCTCAAACATCACTATTGCTTAGTAGTTAATCTGCACCCTGGTTATTGCATAGCTTCCCGGCCCAAGGACCGACCATTGCTTACCCTATCTTTCTAATTTGTTGACCTCAGTTTCAGTAGCATGACTCATTTGTTATCAAACATGTTTGAGAGAAAATGTTTTTCAGATCAATAATTTTTTTTTTTTTTCGAAGATTTATGTCCATCTTCCATCTGTTTTGAAGGCCGAAGAGCAAATTATAAATGTGTAGATTTATAAACCCAAACAAAATATCAAATTCAATTTAGAAGGATTCCTGGTATGGATCAAAGACAACGGTACCCCGTTGCAGAAGAATAGTCTAATAAAGGTTGATATTATTCAAAAAAATTTCCAAAATAAAAGGGTTACTTGTTACAAAAATATGATATTAAATATAAGATCTTAATTTGCTTTCACCGAACAATTTAAATTTAGAAGTGAAATGGTTGTTTTTAGAATTCCATGACTCTAGGATTAAGAGTTCGATTCTCACAATTCTTTTGTCTAATGTAATTTTGTTAAAAAAATATTTTTAATTAAAAAGTACAATTATTAAAAATGAAAAACTATGAATTTTAAATTAAGTTGAGAATATCATAAAAAATTCTATGATAATCTACTATGATAAATTAATTCTTAAATACAAATTTGTTTCACTTCAAAATAACATTTTATAAACTTGAAATTATCTAAAAGTTCAACAAATTTTTTTCAATCCAAAAGTAAGTTTTCAATTACTTACCAAACGCACAGTAGCCGGCTTTTTGACCCTTATGCCCCTTAATTAATAATTAATTACCAAATTGCTCCTCATTCAAAACTATTTCGAAAATTTACCCTCCCCAACAAACATAACACCAATCTGCCCCTGTTTGACCGTTGACCACGAAGCCTACCCGGGTACAACATTACCTACCCGGGTAAATTTTGAAACTTTTTATCTACCCGAGTATGTAGGGGTGTACCCGGGTAGAGTTCTTGAATCTGGGAAAATGTTTGAATTATTTACCCGGGTACGGAGCAGTGTACCCGGGTAAATCGCGTCCAGAAACCCCAATATGTATGGGTTTCGGCCATTGTTGCGAGGTATAGGGTTTTTGAAACCCCAAATCTTTCTCTCTTACCCTCTCTAATCCGAAACATCACACATATTTCATCTCATCATTTCAGAAAGCTGAATCTTGGGGGGACATTGAGATTACATCTCCACACTCCCATTTTGTGCTAAAAAATCCGAACCAACCTCCAAACCCAAAACCTAGATCTAATTTTTGTGTGAAAGATGAGTTCAAGTCCAAACATGGTTCCTATAGTTGTTTACTACAATGGGAGGCATTTTGAAGGTCCGAACGGTGTCCGATTTGAAGGAAAAACAAAAACGATGAAAATCAAAGTGGGCACTACATGCAATGAACTGAAGGAGAGAATTCTTCAAAAAATGGGGTCAGAAGGCATACATTCCATCCACCGCATGATAGCCAGGTTAGAGACTGTAGTGGATATGGATACAATATACTACATTGGAAACGATATAAATGATGATGAAGATGTGGAGTTCGTAACAGATGCGTTTGTTGAATGGAAAGTATTAAAATATATTGAGATATATGTTGAAGTTGATGTTGGACAATCTTCATCTTTACCGGTGCATACAACCACTACTGCACACTGTACCGGTCAAGAAGATACAGTTGTACGATCTTCTGCACCTCCTCAGGTAGCATGGGATGAGGATGAAGAGGATGAAGACGAGGACTATGTGGACATCGAAGATGAGGGAGAACCTGAAAGTGCTATTCCAGAAGGTGATTCGTCAGACACTGACGTGGACGGTAATTTTGAGGCTGACATGAGCGCCGTAAGTCTCGGTACCCCAGCCTTGTCACCACTTCATGTCGACCCAGTCAGTAGTGGTAAGTTATTAAATTTGAATATTTGCTTTAGACAATTTATTATTTGTGGTAAGTTATTAAATTTGACATGATCTTTAGATGCAGGGTCTGAGGAGCCATTCTGGAATGAAAGCCAACATTATTCATTCATTAACTGGGCGCACCCTAATGACGAGTTGGAGATCCTATATGGCGATGATGACTTGCACGGAGGTTGGAAGTTAGGAGATCCGTTATTTGTGCAACAAGAATTTGGGTCCAAACCAGAATTGCAACATGCTGTGAAGATACATTGTATGAAGGGGCGCAGGACAGCCATAGTTGAAAAAAGCGACGAGTCAAGATTTGTTATGAAGTGTAAAAACCATGCTGACGGTTGTCCCTGGTATATGAGGGCAATTAAGCCGAAGAAGGGAGCTAACTGGGTGGTCCGTAAATGGGGTCAAGGTCACACATGCCTAAATCAAGGCCTAGCACAGGATCATAGACAGTTGGATTCAAATGTCATTTGTGCGGCTATAATGAGTATGTATTCTACTGTTTATTTAATGATTCAGATTAATTGAGAATATGGTAAAGTTAATTTTTTTTTTTCCAGATATGTTAAAGGAAGATCCATCCACAAGACCAGCTCTGATACAGGAGAGGATACAGGGAACATATGGATACAACATAACGTACAGGAAGGCCTGGAAGGCAAAAATGAAGGCCATCGTTAAGTTGTTTGGTGACTGGGAGAAATCGTACGCATTCTTGCCAAATTGGCTAAAGTATATGACGGAGGTGAATGTGGGTTCTGTGTTCAAACTTGATACAAATCAATGTTTTGATGAACGTCGGGTTTATACAGACAGGGCCGTATTTCAAAGGGTTTTTTGGACATTTCACCAATGCATTGAAGCATTCAAACACTGCAAGCCTATAATTCAAATTGACGGCACTCATCTGTATGGGAAGTACAGAGGTACTCTATTGATTGCAACATCTCAGGATGGAGATGGATTTCTGCTCCCTATTGCCTTTGTTGTTGTTCCTCCAGGTGAGTAAATAATTTTGCTTTGGGGTATGTGAAAGCATGTGACCCTTCTTTGCCACTTCATACTGTAAATATTTTCTGAGCTCATCCCTATTGACTGTGTTGTTGTTCCTCTAGGTGAGAGGTTGGATGATTGGTCCTGGTTTCTTAGCCTTTTACGTTTTCATGTCACACATAGGCATGGTATTTGTCTAATATCCGATCGTCATCGAAGCATCATAAGGGCGGTGAAAGACCACGGAGGGTGGCAGCCTCCATATGCTTATCATGTATTTTGTCTACGTCACATCGGAAGCAACTTCAATACCCGTTTTAGGAATGTGGAATTGAAGAAAACGTTGATGAAATTAGGTAATGTACGGTATAATTACTCACATTTTCAACCATTTGAAGAAAACGTTGATGAAATTCACTAACTAATGCATATGTCATGGTTTTTTGCAGGGTACACATGTTCAAAGATAAATTTCGACATTAGGTACAAGGAATTTATCGAGAACAATCCTGAAGTTGCTTCATGGTTGGATGCGATTCCGAAAGAGCAATGGTGCAGGTCGTATGATGAGACAGGACGTAGGTTTGGTCATATGACAACTAACCTATCTGAGTGTGTGAATAAGGTGCTTCGTGGAGCACGAAATCTGCCTATATCTGCATTGGTCAAGATGACATTCAGTAGACTCGTTGAGTATTTCGTCAAGAGACGTGAAGGGATTGAAAAAGATATCTCACAAGGTTGGATAATTTCAAAGAAGGTTGAGGCAGCGTTGCAAAAAAATGATGAATTGGCTGGCACTTATCGTGTAAGGATATATGATAGTGACCTGTTATTGTTTGAGGTTTAAAACCCTACCGTCGATGTTTACCCGGGTACACTGCTCCGTACCCGGGTAAATAATTCAAACATTTTCCCAGATTCAAGAACTCTACCCGGGTACACCCCTACATACTCGGGTAGATAAAAAGTTTCAAAATTTACCCGGGTAGGTAATGGTGTACCCGGGTAGGCTTCGTGGTCAACGGTCAAACAGGGGCAGATTGGTGTTATGTTTGTTGGGAAGGGTAAATTTTCGAAATAGTTTTGAATGAGGGGCAATTTGGTAATTAATTATTAATTAAGGGGCATAAGGGTCAAAAAGCCACAGTAGCCACTAAGAGCATGTGTAGATTAATTTATTCTAAAAAATCATTTATATTTTTTTTTTCAATTTCAGGAACGTAAAAATACTATTTTTCTCTTCTCTCTTGACCTGCCCACACGGATTTCACACATGAGAAGTCTTGCGACCCGGATGCGACTAATTTTTCCACAATTAATTTTGTTTCCGCGTGGATCACAACATACCATCTTTCAAAGCTTATTTTTGAGAGAAAAAAATAAAAATAAAAATAAAAATAGAACTTTGCATTTTGTTTTAAATTTGGCTATAAATAATCATAAGTTACGTAATTCCCACCCATTCCATTTGCACTTTCCTTTAGATAATCACAAATCGCAAACACTTTCCAGTGGAGTTAGAATTTCTGAATCAAACTGCAAAAGTCATCCATGGAGTGGTTCTCGTCGTTATTCCCTATTGTTGTGTGTTTTCAATTTTTGTTCTTTCATTTTCCATCCTTTTCGTCTTTTCCTTCTCATTCATTATGCTCTCCCGACCAGAGCTCTGCCTTGCTCCAATTCAAGAACTCCTTAACTGTTAATTCGAAGATAGAAACGTGGGAAAATGGGACAGATTGCTGCTTATGGGTTGGTGTCACGTGCGACACCATCTCTGGTCACGTGATTGGGCTCGACCTCAGCTACAGTGGGCTTCAAGGTATCATCCATCCTAACAGTTCCCTTTTTCGCCTTTCTCATCTCCAAACACTCAACCTCTCCTTCAATGATTTCTTCTCTCAATTTCCATCTCAGTTTGGAGGGTTTGTGAGTCTCATGCACCTCAACTTGTGTGGTTGTTTATTCAAAGGTGAAATTCCTTCCCAAATCTCACACCTTTCCAAATTAGAATCACTCGATCTCTTTGGAGGTTTTGAAGGTTATCATCTTTTAAAGTGGAAAGAAACCACTTGGAAGAGGCTGGTCCAAAATGCAACAAGGTTGAGGGAGCTTGTTTTGGATTTAACAGATATGTCTTTAATTAATCCAAGCTCATTGTCTCTGCTCTCCAATCTATCTTCCTCTTTGGTTACTCTTCATCTTTACCAAACTGGGTTAAGGGGAAAGTTGACAAATGACATTCTCTGTTTGCCAAATCTCCATGAGCTAAGTATGTCTTATAATGACGATCTTAAAGGCCAGCTTCCAAAATTGAGTTGTAGCACTTCTCTCAGTATCTTGGATCTTTCCGGATGTCAATTCCAAGGGCCAATCCCTCCATATTTCTCTAACCTCACACATCTTACTTATCTCAGTCTCTCAGGTAACAACCTTAACTCTTCAATACCATCCTCACTTTTTACCCTCCCACGTCTCACTCACTTGGATCTTAGCTATAATACCAATCTCAGCGGTCGAATCCCAAATGTGTTTCCTCGGGAAAACAAATTTCAAGAATTACTTTTGAGTGGTAACAATATAGGAGGTGAGCTGCCGTCATCACTTTCAAACCTTCAACATCTCACTTTCTTGGATCTTTCGTCCAATCAATTTAGCGGCCAAATCCCATATGTGTTTGGCGGGCTAACCAACTTTCAAGAATTAGATTTGAGTTATAACAATTTCGGAGGACAAATTCCATCTTCATTGTTTGACTTAACTCAACTTTTTTTCTTGGACTGTTCTCATAATAAATTAGAAGGCCCTCTGCCCAACAAAATAATTGGGCTTTCAAACCTAACTCGGTTAAGGTTAAATAACAACTTGCTAAATGGAACAATTCCTTCTTGGTGTTTATCTTTGCCGTCTTTGGTAGGTTTAGATTTATCAAATAATCAGTTTTCTGGGCATGTAAGTGCAATCTCATCACATTCCTTGGAGTCTCTATATTTGTGCAGAAACAAGCTACAAGGCAATATTCCTGAATCAATTTCCAATCTTGCAAACCTTACCGCCTTGTGTCTATCATCAAACAGGTTCAGTGGCCCTACCAATTTTCACCTCTTCTCCAAGCTTCAAAATCTGCAAAGTCTTCTTCTTTCGCAGAATAGTGAATTATCACTAAACTTCGAATCCAATGCCAATTACAGTTTCTCTCTCCTACAACATTTGGGGTTATCTTCTATCAATTTGACTGAATTTCCCAAATTAACTGGAAAATTCCCAAGTTTGCGTTTTCTCTACCTGTCCAATAACAAACTTAGCGGAAGAGTACCCAATTGGTTACATGATATGGATTCATTAGGTTTTTTGGATCTCTCTCAAAACCTGTTCACATCATCGATGGATCAAATCTCATGGAACTCCAACCTTGAATACCTTGATCTTAGTTTCAACTTACTGACTGGTGACATCTCTTCGTCATTTTGCAATGCAAGTGATATTGGGATTCTCAACTTGTCCCACAACAAGCTGACAGGTATCATTCCACAGTGCCTTGCCAACTTATCATCCCTTCAAGTTTTGGATCTACAAATGAACAAAATTTCTGGCACTTTGCCATGGACCTTTTCAACGTACAGGCTCAAAACACTGAATCTCAACGGCAACCAAATAGAAGGTATTTTGCCTAAATCTTTGTCCAACTGCACCCAACTGGAAGTTTTAAATCTTGGCAACAACCAAATAGAGGACACATTTCCCCATTGGCTTCAAACACTGCCAAATTTGAAATTATTAATTTTGCAAGCCAATAAGTTACACGGTCCCATTGCCAGTTTAAAGATAAAGCACATGTTTCCCAGTTTGATTATTTTTGATATCTCATCCAATAACTTCAGCGGACCAATACCAAAAGCCTACATAAAAAACTTTCAAGCCATGAAGAATGTCGTTCAACCTCAAGTCCATAGCAGTTTGCAATATGTGGAAACAGATCTTCGCTATTTTACTTACCCTGGTTCTGACAGTATAGTGTATACTGATTCTATGACTGAAACAATAAAAGAGAACAGTATGACACTAGTGAAAATCCCAACAATCCTCATCAATATTGATTTATCAGGAAACAAATTTGAAGGAGAGATTCCGAATGTTATTGAAGAGCTTCATGGACTCAAAGGGCTCAACCTTTCCCATAACAGACTGAATGGTTCTATTCCCAAATCCATGGGAAATTTGACAAACCTTGAATCATTGGATCTCTCTTCAAATATGCTCAGTCGTGGGATTCCTGCAGAATTAGTCAATCTCAACTTCCTTGAAGTGTTGAATCTTTCTCAAAACCATCTTGTGGGAGAAATACCTCGAGGAAAACAGTTCGATACATTTTCGAATGATTCCTATGAGGGAAACTTGGCCTTATGTGGATCTCCATTGTCAATAAATTGCAACAAGGACACTGAACAACATTCTCCACCTTCAGGGGCCTTTGAGAATGAAGAAAAGTTTGGATTTGGTTGGAAACCAGTGGCCATAGGATATGGATGTGGATTTGTATTTGGAGTGGGCTTGGGATGTTATCTGCTGTTAATAGGAAAGCCTCAATGGCTTGTGAGGATATTTGGAGTTCAACTTAATAAGAGGGTCAAAAGAAGGAGAAGGATGAGGACTCTTGCAAGAATGACTCAGTTAGTGCGGATGTCATAATCTCGTTGTGATTGTTATTATTATTTTCCTTTTATTTTAGCTTTACCTTATTTGAAAAATAAATTTGAGTGTCACAACTTTGTCACTCTTATTTGATGTAATTTGAGCTTGAGTTATAAGTTTGCAGTATTAATGTATTATGTTTTGTTTGAGTGAGCCAGCAATGTGTATTATTTAAAAAAATTGCAAGTCTGCTCTTGTATGTTTGTGGTTATTGTCGTACATATGTAAGTATGTTTATAAAATATTATATAAAGAAATCCGGTAAAGAGAGAGAGAGGGAGAGAGCCAATTTTTTAAAAGGGAGTCAATGAAAGTGTAATCACATTAATAACATACCCCCAATTTATTTGGGTGTGTAATGTAACATCTCAATTTTCGCTGATATTTAATTATCCGGGAATGAGCATCATTATACAAGTTATATAATGTTTAATTTTGGGCTCAAGAATAAAGTTATGTAGAGTAACTCAGATTTTTTTTATATAATGGTGGCATTATCATTTGAATTCATCACCTCATATAAATTTTTCAAATCCTTTATCACTAGTTCACTCCTAGTGACTTAAGTATTTGAAGAGTTATCCCAAGATAATTAGGAATTATGCTTTTATGAATAAACAAAAAATATTTTTATCTTGAAAATATTAATTTTTAAATTTAATAAAATTTAAATATACATCTATTAATTATTTTGACTTTTAAGATTTAAAATTATATGTTGTTATCTTGTTTTTTGTATTGGAATGATTCACTGTACTAACCTTTCATCAATACAATGGTAGGAAAACTACCTATCACTCTCAACACTAATCCATGGACATAAAGATTGAATTTGAATCTACAAATCGTATGCCTAAATTGTATAATTTGCACTCATACCCTCTCCCCAAAAGAAAATGAATGTACCTAACATAACCACCGTCTTATTTGTGCTACTGTACAAATTTCATTTCTTATTACAAAAAAAAAAAAAAAAAATCATTTCTTGGAATAAAAGCATCTCAGCTATCATTAAACATAAACATATGTTTAAGCAAAAGTAGCACACCACTCAAAGCAAATTTAATCCAACAATTATTAATTTGATTGATCATCAAACTTGAATGCCCCGATTTAGACGCTAACTTCATTGACACAAAAATTCAAAATATTATTATTTTTAAACAAATTCTTTTTTAAAATTTTGTAGATTGCACATTTTTGTGCCTATAGATTGGAATCAAATGAAGAAGTGCTACTTAATTTGTTATACGAAGATGAAGCATTACATCAGGTTTAGTAATAAACCGTTAACGCTACCAACGAATTGGTGGGATATGTGCAGATTTTTTGATCTATTTGGGGTTTGATTCCTTAATATTCCAATTTGATATTGAGTTGATATATTTATATGGGGATTGTTTAGTTACACACAGTGGCCAGCGGATTTGAGTCCCGCCCCAACAACCCCCAACAGAACTATTGTTTTTTTTTTTTTTCCTTCCACCAGTTCCGCCTCCTTCCCATTGTGGAACTGGGTTTTTTTTTTCTTTTTTTTTTCTTATTTCAATATTAAATTAGAAGGAATGTTATACTTACAACCTATTTTCGTTTACAACAATATTTTAATAGTTAATTTTCATCAATCAATGATTATCATTTATTACGAATTAATAATTAATTAATAAATTTGATTTACGAAAATGATAACTGTTGATTGACGAAAATCAACGGTTATGGTTATAAACGAACTAGGTTGTAAGAATAATCTTCTTATTAAATTAAAAGGTAAATAAACAAAATGGTATGGTCCATTTCGGTGCTAAACAAGAAGTGAAGCAGTTTTCACCGAGGATTTGACGACGACCACTGTGAATCTTAAGAGAAAGAAGAAGACTATGGCAATGTTCTACGCAAAGGATGAGGTGGTGAGTTAGGAACATGTGTTGTTTGGTTTTCGGAAGGATTGAGGGTAAAGTCGAATATTTTAGAAGACTCTTATTACCTATCGCTTGACCACGAGAAGTTCAATCTCAATTCTGAGAAAGAGACCTTAGTTTAACAATTGAACATTACCCGTCAAACACTAAAAGATCTTGAGAAACAACGTAGTGAATTAGAACTACAACATTTGGATCTAAAAGCAGAAAGAGAGTCTGCACTTCAAAAAGGTGGAAGAGCTACTGGTTTCCTTATATGCTGAGAGAGAAGAGCATTTCAAACTTACGCAATTGAACGAAGCTCACTTGGCTGAGAAGGAATTACAAATTAAATTACAAATCAAATTGCATTCCAAAGGTTTTTAAAAAGAAAAAGGAAAAAAAGGAAAATCAGTTCAGCGGGTGAAGGGGGGCAGGACTGGTTGAAGAAAAAAAAACAAGAGTTCCGCCGGAGGTGGGGGTGGGACTCAAACTCGATAGACCCCCGCCTGGAACTAAACAAACCCTATTGGTAAAATATACCAATTCAATACCAAATTGGAAAGAGCCTATATGTGCAATATCTGCAATTTAGTTTACGGTTTTATACCTGTATCAGAAGTTTGGATTTTCCAACGGACACAATAAACGATGGGCCACACTTTTTACAAATAAAAATAAAAATTGAAGCACACATTTTGATGTCTCGCTTGCAAGAGATCATACTTCTCCTACGAAAGGAGAAGTATAAAATTCTTAGGGCATGTTTGGTGCATTGAATAAGATAAGGTCTGATTGTATAAGACTTGATTAAATTTTAATACTATCCAGCGTTTATTATGATATTGTATAAGATAATATCCTCTAATATTTTAAAAATTTATATATTAAAAAAATTTATTTTAATATATAAATATTGAAATGATATATTAGTTATTGGAAATTGTACTTGTAAGCAATATTAATACATCAACCCCTTATCAGGCCTAATCCACCACTCTTAGGCCGGATTAAGTTATACATTATTTTGATGTATAAAGGGGTCCTGCTGTATAAGTTTATACTATACGATGGTCACACCAAACAACTGAAAATGTCATGACGTATAGTATAAGCTTATATTATCAGCCTTTATACATCACACCAAACAGGTCCTTAGTTTATTAAATGAAATCTTATCAGAAACGAGGGCAATATCATCTAAAAGAGTATATAATAACCCTCACATATAATTGTGGATTAATTGATTTTATCATAATATTAAAGAATAATTAGAGGGAAAGTACAAGAAAAAGAAATAAAGTCATTTTGGTGAAAAAGTATTAAAAATGACAGTTAAGAGGTAAAAATATGGGTAGACAAAGTTACCCGAAAGTTAAAAGTAAAATAGTAAATATCACTACAAAAATATTGTAGATCAATGGGTAAAGTTGGATGGAGAGTTAAGTGACTGGAATTGATAAGCTTATACCCATTGGGTTAGTTTGAAACCACTTAAGTACCAAAAGCACTCAAATTTCTCTCATTCTCTCTTCTCACCCGTGATTGTGCTCAAAAAGGGCATGAGAGAGTTTCACTTCATCTCTTCCATTTCTTCAACCTCTTCCCTTAGAAACAAGAGTGCTCAACCTCAATCTTCATCTCCTTCACACCCTTCCATTTGTTTCTGTTTGTGAGTGGTTTGAAAGAAAGAAAACAACTTGGAGCTATTTTTGGACTTGGCTTGGAAGGGAGAAAATTTTGGTGCTAGAAGCTTGGGAGCCCTTCATTGTTGCCTACATTGAAGCCTAGGTAAGAGACCCTAACCCCCATTGTGGGATTCTTTGAGAATAACATGACTAAGGTTTATAAAATGGGGATTTTAATGAAATGATAGATAAATCTTAAATACAAGAGTAGAAATTGCATATTGGGTTGTTGGATGAGTGGATTTTCATGAAAACATCATGATTTAGGGTTGTATAATTGGGATTTAATGGTATGAGTAGTTGGAGGTTGATTTGTAGATGAATCCCTTTGTTAAACATACTTGGAATTGGTTCCCGTAAAAGGAAAAATTATGAAATCGCCATTTAGAACACTTTGATAAATTGGACTCAAAATCAAGTGATATTAAAGTGTAAAAACCTTGGTTTTCTGTAGGATTCACGTTAAGTTTATAAATGTGAATACTGATGGATATGTGTTCATTGGTTATAGTGTAAAACCAAGTGGACTAGTAGAGTAAGAACATGGATTAGATCAAGCTATGGACATTGACCAAAGCTCTTAATTGTTTTGGATTAAGGTAAGTATCAACAATGGTTTGACATGATACTTAATAATGAATATGTGATTAATTGTGATGATCTTCACCTTGAAATAAGTGTTGTGATTTGAGTTGATACTCAAGTATTTGTGGAGGACCTTGTTTGGGCTTGAAGCAAGCTTAGATGAAAGCTATAGGTAAGCTTTCGGTCCTTGGGGTTAATTCCCCGTTTATTTCACCAGACTTTGAGGGAGGATCGTACTTTTATATGATATGTGGATATGAGCTATTGTATGATGCATGTATATGTATGTATGTTTGTGTGCCACATAAGACAATGTTTCCTTGTGTGGGGCATATGACGGTGTTTCCTTATGCATAGTATGAGACAGTGTTTTCTCATACGAGTATATTGCAAGACAATGTTTTCTCATATGGGTATGTTGCAAGACAGTGTTTCCTTGCGTAATTCATACATTTAAATTCTCTAGACAATAGGATATATTATTGGACACATTCATTGATATACATATTTTGATGCATATATATATGCTTTTATACTGTGACACTATGCCTGAAGTGAACCTGAGAGTGGAGGAGCCTTTCAAGGACCCCTAGTTTGCTGAGATTATCATCTCACCCTACATTATGGGGATTACCATTTCAGGTACAGTAGCTGATAGTTATGAGGCATCGCGCGACAAGAGACCGAAGGAGAGATACTATCTGATCTGATACTCATGTTTTGATTGATATTTAATTTTATACATGACATTATGTTATTCTTTTGAGATGTACATACCATGTATTCTTTTGATGAGCATAGGAGATGTCTATGCCATGTTGATAGTTCATCTATTTTGTTAGTATGTCTAGGTTACTTATTTGATTACATCTCTTTTGGTTGGTTGATGTAATCATGTAAGTAGCTCTATGGACATTATTTTGAGACCTATTATGTATGGGATAGCCAATGCCATGGATGGCTTAGTATTATGATTTATGCCTGGATTATATTAAACTGTCAATCAGGTTGAAACTATCATGGTAGGAATTATCCCCAGTGGTCCGAAATACAGACAAAATGCTGCTCATTTTATTTTGACCAAAGGAGCAATGAAAATTGTAATACATAAGGAAAAGGAAAAATTTAATCAGTTAGCTTCTATATTTATTAAGTTTAAAATTTGTTGCGTTAAATATCATATAAATGCTAATTAACCGGCTGCAGACGAGACGTTACAGGGTACATGACAGTAGTTTTTATAGGTGTTGAGTGTTTCCTAATGATATAACAATATTTCATGATGTTTCCTTAACTTCCTCATAAACCAACAATTACGTACTTACATCAATTCCTAAGCTTTTTGACCTGACAAGTGCAATTTTTGAAATATTCCACATATTTAGTTCTTTGGTCAAATATATTACCAGAGTAATGCAGGAAGAGGCGCAGCAGGTGGCTACGCATATAATCACGCACCTGACACAAATGCGTATTTCACGGAGTCTGACATGCATCTGGGCATGCCTCTTCTCAGTCCCATACGCATTAGAACCAGCACCGCATCTATCTCCCATTACCTTTCGAGCCTGTTTGGATCCTCTTATTTTTATGCTATAGCTAAAAAAAGAGCTTAAAAAAAAAGCTAAAAACTGTTTGAAAATTACATAAAAGTTTTAGCTTAAATTTTTTTTAAAAGCACATATTTCAAGAAAATTATCTCTCTCTATCTTTATCACTCTTCATTTAAAAAAAAACACACAATTCAAGAAAAACACATAAGAGCTTAAAAAAAAGCTCCTCCTAGGAGCTTTTAGTTTGCAACTTTTTTCTTCATTATAAAAAAAGAGAGCTTTTCGTTATAAGAGCTTTTCCCAAAACCTGTTTGGCCTAGCTTATGCTTATAAGTAGCTTCTAGCTTAAAAAAAGAAGATCCAAACAGGCACTTCGTTTGGTCTATCTCCCTTCTCCCATTTCCCTTTTAGTTCCTGTTACTCAAAGCCTCAATTTTCTTAGCTACATCTACTTCATTGCACTAGCTAAAATGTTCTCTTTCTTCGCACACCTTTCTGTTCTTGTTGCATCAAATCCAGGTGAAAAACCAACTTTATTCATTAGTGATGTTGTTAAAATCCCAGGCATTGCACCAATTGCAAGATCCTCTATTCATCCTATGGTTCTTCAACCTTACAATGTCTTCGAGATTATATTCATGGAGGACAATCCCAAATTCACTAAGCAATGAGTAAATTCTTTACTTTCTCTAACTACACTTACTTCTTATTTATTTATTTATTTTTACTTCAATTCAAAGATGTTGAAGATAGAATCAAAACAAGTCTGAACAAAAAATGAAACACAGAAAATTAGAATAAGTAAAATAAAAAAATTTCAATTCTTTTACAAAAAGGAAAAAAAGATGGAAAATCATAAAACTGAGAGACAAGGACTCTATCATGTGCGAGGTGCTAGTGATGTTGTTGGGTTCATATCATCCTACTCATAGGTTCAGTCACACAGGGAAACAAATAAACACGAGGGATTTCATATAAAACGATAAAAAGCATGCTAAGGCTGGTCCCCAGTGGCGGATCCAAGAAATAAAAGAAGGGTGGACACTGAAAAAGTTCAAGTACAAATACATCTGGGTCTAGTCTTGAACTCGACTTGCGAGGAGCTACCGGCTGGCTGAGTCTGGTTTAGATCTAGATCTGGACGGATTGCGACTAAACTGAACCGATGATGGAGAAAGAAGTAAATGTTTCAACTTTCAATAACGGAGATTGAGGTTTGAGAGGAGATGAATCAGTATGTAGATACAAACCATGGATCTGGAATAGAGCTCTCTGCTGTTAGGTTTGGATAAGGAAGGTGGAGGAGAAAAAAAACTCACAGAAAAATAAAATAGAATGAGGGAAATTAAAGGGGTCAAATATCATAAGATCGTAACAACCAACTAGGGTTACTAAAAGGTGAAAATAAACGTTGATCCAACGATTATATCTATTTCCATCTTTGTATGGTTATAAAAGCATTAAATATAAGAAATTATAACCATACAAAGGTGAAAATAAATATAAAGTATTAAATATGGAGAATCATAACCATATTTCATATTTTAAAAGAATGATATTTTCATATTTTTGCATCGTATTTTAAGGGTGGGCACTTGCCCCCCTTCTATTACACTTAGATCCGCCTTTACTGGTATCCAACCAAGTGCTTATCAAGTAAGATGTGGTGCTATCCGAAGATTCAAAAACTTCACAGCAAATGGGAGAGGTAATGGGAGATAGACGCGGTGCTAGTTCCAACGTGTATGGGACGCGGCGTGTACAAAACCGCGTTAGAGAAGCGGCATGCCCAGATGCGTGTCAGACTTTGTGAACCATTCACACAATATGCACATGTGTTAGGTGGGCGATACGTGCTACTACCTACTACGCGTCTTCCTGTATTATTATGGTAATACATTTAATCAAAAAACTAAACAAGTGGAATATTTCAAAAATCACATTTTTCAGGTCAAAAAGCCTAATTCCTAGTATACACATGACAAACAGTTGTTACTAATACCCTCACCTTGAGTTCTACCACTTTGAATTGAGAAACATGTGTTGCCAAACTGTTTTCACCCCAAACTTAAATTAGGTTGGTAAGAAATAGTTAAAAATAAAAAAAGATAATGATTTCTAATCTAAAGATAGTAAATTTTGAATTACAAGAAATAGGAAAACCCTTCCGCAGGATAAAAAAAAACTCTCCATAGTTTTTCATAAACTATTTTGAAGTGCCAAATCAACCCTGATGTCGAAAAGGTGAACGAAGCAACATTTGATTTTGAGACAATACGGGGTACCTCGTCTTTGATGTCTTTGATTTTCTATATCACTATTATCATTGTTGAAGAAATATAAGCTCAAAGAAATGCAAAAGAGATTCCAATCACTCCTGTAGTAAAGTGAATCATTTTTGCTCATCACGTGGAAGAGTTAACGAAGTTGTATATCTGTTTTTTATTGGGATAAGTTATTCTACCTATCCTTATTTTATCTATCTTTGTCTACCCCTTTCAATACCGTTTGATTACAATCTCATTCAACGGTCAATATTTGCTATATAAAATAAATTCTTTTATTCTCTTTATCTCTCCTCTCTTCTTCTCACACCCTTTCTCTCTCCTCTTCTTTCTCTCCTCCTATGCGACCAATACCTACTACAGCGACACACACTAGGCCGTCATCGTTTTCGACCATGACTCGGTCTTTGACCTCAGTAATCCCATCTCTCTCTCTCTCTCTTTTCGCTTTCACTTTCTCTTTTTCAATCTTTGGAGAGTTACTGGTTTTTGATTCTGGAACAATATTGCTTTAGAAAATAATTAATTACTTGATTAAGGTAGGCTTTGATTTAAGCTCGTCATAATTATCGTTCTTAATAGATTGCATTTGGGAACCTTAATGTAAAAAATACTATTAAATTGTGTTATAGTGATGACCTTCTGTTGAACATTAAATGATATGAATACATTTCATTTGTAGAGAGAATTCTTTCAGAACACCCAATATGCTTCCCGAAAATTGGGCAGATACAGATTCGCACGATAAAGGTACACTGATTGATCGACTTCTGCTCAAGACATGGTTGTTGTCTTGTTTACTATATTATTTTGCTGACAAAAGTAATGTTTTTTTTGGTAGCTAAAGCGCAAGGGGTACTACTATCATCTATCAGATTCCATGTTTATGAGTAGTGCCTTTAATGGTTTCAACAAGCGCTGGTTTCTTAATGTTGATGCTTCTGGATGGAGAGTGTGGACAAAATGAGCAATTGTTTTCTCATGGTTCTCCTCACCAGTTGGCCTGTCTTGACAGTGCAAATAATGCTTTAATTGATCCCGTTGATAATGCTGTGATTCTTCCATCCAAAAGGGTGTCTGGTCTCGACAAGTCTCTGTTGCTGCAATTGGAGAACAAACAGAATCAGAATAAAGAAATTACTATTATTAGCCCGTGTGTTTCAGAACATATAGGAAAAGAAGCTGTCGAAAGTTTGGAGGTAGGAGTTAAATCGTCTGGCAATAATGACACTGGAATTCCATTAACCGGTTCAGTTCCTGAGACACTGGACCATTGTTATGTAAATCATGAAGTTCCAAGTTTAAATATTGAATGTGAGGTAGATGGATCTGGTAAAGGCACTACAGATGATTGTAACGGTTGCAAGGAAGATCCTTCAATAGCTGAGCCAATTACAAAGAAAAAGCGAAAGAGTAAAAGGCAAAAAGAGGACTCAGTGCGAGATGATAATTCAAAAGATAATTGTTAACAATGAATCTTTTTCCTTTTGATGTTTAAATTCTTCTGTTCCTCATGTGTATATTAGAAACATATTCTTTATAGATAAATTACATCAAGTTCTGTAACTTCGTATGTTATTTTTGGCAGCCAATCATTGCTGGAGATGGGCACAAAGGACTTGACTTTTGTCAAACTAAACCAATTAAGGAAAACTGAAGGAATATTAGTTTATCCTTTCGCAATCAGTTTCAGAACATTTAAAATAAAGCAATTGCAAAAAATCGAAGAAGATTTAAAACAAAAGTGGACGGATAGCCATTTTACTTAAAAAAAAAATGGACGGATAGCCAGTACAATCAAAATCACAAGCATGGATATAGAGAGATTAGAAGGATATGGACGGATGCAGAGGTGGTAACTTTGATGGAAGATAATTTAAAATAGGTATAGTGATTGGTGGCAGAAGAAGAGAGAGAGGGTACGAGAGGAAGTGAGGAGAAAGAAAGGAGAAAAAATGGTTTATTTTATCAGTTCGTTTTTTCTGCAGTTACTGCAGATAAGTTATCTGCAGTAACCCTATACGACGTCGTTTTGGGGCGGAAATCATGGTGTTTTTGTAATTTTAATTTATTTCAGGATTATAATAGTCTTTATATTTATAATTTTTTAAGATTTTAATATCAAAACGACATCGTTTTGGGAATAAATGTAGATAACTTATCTGCATTAACTGCAAAAATATTTTTCCCTTATTTTATATCATAAATATCGACCATTAAATGAGATTGTAATTGAATAGTAGGCAAAATAAAAGTGGGTTTTTCTTAACATATATATTTAATTGATTTAATAATATAGTTTGAGGAGGTTAATTATTTCAATTAAGAGTCGAGGGTGGTTTTTTAAGGAGAGGTCTATGTATAGGGTAGTAAATTGTAATTTAGCCTAAAATGAATGTGCTATTAAATATCGGTAGATGTAGTTTAGTATTCATATCCCTTAGTAAGGTGTTCATTGGTACGATCATAATTGTATTTTTTAATGAGTTTTGATAATTGAATTGATGGTATAAATAAAGTGCTTGGTGTTTGTCATTTTAAATAATATAAGTTATGTCATTTTAGGAGAGAGATAGACACAGAAAATAGAAATCATGGGAGAGAGAAAGTGAGATTTTTTTTTTAATTTAAAATTTAAATAAAAAATTTATTCTGTGTCTATCTCTCTCTTAAAATGACATAATTTTATGTCATTTAAAATGACAAACACTTTTTCCATAAATTAATTTAAAAATTAAACCGAATAAAAAAATAATAATGAGATAAATTAATTCAAAATTAGTTCAAACCTTCTTCGAATTAAATCAGAACTAATTTGTATATTCGAATTGACTCTGATTCAGTCCAAAATCAATTATAAATCATAATATAATTTTGAAATATGAACTGATTTTGTATCGGTCCTGAACATATTTAATAAAAAAAGACTCATATTAAATCAAATCATTTAATTCTTTTTTATTTTGGTTTGATTTAAGAAAAAATCAATTCGGGTCAAACTAGAGTCGAACAAAAGGGAGTTAGGGTGAGGCGTCGCCCCCCTAAATTTTGAAAAAAAAAATAGTTAGAAGTACTCATTTGGGAGACTGGAAGAGTATATATGGGCATAAATAGTGATGATTGGTTTGAAGACTAATGTGTGCTTTGGCTGTTTTTAATAAATAGTTATTTAAACAGTGATGATCAAACTAATGAGCCTTAAAGCTGACAAAAAATATTCACCATCCAATGGTTCTGCACCTCCAAGTTTCTCAATGCTTTGGTCTTAAACTTGTCTGCAACAATTCCCACACATCTCTGCACAACACTTCCACTAACACCCGTCATCGTCTCCCACAATATCTCCTCTACATACTTGGATGACAACACTCCCCCACTAGTAAACACAGCCTTTTGGAACACAGTAGTCCTATTTGAAAGATTTACTGAGAACTTCACCAAATCATCTCCTCCCACACAACACCAATCCTTGCTCTTCCAACCATCGCACCCCACTTGGAAAAATAACGAATCTCTTTCTAGCTTCTGACTCAACCTTGGCCAAACCGAACCTATCCTTAAGTCTAGAACATGATATCCCACGTCTCAAGGTTGTTGCTGGCAAACCTAGTTGGGTAAGAAAGGCTTGAAGCTTGAGGTGTTCAAGGGTGGAGAGAGGCACATACCCACATGACTCATAGAACCAATCTGCTAGCAGTTCAACAACAGAGCCAACCAGTTCCTTATTCATAGCAATTGATGAAGAATTCTAGGGACTCTTAAGCTTCTTCACACTGTCTTCAAAAATAGCCAAAGCACATAAATTAGAATGTCTTTGTATATGCTTAAAAGATGATTGATTTGAGACTTTTGATTATTTTTGTATGTATGGGCATGCTCCACATACTTGTATAATATTCCACATAATGAATTAATAAGGCTGCTAATAAAATGCCCTATGGCAGAGAAATAGAATCCAAATATCTTTTCTAAGGCATGAAAATTTTAATGAGATCCCATGGCATATAATTTGTCCTGACATTCTTGGAAACAAATAGAGCATAAGAAATGATTCCAAAAAATATTTTTTTAATAACATAAATGCAATTACTAATGTGTGAGGTAAACAACTAAATTAAAATAAATAGATAAAGAATTATTGATTAGAAGGGATCAATGTACAATAGATTTAATATTTGATTTTCGTATGCCACAGAAAAAAATTCTGAATCAGCGATTGGGTCAAACCATGTACATCTTGTATGTATGGATGAACTTTGAGTTTTCATAACGTTGGATGTATAATGTAATTATCCCATGAAATATAATTACTTTCCTATCCTATTTAGAGTTATATATAAACACATTGCTTCTATTGAAAATTTGATGATGAATGGAATAAGAATATAGTAACATTAACCTACTTTTCAAAAATTCATACTTTGATCTTTTTTCATGTTTTTTCTCTTATTTTTTACGTGTTCCTTTTCCGCCATTTTATAAAAGAATAATATTAATCATTATACTTTTGAATGATATGGATGAAATAGAATAAGTCTGACAATTTATCTGATTTTATTTCATTTAATATTGTTTTCATTTATTTTTTAATAAACAATTTCATTTACTTGTATAAAATATCATAAAAATATTTTTTAAATTAATACAAATAAATTATCTGCATTTACTTTCAAAATGACGTAGTTTTGGAATTAAAAATATATAATTATAAATATTATAATAACACTGAAATAAATTAAAATTATAAAAATATCATAATTTCCGTCCCAAAATGACATCATATTAGACTCAGTGCAGATAACTTATATGCAGTAACTGCAGAAAACGAACCCATAAAATATCTAAAAAATAAGAGTAAATATTCTTTTTGATCCCTAACAAAAATCATGGTTCTCACTTTAGTCCCCTACAAAAATAAATTAGTCAGTTAGTTCCTAACAAATTTAAGGTGGACCCATTTTACTCCTTTTGAGAGATTAATATGGATTTTATGGATTTTTTTTGAATTTGTAAGGGACCACGATTTCAACTAAATGGGTCCACTTTAAATTTGTTAAGGACTAATTAACTAATTTATTTTTGTGAAGGACTAAAGTGGAGACCGTATTTTGTGTTACGACTAAAAATGTATTTACTTAAAAAATAACATAGTGGACTTATTTTTATTTTCGTCTTTGCATTCAAAAAAATGATTTTGTTTTTCTTATTAAGCATTAATTTTTATGACAACTTAATCACGTAGTTGATGTGGATTAAATCTGGACCAAAAAATTGCTCCTACGTTGGTGTTGTGAGGATCTCCTTGTTTGAGAAAACCTCATCCATGGCTTCTCTTCGTCTTCTTGCGAACAGTGTCTCAACCTTCTCTCATCAACCCACTTCTTCCGATTCCAAGTTTCGAAATCTCCGAACTCCAAAGCTTCCAACTTTGAAACCCAAAAAAAAACACAGCTCAAGGGTCCTTAACGTTGGTGCTGATGTGGGTTTCACTTCTCCTTCTCCTTCTCCTCCCACAAGCTCCGATGAAAAAATCCGTGAGATTCTTCGCAATCGTGACTATGACAAGAAATTCGGTTTCAACATCGACATCGATTCCTTCTCAATTCCCAAAGGTCTCTCCAAAGAGACCATAAAGTTGATATCTTCCTTGAAAGAGGAACCCCTTTGGATGCTTGAGTTTAGGTTGAGTGCTTTTGAAAAATTCTTGAGCATGGAGGAACCTAATTGGTCAGACAACACATACCCATCAATTGATTTTCAAGATATGTGCTATTACTCTGCACCAAAGAAGAAACCCACCTTGAATTCCCTTGATGATGCTGACCCTGAACTCCTTATGTACTTTGATAAATTGGGTGTCCCTCTGAATGAGAGGAACCGTTTGGCTAATGTTGCAGTGGATGCTGTTCTTGACAGTGTTTCCATTGCTACAACTCATAGGAAGGCTTTGGAGAAAGCTGGTGTTATCTTTTGTTCAATATCTGAGGCTATTAGGGAGTACCCTGATTTGGTTAGAAAGTACTTGGGGAGAGTTGTGCCTAGTGGGGATAACTATTTTGCAGCTTTGAATTCAGCAGTTTTTAGTGATGGATCCTTTTGTTACATTCCTAAGGATACTAAGTGCCCTATGCAGATTTCAACTTACTTTAGGATCAATGCTTTGGAGACTGGGCAGTTTGAGAGGACTTTGATTGTCGCAGATGATAGGAGTTTTGTGGAGTATTTGGAGGGATGTACTGCACCTTCTTATGATAGGAACCAGCTTCATGCTGCTGTTGTGGAATTGTATTGTGCTGAAGGTGCAGAAATTAAGTACTCCACTGTGCAGAATTGGTATGCTGGTGATGAGGATGGGAATGGAGGGATATACAATTTTGTCACAAAGAGAGGACTTTGTGCTGGGGCACACTCTAAGATATCATGGACACAAGTGGAGACAGGATCAGCTATTACTTGGAAATATCCCAGTGTTGTTTTGGAGGGAGATGATACTGTTGGGGAGTTTTATTCGGTTGCTTTGACTAATAACTATCAACAAGCGGATACAGGTACAAAGATGATTCACAAGGGGAAGAACACAAAGAGTAGGATTATCTCCAAGGGTATATCAGTTGGACACTCAAGGAACTGTTATAGAGGGCTTGTTCAGGTTCAATCAAAGGCAGAGAATGCTAGAAACTCCTCTCAGTGTGACTCAATGCTTATTGGTGATAAAGCAGCTGCCAATACATATCCTTACATCCAGGTAAGTTCTTTCTTTTTTATTTATTTAATAAATTTTTACTCTGCAAAAAATTTGAGATTTCTGTTTATGCTTGTTTCAGTATGTGGCAGTCTTAATAATTTTGGTATATAGGCTGTTAAATAAGTTTGAGCTTTGATATTAGAAAGTGATGAGAAAGTGAGAGAAAAAGCTAGAAAGTGGAGACGAGAAATCTGAGAGTGAAGACATGTAAATTTGAGAATGAATTCACAATACAAAGGTTACACAGGGTTTCAATATATATAGAAGACAGATCTGACTCATCACTGAGTCTGCACTACTAACAGACCTAACAAACTCTGAAACAGAAAGCTAACAGTAAGGGAAAATATTCTGTAACGCCAAGCACACAGTAAACTCTACTGATATGAATACAACAGCATGGAAGTACATAATACACTCTAATACACCCCCTCAAACTCAGGTGGTTGGGCATAGTCAAGCACCCTGAGTTTGTGCCAAAGATTAGCAAACCGATCAGAAGAGAGGGGCTTGGTTAAGGTATTTGCAATCTGATCTACTGCTGGAAGATGCAAGACTATGAGTTCTTTAGCCAGAACGCGCTCACGAATAAAAAAAGATATCTAACTCCATGTGCTTTGTCCTATCATGGAGCACTGGATTATGACTTATGAGATAGAGCCACGGTGCTAAGGTTGTCACAGAATCTTGGAAGTGGTGAAAGGAACATGAAGTTCTTTAAGAAGTGATTGCACCCAAAGAATCTCAGCACTAGTGAGAGCCAAGCTTCTGTATTCTGCTTCAGTGGTTGACCGAGCTTCCAATGTTTGTTTCTTGGACCACCGAGATATTAAATTTGGTCCAAAGAAGAGGCAAGCACCAGAAGTGGAACTCCTATCATCTGGGTCACTTGCCCAGTCTGCATCACAATAGCCAGTGAGAGAAAAGGGGAGACTGGAAGAGGCTGGTTGAAGTGATAGGCCAAAGGTGATTGTCCCTTTTAAGTATCTAAGAATACGCTTTACTATCTGCCAATGCTCCTCAAGAGGTTGTCCCATATATTGACATACTTTATTGACTGAGTAAAAGATCTCTGGTCTAGTAATAGGGACATACTGCAATGTCCCCACTATTGACCTATAGTCAGCAAAATAATGAGAGCCATACCTTGTCATCTTGCAACTAGAAGGCATAGGATCTCACATATTAGCCTTTGCAAGAAGATCACCAATGTATTTAGCTTAAGAGAGAAGATGAGCTCCACTGGAACACCTGATTACCTCAACACCCAAGAAGTACTCTAAGTCTCCTAGATCCTTGAGAGCAAAAGTAGAATGCAGTTGGGTGATTAGAGTATTAATATATTCAGAATCTGTACAGGTGACAATAATATCGTCAACATACACCAACATATAGACACACCTTGCCTTATCTCTTAGAATGAACAAAGAGGAGTCACACTTACTGGATTGAAAACCAAGTGAGATCAATGAGTGCTTTAACCTGTCAAACCAGGCTCTAGGGGCCTGTTTAAGGCCATAAAGAGCCTTGTGGAGTTTACATACCAACGACATGTCAGCTGCCTCAAATCCGTGAGGTTGGGACATGTATACTTCTTCCTCTAACAGCCCTTTGAGGAAGGCATTATTATATCTAATTGACAAAGTTTCCAGCCATATGTAAGAGCTAGAGTCAGCACCACCCAAACTGTAACAGGCTTGACAACTTGTGAGAAAGTTTCATTGTAATCAAACCCATGTTCTTAATGAAATCCTTTAGCTACAAGCCTAGCCTTGTATTTATTAACAGTTGCATTAGTATTCTCTTTCACCTTGAAGACCCACTTGCATCCAATAGCTTTCCAGTGAGCAGGTAAAGAAACAAGGGATCATATCCCATTAGATAATAAAGCATCATATTCAGCTTGCATAGCTTCAAGCCACTTTGGACTGGCCAAGGCTTGTTTAACTGAAGTTGGTTCAAGATGAGTAACCAAAGCCAAGGGTCTATGGGCAGCTTTAGACCTGGTGACAATAGAGCGAGTAGGAGAGGATGAGCTTAGACTCTCGGATGGAACATAGGCATATTGAGAAGAAGAGGAAGTTGGACTATAGGAAGAAGTGTCACTAGGAATAGGAGAATGAGAGACAGAAATATTCTGAGAAGAAGATTCTGAAGCACTAACAGGAGAACCAAGGAAATTTGGAGGAAGTCAGAACTATAATTTCTTGGATGTTCTATTACAGGATATTAGTATTTCTTAAACAGCTGAATCGTGCTATCTCTTTCAAGAGGTTCTCCTGGTTCTGATCTTCCCATTTTCCATTTTCCTTTGGCTAATAGGAGCTTCTTCAAAAGTAGCTTTAGTGTTAAGGTAGCTTCAATGTGTTAGGTCTCCTGTTGCTGGTTGAAACTTGAAAGAGTTCATCAGTAATAGGGCAAGGAGTTAGTTCTCCTCTATTTCAAAAGTACTATTTTTGTTCAGTTGATTTCCCTGACTTAGTACCCATTCCTTCCCCCTTTTTCTATATTTTTCCTGAAAACCAGAACTTGCAATGAAACTTTTATTTTGCTAATTAGATCATAATTATTTTGCAGGTGAAGAATCCTACGGCAAGAATTGAACACGAAGCTAGTACATCCAAAATTGGTGAAGATCAATTGTTTTACTTTCAACAAAGGGGAATAAACTATGAAAGAGCCATGGCTGCTATGATCTCTGGGTTTTGCCGTGATGTCTTCAATGAGCTTCCAGATGAATTTGGCTCTGAGGTGAACCAACTCATGAGCTTGAAGTTAGAGGGGTCTGTAGGTTAAACAGCTTGTGATGCATCAGTTTGTAAGTTATTGTGTTGTAACTTGTTAAGCTGAGTGGTATTTGCAATTGTAGTCTTAAAAAAAAGATTTCAAACTGTGTTAGGAAGGACATATACATGATGTATATATCTCTATATATATTTTCTTCAACTGCATTGAATAAGTGTCATGAATAGTGATGAGTTCTCAACTGGAATGTATTTTCACTGCGAAAATAGAATTTAATACGTCCTTAATTTTAAATAATGTAGTGTTTCGTCAGATTCTGTTGAGAAGTATTCTGAATGAAAATTGATAAAAAGGTCATGGGAAATGTTATGTTGAATTGACAATAATCTAAACCTGTTGCTATCAAATACCAAATAATCAGGCTTACCGGTTTCCAGCTTTATCACATTTCTATTGGTGCATTCCTCTCTCTCTGTGTGTGTGTGTGTGTGTGTGTTGAAATTTGTAACAATAAATCCATTAAGGCATGGTGCTATTAGGATAATTCTTTTTAATTCCATTTCCACTTCTTAAATATAATCAATGACAGCTACAGATGGTACCATATTGGTTTCATTAGTAGCATGTTATTTTAAGTTATGGGAATGTTGTTTCCTCTGCAACAGTGTGAAGCCTGGAAATGCTTTCACATGAGAAAGGAATAACCATGATCCAAGATTATTATTTGGGAAAGTGCCATTGTAGACATGCTTTCGGCATTTGCGTCCAACATACTGAAAACATTTGAGCATAAATACTGAGGTCTTTTGTAGCAACCCACTTATACACAGAAGCACATGCTCCCAATGGCCACACCTACAATATGTGTTTGTTTTTAATTCTACAATATATGTTCCTTCATTTTTGTTATTTTCATTACCACATAATTAGGATTTCTCTTTGTGATTTGATAGTAATTCAGTTACAAACATTTACTATTAAATAGGTGTGCATTTGGAATGAAAAGCAGAGAAGATTATTGACTCATTTCTCCCTTGTGTCTCCTCTTTCCTCTCTTGCTCTTCTCCTCTTTTCAGCAATTCTCTTTCCTGTAGCACTGCTACATCTTTGGTACATTAGTCAAACATCAATATACAAAAAACCCGGGCTTTTGCAGGGATATACATTGTCACAACGAAGATAGTTAAAATCGAGATTTTACATAAAATTAGAAAAGGGATAAAAAATCATAAAACGTAAAATCGTAACGTAAAAAGATCGTAGAAAATCGTAAAAGCGTTTAGAATATTAGTAAAATCGTTTTGATGAAAAAAAATCATAAAATCGTAATGATAAATCGAGATTTTAACAATCATGGTCACAAATACACATCTATCTCCATTTTTTCCTATAGAGGCAATAAAATGGGGTGTAACAGTGACAATTTTAAAAACTGTACATCGTTTTGGCATTTACTAATAACCCACGACAGGAATAGCAATTAGAAGAGCATTCAAGGTTGTTGTGTATATATGATAGGATCATGTTGGGAAGCAAATACGAATTAGCAAAATGACACTTTTTATTAATTTCCAACACTTTAGACATCACAAGTGGGGTTTTTCCCCCTCCCCTTACTACTACAGGCGTACAATTTTAGGATGTAGGTACTGTTCCACTGTGAGAGGTTTTGGACCACCAAACCAATCAATTAAAAATACATTTCCAATTTCTAATTTGAAGACTTGAAAGTTGTGATCCTTAGGCCAGCCTGTTAAACATCATAAGAACAAAAAGGAATGAATCAGATTCTAGCAACCGATGTGTATATAAAGAGCAAGGCATGACAAGGGAAAGTATAAATGCTTCTAATTCATTGCTTTTTGGGCAATTACCCTTCATCTCTGAATGTTTGGAAAACAAGGCATTTCTAGCATATTCGGCTTCCTTGAACTTTTCATCAACCAATTTCAGCTGAAACGCAAAGGAAGAGTTGTCAAATCCCAAGAATTATTATCTGCGTAAACCAAAAGCAGTTTCTTTATGATTTTCCCTTTGAAGAATGATCCGTTTACAAATTTTTTTTTACAAATTACACTAAGTATGACCGGTCATACACTTTGAAGTATGACCGGTCATACTTAGTGTAGTTTGTAAATAAAAAGTTTGTAAATATAACCTTTCCCTTTCCCTTTTCTTGAATAAGTATTCTAAAGAAGAACTAACTAAACAAATTGGAACTAACAATCCATAAATAATAGACTTCTAATTCCATAAAAGTTTGTAAATATAACCTTCCCCTTTCCCTTTTCTTGAATAAGTATTCTAAAGAAGAACTAACTAAACAAATTGGAACTAACGGATCCATAAATAATAGACTTCTAATTCCATAAAATTTGAACTATGTCACCATTTTTTTTCTGATATGGTTATCAAGGTACTTTCACCAAACAAAACAAAATTTACACCTATATGCAGGAAATTTGTGGTGAGATCTGAATCAAGATATGCAAAAGTGCTTCACAAACCTGTCTTCTTGTTGTCATCTTAACATTTCAATGATAATTTAAAACATTAAATAAATTGGATTAGGATCATTTTACACTAGTGATAAGTTACATTTTCAATTTTGGCCGTTGATCTCACTTATATCTAATGGCTCTAATTTTTAATTATGTAAGTCATTGGATGCAAGTGGATCAATAACTGAGAACAAGGCTACCCTAAATAAATTATATTTAATAACGATTCATTTTTCCTGCATATAAATCATACTTTTAATGCATAATCATATTCAACAGAATTCATTTTTTCAGTCACCTTTCCTGTTAATGTAATTTTTGAACAAGTAGGATTCTCTGGGTCTATCTTGCCACAGGTCCCAAGAGGGTATTCACTGACTGTGAATGAAGCTCTTTGGTCTTTCAATGCATTTCTCGCCGTTGGATCTAGACTTGTCAAGTAAAAGTATGGGATGCCACCTCCTTTGTTAGGTAGTCCATCACTAAAGGATACCACATTCCTGCATATAGATAATATAACTTAAGACTACTTTGGGAAATAAAGGTTAGAGGAAACTTAAGATTACAGTTATGACATAAGATAATTCACAGAAAGCCCTTTTTTTATTTTATCTAAGCTTAAAACCATGGACATCAAGAAGTGTATAAAATATTTGTAGAATTTATGTACAGCACATAAATTAATTCAGAAGGCTGGTTGCATTAAAAGTTAAAGGAATAGCTAAAGAAAAGAATGAGATTAACACTATCTTGATAAAATTCCTATTTTATTGACCTGAACCATTATGCATCACTCATCAGCATACAACACAAAACCAAATAAATACAAAACCAAATAAATAAAGGGCGTTATTAATTTCTTCTTATTGGAGAGAAGTTACATCCACGTGCTTCTCAGGATACGGTTTCGTATCTTGAGATTTTTTTTTTCCGTATCCTGAAAAGCACATGACTGCAACAGATAATTTCTATTTCCTACGGCTGAAGAGTAACATTCCCCTAAATAAAACCCTTTTCCAATAAACAGTAAACCATAGCCATGACTGATTCACTTTGAACTTTGAAGAAAGGAGTTGTATTTTGATTCAGCTTGAACACACCTTCATAGCACAAAATATCAAATTATAAGAGGAGGAAATACTTACCCAAAGGGTGCTCCATCCAAATCAGCAGAGACAGTACTGCAAAGAAACAAAGAAATGAAGAGTTCAGCTACATGGTTTGAGTTTTCCAACAAGATAAATCAAATAAAGAGAACTGAATATAAATTATAATAACAAAGTTGGCAATTTTGTATTCTTTCATTATGTAACATGTGAAGAATTTGGACTCTCATGACCACTTTTATAATCCTTAACCGGATTATAATCAATTCACCAAAATAAAAAAAAAACAAAATAAAAACTTAGCCAATCATAAAGAAAGCATCAACATGATAAAAAAACCAAATCGAAGAACAAAGAAAAAAAAAAAAAACTCAGGTAGAGAGAGTCTACCTCAAGACACCCCAGGAATTCTGAGAGATCAACCAACGAGCTGTGGCAGCAGCATCATTTGGGTCAGGTTTTGTTTGGATTGACAGTATTCTGCCATGTACTACAGAATCCTGGGAACTCACCGACAACAACACCAAAGGTACAAAAACATACAAGATTTTCATGATATCCATAACCATGTTTGTGTCTCACAAGCCTCACCACACCACAACGATATTTAAAGGTTCTATTTCTACCAAAAGCTTGAGCTTCACTGTATTAAAATAGTGGCAGAAATTCTTATTCATCTTAAGTAACATACAACAGCTCAAATCATCTCAATTACTCCTTCAATTTCCAGTATTTTTTTTTAATGTGTACCTCTTTTAATGTATTAAACATGCAACTATCTTATATTAGATAAATAATATTATAATAATAATGAAAACTATGGAAAAGTTCAAAAAGCTCACGTGATTTATGTTAGAATGATTTATTTTTCTATTCTTTTTATTTATTTACTTCCATTATAATTTTTCCATCCAAATCCATCTCATTGAAACTTTTATAAATGAAAAAAACTACTCTTATGTAACGTAAAAGTAATTTTATCTTCTATAAACTCATCGAAAATCGTAATATTTTTTTTTTATAAATAGTAAGTCCCACTACATGTGTGTTTACAACATAAAATATCTTCTATCGTGTAACATGAAATTAGAAGATTAAATAAATCCTTTATAAATATGTCTATTTTGTCTCCTGAGCAACAAAAAAGCCACAAATAAAAGCATGTGGGGATAAGTGATTAAAAACAAACAAACACATGAGGTAAGTAATTAATAAAAATGTAAGGGGAAAAACCGCAGGGTTTTTTGAATTTTTCCTTTTTTATTTCCCTACTATAAAAACAATTTGAATAATAATATCGTAATTTTAGAAAAATTATGATATGTTTCTATATTTTTATTTTTAGAATAAATTTTAACTACAAAATTATTCATAATTAAATTTATGCTTATCTATTAGACTTGGGATTACTATAATCTTTACCTTCTTATTTTATTTTCACAAACTAATATATATACATTGTGCATTGATAGATGATTATAAGAAGAGAGAAACAAAGTGTTGCTTCTTCGACACCTAATCAAAGTCCACCGAATGCATTAATGCAAACTCCATTAGCATCAACAGATCCATTGAATTATTGAATTTATTTTTAACACAAAATAGTGTAACCGATTATTAAACTTTTTTAATTGATTATTAAATTTTTTAATCATTATTAAATAGTGTTGATAACTTAGAATATCACATTATTTCCAGTTATATTGTGGTTTTAATCTATTTCGACAATACCTCTATGTGGGTTTTTTTTGACATTTTTGCCCCTCATTAAATAATTGATAATCATTTTGTCCCTTACTTACAACTATTCACCAACCTGCTTCACTTTAATCAATTAACTTCAATATTTAATCGATTAAACAGTGAAAATACGCAAAAAAAAAATTGATCCGTGATTTAATCGATTAAATCACGCCACACATCCTATATTTACACTTCTCGATCTTATTTCAACTATACTCATTTTTTACACCAAAACCTCTCTTGTTTCTCATCTGTAATCCAATCTATCAAGAGACTATTTCATCCCATCATCTCTAAAGCCTTAATCTTATGAAATCATTATCATTGCACTTATATATTCTTTTGTTATTGGAAAAATCCGAACCCAAATCTCCAAAATCAGAACCCTAGTCTCAAATTCGTGTGAAAGATGAGCTGAAGTCCAAACATGTATGTTACCCTATTTTTTTTAATCACTTATCCTTGGTTTTTCTTTTTTTTCTTTTTAATCACTTATCTCTGTATTATTTTTATTGTTTACTGTGTAAAATATGACATATTTGCCAAAATTTTATTGGTGTTAGAGGTGAATTTGGATAAAAAAAGGAAAATGTTTTTACCATGTTACATGAAAAATCTTATCTCATGTTACACACATCAAAATCTGAGTCAATATTTTTTTTTTTTTTTAATTGTGAGACCCACTTAATTATGTTTCTACAAAAAACAATGTTATTTCATGTAACATGGAAAAACATTGAAAAACAAAATTGAAAAGATAAATGATTAAAAAAAAATAAAGAGTTAAATTCTTGAAAAAAACCACTTAAATGCTAAACTGAGGGAGGTTTGAATTCATTGCCATTGCTCTCTCTCTCAAACTAATGACTCAATTTCAACATGAGAACTACCACTTCATCATTCAAACAATTGCTCAATGCTGCCGAAACCATTGGTCATCTCAAACAAACCCAAGCTCTGTTTCTCAAACTCCTCACTCACCAACCACCCCATTACTACCAATACTTCTTGGGTAGTCTGCTACTCCGGGTTCTCCACTTTTCCGGTGAAAAATCCAATCTTTTCTATGCCCACCAACTGTTTGACACAATGCCAAAGTGCCCCAATGGCTTTCTCTGGACCTCCCTTATTCGTGCGTTCCTATTCCATCATACCCATTTGCGCCATTGCATTTCTACCTACGCTAGAATGCACCAAAATGGGGTTTTGCCATCTGGGTTCACCTTCCCCACAGTTCTCACTGCGTGCGGGCGAGTCCCTGCCATGTCTGAAGGAAAACAAGTGCATGCAAGGGTTGTGCAGTCAGGTTTTCTTGGAAACAAGTTTGTGCAAACTGCACTCCTGGACATGTACTCGAAATTCGGCTGTGTTTGTGATGCACGCCACGTGTTTGATGGAATGAATGATAGAGATGTTGTTGCCTGGACGGCGATGATTTGTGGGTATTCCAAGGTGGGAATGATGGTTGATGCACGGTGGCTCTTTGATAACATGGGGGAACGGAATTCTTTTACTTGGACTACTATGGTTGCTGGATATGCAAATTGTGGTGATATGAAAGCTGCCAAGGAATTGTATGATGTCATGAATGACACGGATGAGGTTACATGGATTTCAATGATAGCTGGTTATGGAAAGTTGGGTAACGTGAGTGAAGCCAGAAGAGTATTTGATGGGATACCAGTGCCACAGAATGCATCAACTTGTGCAGCAATGCTGGCTTGTTATGCCCAAAATGGATATGCAAAGGAAGCTATTGACATGTATAATAAAATGAGACAAGCAAAGACTAAAATCACAGAGTTCGCAATGGTGGGTGCTATGTCAGCTTGTGCACAACTTCGGGATATTAATATGTCAAACACATTAACAGACCATCTCGAGGAGGGTTGCTGTGGTAAGTCCTTCCACTATTGGTTTTCTGTAGTTTAATATTTTGCCAATTCTAAATCTTTAGGTTCGAAATGCTTGATACTAACCTTTGTCCTTTTGTTTGGTTGGAACCCATTGTTCTTTTTTCTCAGATAGGACGCATATTGTTTCCAATGCATTGATCCACATGCACTCAAAATGTGGAAATATAAACTTAGCATGGAGGGAATTCGGTACACTTAGATACAGAGATGTATATAATTACAGTGCAATGATCACAGCCTTTGCGGAGCACGGGAAATCACAAGATGCTATAGATCTTTTCATAAAGATGCAAAAGGAAGGATTAAAGCCAAACCAAGTTACATTTGTAGGTGTACTCAATGCATGTAGCTCTTCAGGTCTTATTGAAGAAGGTTGTAGGTTTTTCCAGATTATGACTGAGGTATTCGGTATTGAGCCCTTACCTGAGCACTATGCTTGCATAGTTGATCTCCTTGGGAGGGCTGGGCAACTGGAAAGGGCATACAGTTTCTTAAAGGAGAATGCAACTAGTGCTGATGCAACAACTTGGGGTTCTTTATTAGCAGCTTGCAGGGTTTATGGTGATGTGGAATTGGGTGAGACTGCAGCCAGACATCTCTTTGAGATTGACCCTGAGGATTCTGGAACTTATGTGCTTCTAGCAAACACTTATGCATTGAAGGATAAATGGGAGTGTGTAGAAGAAGTTAAGAAGTTGATGATCAGAAAGGGAATGAAAAAACCTTCAGGGTATAGTTGGATACAAAGAGAGATCAGGGGACCGTATAAAGAAGCCGCACTTTGATTGTTTAATTGCAGCCAGTTAAATATCTTCTTTCAATCAATATAATGATGTTCTCCTGATAACTTTCAGTCCGGGAAAACATTGCAGATCATTCGTTGTTGCCTTTATGTTCAAAGTTTTCAATGATCTCTCCGCCTTGAGGGGATTAGTCGTTGGCTTTCGGCTGAGGGATATCTTTGGAACAATTTCCACAAAAAAAAAGTTTTCAATTATCATGGCATGAGCTTTTAAAATTTCCAGCTTTGTTCCCTGGGCCATGCTTATATATAAGATATCAATATCAATATCATCATGGGTGGATGCTGCAACCATTGAAATCATGAGCCTCCATAAACGTAATGGGTTGGTGATGGTTGCAAACTATAGCTTCTTCCCATGATCACCAAGATGGCAAGGCTCTAAGAAGGCTCTAACATACACATACAAATCAAGTGCTCAAGTGTTGAGCATGGATGTAGTGAGGCAAGCATGCGAGAGTGCCTTCAAAAGCTGGTCACAAGTCACAGACTTCACGTTCAGCAAAACTGAGGGTGAAGATGACACATCTGACATAGTGATATGGTTCAACGGCGGCAACCACGGCTATGGCTATCCCTTTGACGGGCCAAGGATAATGCTGGCTCACATGTTTCCACTGGAAGATGGGAGGCTGCATTATGATACAGATGAGGAGTGGACCACCAATCCAATAGGTTAACATTATGATACAGATGAGGAGTGGACCACCAATCCAATAGGTTAAAAGCATGTTGATTTGTGCAGGAGGGTTCCCCCTTGTGGAAGGAGGAGGTCCTCTCCCAGAAGGTGAAGGACACCAACAGCATGGATATTTCACAGAGGTTGGTTCAGCACATGCATGCAAGAGATGGGAGTGAAGGCTACAAAAGGGAGGACCAAAGCGCGCACGGCACAGGTATCCCTTCACCCATTATTCAATCAACAAGAATACCCAGCCTTTGTTCTCAAACACCAAGTTTCTTTTCTGCAATTTTTAGTTGATTTGTAGAATCATCTTCGTAGGAATTTTTGTTTTGTTATTATATATATATATATATATATATATATATATATATATATATTGTTTTTTTTTTTTTAATCTGTAGACTGTTTTTGTTGTATGCTCATATCCATCACTATAAGTGTAAGCTAAACATTTCCTAGATTGGGGGAACAAATACCCACCGCTAATTAGGCCTGAATTATGCTTGAATTCTGTCTGCTTTGACACGTGTCATTTTTTGCTGACTGTGCAGCCTGACATGGCATATTTCGTTACACTGTGTAGCGAATTACTTGCAAACATATTTCGCTACACAGTGTAGCGAAATACGCCGCGTGGCATTTTGGCAAAATTTACTGTTGGCGTGGCAGTTTGGTAAATTTTTTTGCCAAACGTGGCAAAATGGTCACTCTTCCGATATCTTTTATGATTTTATTACCTAGGTGTTTTGATTTTAATATGTATTATGATGACTGAGTTTGAACTTAATTTTTATTTCCTTTAGTATTTGCACTTAAATTTGTGATGACTTATGTATTGGTGTGATTTGGTTATATATATATTGGATATATTTTATTTTTTTGGTTCGTAGTAAACTCTTACGTTTCGTTTACGTTTCTCGATTTTACGTTTTTGCTTCCCTCTACTGTTTCAGCGTAGACTCTACGTTTTAACAACATTGTGCATATGGGTTGTCTTGTAAGTCCAAATTTATCATAATTAATTCTTATAATTATTAATTTTTTTATGTATTATAAAATAAATATTTATATACTTTAAATCATAATTTATTTTAATTTCTTTAATATAAAGTAATTAATAGGACCACCTCAAACAACGTATATAGACTGGACAATAGGCATATAATTTACTAACTGGGCCAACAAGGAACCGGCCCAGATTGACCCCACTGAATAAGGCTACCAAATCACATTCAAAGGTTAGACCAGATTGCTCTTTAAAGTTTTGCTTCTCTTTAACATGTCTAACAAAGCCAGAGCCCTTTGATCCACCTCATAAGTCTTTCGTGAGGGCAAATAAATAAATAAATTAAAATATTACTTTTTTAATAAATAATTATAAAAAATTATTGTTTTGAACCTAATTACAAATATACTGTACTCATTCACGCCTAAATTAGGTGTGACTTATAAGCAAGTTATTGCTTCAATTGCACCATTTAAATAAGGATACTTAATGTCATATTAAAATATATACTTTCTACCAAGGGTTTGAAAAAAAAATAGTGTACAAAGTTATTGAATCACAATACATATCGTGTATCATTTTAGTCGATTTTTTCGTATTATGTATCGTGAATTATATCGAATTGTAAAATACAGAAATATAATAAAAAATAAGTTTAAAATATACATAAATATGGATTCTTTGAAAGCTTATAGCCTCTGTATGGTTTTCAAAAATAAAATACTTCTTCCTTAGAGATTTAAAGTATTTATTTAATTATTTTCTTTATTAATAAAATTTTTCAAATTAATTTCTGAGTTTAAATCACAAATCAAATATTTAATTTGTTTTCCTTATTAATAATAATTTTTAGATTTTTTTTAATTTAAATCACAAACTAAATCTTTATTTATTTTTTATATTAAAAATAAAAAAATTGATTTTCTTTTTAATTTAAATCACAAACCAAATATTTATTTATTTATTTATATTAAATCACGAAACTAAAACTCAAAGGCTTATGGGTTTAAAAACTCTTATAATACTATTATTGCAAATTCGAACTGTGAGAGATAAAATATGTCAAATGATGTGTCATTTCGTGAATCTAGAAAAATTATTTGATTTAGATACCTGAGTCAAAAGTTATGACTTTTCAAAGTTTTATGGTTCGTAAGTTGACTTTTTATGCCACGTGTCAACACCAGATGAGTCACGCCTAAATTAGATGTGAATGCCTTGTGAATCGCGCCTAACTTAAGCTTGAATGGTCACGTCTAATTTATGTATGAATTACTGCAATATATCCGTAAATAATTTTGAATAATTTCGAACAACTATATATTTATAAATATTTATTAAAATAATAATATCTTAATTTTTGTCCCTTTCATCAGATATATTCTAACCCATAACCGATGTTGACGAGTTTTTTGTGACCAAGCTCTTCCTAAACATTTTGTAAATTGAATCCTTTGATTTTTCTGTTTGGAAATACATGATAAAAGTTGGAATAACTGTAAGACTCCCAGGACATACGACCAATGTGAGAAAGACGTTGAACTCTGAAGTATCCATTTTGAAAAAGATCTGACCACAAAAAATAATAATAACTTTATAATATTTTATATTTAGTGAGCCGCCAAATTTGAAAACAAAAGTGAACGACACTTAACATCACACTCTTAGACGCGTTGTCCCGTTTTTGTCTCAAGTGGGCTAAATTATCTCATCCTTGCTCGTCAAGTCATGTTGCCCTTGCTCATCAAGTCATGTTATTGTCTGCTAGCTAGTAGATATTTTTTTGTAAACACTTGGTTCATAATACAATATTTCTGTGGAGTCATAAAAAGCTATTGCTCTGTAGGTCAACAAAAGTAAGCGGTCAAATTTGACCTTGAGAGCAGCATCTTATCCTTGCACATCAAGTTATGTTATTGCCAATTTTAGAACATTGTAATACTTTATAATAATATTTTTTCTTAAAACATTAAACACTAGAATCTTATTAAAACTTGTGAATATTTTATAAAGGGTCGTCATTAAAATTTATGAATACAATAGTCCAAAAAATGATGTCATATATGACATGTATCTATACTTATAAAAGGAAACAGAGGAACTTCAGGATCATTTGCATCCAAACCAAACATTCTCTCCATCTGCAACTCAACCTCAACTAGCTAAAATGGATTCACTCCTAAATTACCTAAACACCACTGCACTTGCAGTACTCCTTTCAATAATCTTCTTGCTTTTGTGTCTGTATCATCATTCCAAAGTTGCTCATAATAGAGAGGCTCCAACAGTTGCAGGTGCATGGCCAATACTTGGTCACCTTCCATTGTTGAATAGTTCAAAGACACCCCATAGAACATTAGGTGCCTTAGCTGACAAGTATGGACCCTTATTCACCATCAAGCTTGGTGCCAAACCAGCTTTGGTACTCAGCAACTGGGAAATGGCTAAGGAATGTTTCACCACAAACGACATTGCCGTTTCATCTCGTCCAAAACTTGTTGCTGGTGAATGCATGTCTTACAACCAAGCTTTCATTGGTTGGTCACCATATGGACCGTATTGGCGTGAACTACGTAAGATTGTTACTTCTGAGTTTCTATCAAATCGTAGAATCAAGCTATTAAGTCACATTCGTGTCCGAAGTTCAAACTTCGATTAAAGAGCTCTTAAGTGTTTGGTCTACTAGCAGAAAGAATGAGTCTAACTACGTGTTGTTGGAGCTGAAACAGTGGTTTTCTGAGTTAACATTTAACATGGTTCTCCGAATGGTGGTTGGTAAGAGGTATTTTGGTGCTACTGATGTTGCCAACAATGATAAAGCAGAGAGGTTTCTGAAGAATATATGGGAGTTCATGCGTTTGATGGGGACTTTCACTGTGGCAGATGGTGTTCCTTCTTTAAGATGGTTGGATATTGGAGGGTATGAGAAGGCCATGAAAGAAACTGCAAAGGAAATGGACAAAACTTTAAGTGAATGGTTAGAGGAACACAGACAGAAGAGGGTTTTGGGTGAAGAGATTGTAGGTGATCGAGACTTCATGGATGTGATGCTTTCGGTGCTTGATGACACACAGAATATTGAAGGGTTTGATGCTGATACCATATTCAAAGCCTCAACATTGGTATGTATATTGTACTTTGTAGTCCCTTACAAGTTATAAAACAATCATAGATTTTCTTCTCTCTTCTCCATTTTTTTGAACTTCCCACATTAAAATGTACCACTCTTTTTATTTGTTTTTCTAGAGAGGTTATCCATTGAAAATGTAGTCTTTTTAGAGGATATATGATAATCCATAAGAAAGAGGAGTGTTCATGACTTAACTAGATATTAAAATTAGATTTTGTGTATTTGTGGTTTATGATTTAGTCACACCTTAGTGGGGGCTTAACTCAACTTGAGATTATATACTATTTTCTAAGAAACCAGGAAAAGTTATTAATTAGATTCTTAAATTAAACTAATACTCTGTATATAAAAGATTAGAATTTTATATTGATGTGGATTGTTTGAAATATATATTTTAAAAGTTTTTATCACAGTGAAACTCATCTCTGATTAGAATCATTAGGTGGCTAAAAGTGATACTACATGAACTCTAAGTAATAAGTTGGAAGTTGATGAGTTTTGAAAGCAGTTGTGAAAATCAAAATTGTGAACAAATGAGGAAGTTTCTATTATGCCAAGGATTGAATCCAGAATTTCTATTTCTTTTTTATGAGATAGTATTGCAGCATTATTCTTATAAGGGAGTTGAACTTATTTGCAGGAATTGATTGTGGGAGGAACTGACACAACCGCGGTTACCCTTACATGGGCAATGTGTTTGCTATTGAGAAATCCTCTTACATTGGAAAAAGCTAAAGAAGAACTTAACACACATGTTGGGAAAGAGAGATGTGTTAGTGAATCAGATATAAATAAACTAGTATATCTTCAAGCTATAGTTAAAGAGACTCTAAGATTGTATCCACCAGCCACTATCTCATCACCCCGTGAATTCACAGAGAATTGCACTATAGGTGGCTACCATGTTAGAAAGGGAACTCGACTAATGCCAAACCTATGGAAGATCCACAGAGACCCTAGTGTTTGGTCAGATCCATTGGAGTTCAAACCAGAAAGGTTCCTTACCACTCACAAAGAGGTTGATGTTAAGGGTCATCATTTTGAGTTGTTACCATTTGGAAGTGGCAGAAGGATTTGTGCTGGAATGTCCCTTGGCTTGAGTATTGTTCATTTCACTTTGGCCAGTTTTTTGCATTCCTTTGATATCTTAAATCCATCTACTGAACCTATTGATATGACTGAATCCTTTGAATTTACCAACACCAAAGCCACCCCACTTGCGATTATGGTTAAACCATGTTTGTCTCCCAACTGTTATGAAACTATATGATCCTTAGTTAAACGGTGTTTGTCTCACAAAATGTTATGAAACCAGGTGATACTTGCGGTCTAAGGTTTCATTGAAGTGTATTGAAACCATGTAATCCTGTTATGAATTTATTTCAATGATGTATTGTTTTTAAATTTAGCAAAAATAAATAAATAAATCATGAAAGAAGAAGTAGGACATAAGCCTTGTAATCCTAGGTGTATATGGTCAATTTCATTCAACTCTATATCATGAAGTTGGGGAAGATGACAATTTGATGATTGTTTGTTGTATTACTCCATAATATTAGAAATTTAGAATTTGTATTATGGTTAAAATTGCTGATTTCAATCCAAATTCTTGTTTTGATAATTACCGTTTCTTATTTTATTGACATATTCATATTGTAATGATATTAGTATATATCAATATATGTGTAATTATGGTTAAAAATATAATATCTGTTTTTAATATAAAAAAAGGAAATTCCGAAAGTAGTGGCCCATGGGATGCCAAGAGACAATTGAGTTTTTTTGATTTAAATTGCTGACTAACCAGTCCTTTAGTTCAGCACCCAAAAAACAGCTTGCAAGAACAAGGGGCAAGCCTAATTCAGACAGCCATAATGACAGAACAATCGGTCAACAAATGCATCATGTCTTCCACTTCATTTTTGCAGATTGGGCACAAAGAATCTTTTAGAATTGAATATCCACACAGATGCAAGAGATAATTATACTTGTGTATCTACAAAAAACCTTTTTCTTTTTTATTCTTGCTTTCTTGCTCTTTTCCTTTTTCTCTTGATCTACATTTCATACAAACTATCAAAGGCTATTTATAAGCTATAAAACTGACCAACATAACTCCACACATAACACCCTCATTACTTTATAACTGACTCATTAATATTCTAACTGACATAACTGACTCATTAATATTCTAACTGACACAAGAAACTAAAAAACCAAAACTGCTAAAAAACGAACATTTAAAATTTATC